>NW_020954599.1:35271759-35471255 GCF_900497805.2 Vombatus ursinus
GGGGGAGGGGGAGAGGGAGAGGGAGAGGGAGGGAGAGAGAGAGAGAGAGAGAGAGAGAGAGAGAGAGAGAGAGAGAGAGAGAGAGAGAGAGAAAGCCTAAGCAATGTTCTTTAATTAACATCATGTTTGCAAACACCATTAATTTCTCTCATTAAAATGATTTTTATCTGCAACTGATTGTTGATAAAACAATTGATTTGAGCATCTCATCTGTTTCACTGCTATGCAAGAACCCATCTGCTCTGCTGTAAAGCAGTAATCACACCGACTGTTAAGCAACATGTGAGGACAATAAAAAATGCATGTGTGTGCATCAGGGATTGGTGCAGAGGACTGCAGGGCAAGGGCCACCTTTCCACAAGACATGTATAAAAAATGATTTGGTGTCAGGCCAAAGGACAAAATGTCACAAAGATCAGAAGTGCATAAATAAATAAAAAAAATCAAATTAATATGTGCAGGCAGGAAGGGCTCCCTCCATCTGTGTTTAGGAAGCATTTTGTAAACAGATTCTGAGAAAAGAAGGCAGGGAATTTGGATGCATTTGCTGTTGCACTATTAACTGGCATTATATAACCATAGTTGACAAATATTCAGCTGTCCAATGTTTAAGAAATACTTTAGTATATCAAAAGAAAAGACCTTCTCAGCTGCCTCTCCTACTGTTTCAAGATAGAAAACAATTGACTTAGACTTTATTGGGGGGGTGCTTTTCTCCGTTAAAATACTTTAAAATACGTGTATATAGACTACTTGGTAGATAGAAACAAAAGGCAAGGGAGATTGAGGGAGTGAGGGCGAGTGGATTCTGGCAAAGGAGCATATTGGCCTAGGACTCATATTTTCTATGCTGAATACACACATGCAGCTCACAAACCAGACAACTAAAAGAATAACCCTAGGAAATGAATTTCATATCTCTAAAACTATGAAAAATCCTGTAATGAATATTGATTACTTCACCCCAGAAGTGGTTGCATTTTCTAGGTCTAGTATGAAGTTACTGAGGAGTAGCAAATTCACAATATTAATGGACCCTACATTGCATTAAATTACTCCCCCAAACTGGGATATCCTGCTTCAAGAGGTGGAGAGTTCCCTGTCCCTAGAAATACTCAAATAAAACCTGGAAGATTCTTTCTCAGAGATGCCATAGAGGAAAAAAATTCACGTGCTGGGCAGGAGGTTGGATTAGTTGACTTTGAAAGTTCCTTCTAATCCTAAGGTTCTATTATTTCCCACATATTTTGAAATATTGTAAACACTTTGATTGAACACTGTGAACAAGGCATTGTGCCAAGTATGGGAGTAAAGTTGTATTAAGAGGGAGAAAGCACAAATAATGGGAAGGGGAGAAGAGAAGCGTAAGAGTGTTGTGTAGGAAGCAGAGCCCAACATGAAAAGAAATTCCTAGTTTTGGAAGAAACCAAGGATATTGTGAAGTGCAGGGGAGGATAAAGGGCTTTCCGTGGCAAGAGATGAGTTGTCAAGTATGAAAAACAGCCAGTGGGTCACTTGAATTAGAAGTAACAACATATGAGGAGAAATAATTAAAAAAAAAAGGCTAGAAAAGGTAGTTGGAAACCAGATTATGGAGGGCTTTAAATGTTAGCTTGAGGATTGTGTACTGTATCCTAGAAGCAGGTGGGAGCCATTGAAGATCATTGAGTGAGGATGGGGTGACACAGACAGATTTATATTTTTGGAGTATTGGTTTGGCAGCTTAAGGACAATGGACTGGAAATAGGAGCATCTGGGGTCAAAGAGCTATTTCAGTTGTCCAGATGAAAGGTGACCAAAGACTAAACCAGAGCCCTAGGTCATGTAAGTGAAGATAGGGGGCCAGATTGGAGAGATGTGAAGGTGAAATTGACAAGACCCTGAAAATGATCTGGTATGAAAATGAAGGAGGAAAAAATCAAGGATAATTCCAAATGTGTAAATCTAGGTGACTAGAAAGATGGTGGTGTCATCAAGAGAAATGGTTGTTTGGAGATGGGATGGGTTTGGAATACAGTTTAATGAGTCTTTGAAAAGTCATTTCCTGACTAAGTAGACAGAGGTAATCAAGTATTTTAGCATCAAATTCGTTCAACGGGGAGGGGATGAGGGGGAGTTTACTTGATTGTCACCTCTAAATAGCAGGATAACTTTGCAAATTCTTTTCTATGATGCCTGATATTTTTAAGCCTAATACAGAAAATTATTAAACTGAAATTAGAAAATTTAGAGCAGAAGTACAGAAATATGTTTTACACGATTACATATGTGTAATGAGTATTGTGTTTCTTGCCTTCTCAATGGGTAGGGGAGGAGCGGAGAGAGAGAGAGAATCTAAAACTGGAAATAAAATTTAAAGAAAAAGAAATAAAAGCCTCCCCCCCAAAAAAAAAGATAGAAAAAAAATAGAGGACTTTCCTAACTGAATTGTAATTTTTTTCTCGTGAAAATATTTGTCCTTGGATCACTGAATTCAACTTCTGCTTTTGTTTTCTAAAGTAAAATAGATACAAAGTTTTTTGAAAAGTAATCTTGAATAAGTCAATTAAGTTCTGGAACATTCACCTTCATCATCTATATGAAGTCTAGACAGGTGCCCTGTTGCTGAATCAAGAGATGATTTATTATTTCCATCTATCTTTCCTGCCATCTTAGATGACCCTTTACCCTACCACGTTTCACTCTTTTTTTTTTCAGTTAAATTATCCTACTCATTATCCCTTCAATACACCATTTTTTGTTGCCTTTCTACTTTTGCTCACATTATTTCCTATGCCTGAAATGCCGTCTTCTCTTAGTCTCTCCATTTTTATCTTTTTTAGTTCTATACATCCTTCAAGGTCCAGCTCAAATTCCATCTCCTCCAAAAGGTTTTCCCTTCTTTCTCTGTTGTCACCTTGTCTGATCTTCTCTACTAGATTGTAAGCTTCTTAAGAATGAGGGCCATTCATTTATTTTTTGGTATCTAACCCACGGTCTATTACCCAACAGACACTTGAAAAATATTTGAGGAATGTATATGAAAATCTTTGCTAGGTACTAAATATAACAAAAAAAAATGCCACCTGCTCTCAAGCTTGGACACATCATATATGTAAGTAAAGAAGTCTAAACTATAAACAAGGTCCTCTCAATAAAACAGAGCTAAAAAATAAAAATTTTTAATAACTAAAAAAAAAAGAAGGCTAAAGACTGGGGCAATGTAGGAGGCAACATGAGCTTTGAAAGAAGATGGTTAAAGATTCTTCATCTGAGTCCATGCACCCTTTGGGTGCTGTGAATTGAGATGAGAAAAATATTCCATCTGTAATTCAACATAACTGATTTCCTTTGTAACCCTAGGTATTTTGTTTTATGCATTTAAACTTTTTTTAAATGGGGACCATAGATCTTACAATACTGTCAAAGCAGGTCTACACAAGAATAGTCTGGTAAATGTTTACAATCTGACCCTGGAGGTGGGGGTGGAGTGCGGAAAAGAGAATGCATGCAAATACTTTTAAGCTTACTTTGCATTATTAACACTGTCTTAAGGCTAGACAATCACCAAAACAATGTCAAGATGTAGAAATATGAAATAGAGTGGGATTTCTGAAATGTAAATGTTTATACTGTTCATCAGTTCTCAAAAGCTAGCTGTTTCGAGCTAGCTCTAGCATACATCCATCATAAAAAAAAAAAAAAAAAAGATTAAGAACCTCTGAGTGAGGCATTCTAAGAAGTGGACTTCAGGGGGAAGAGCATTCCAGATATGGATTACAATTTGTGCAAAGGCAAATAGGCAAATTATAGATATAGGGAAATGCTTGCCAATTGGCCACACACTCCCTGTAAATAAATGTACAAATATGGGGTGTGGGATTATAATTATTATCTCACATAACTTAGGCTACTCAAATTCCCATTTCACTGAAATGCCTCACAAAAATAGAGTTCAAAAATTACCTCTCATGAACAACAATGAAAAAATAATAACAATAATAGTTAGGGTTTGTATAGTGTTTTAAGGTTTGCAAATGCTATACATGTGATATCTCATTTAATCCTCGCAGCAACCCTGCTAAGTAGGCAATTCCTATTATTATTCTCATTTTTTTTAGGCAATTGGGGTTAAGTGACTTGCCCAGGGTCACACAGCTAGTAAGTGTCATGTGTTTGGTCTGAGGCTGGATTTGAACTCAGGTCCTCCTGACTTCAGGGCCAGTGCTCTATCCACTATGCACCTCGCTGCCCCTATTATTCCCATTTTGCAGATGAGAAACCTGAGGCTGACAGAGATTAAATGACTGGCTCAGGCTAGTAAGTGTCTGAGGCAGGATTTGAACTTGTTTTCCTGACTCCAAGAGTGATACCCTGTGCCTTCTGGGTGACCTTAATAAAGACAGAAAAGATCACCAAAATGCCCAAATGTTTGCATGGTGAAACACAGGAAAAAAAAATAATCCTGTTCACATTTTTAGAAAAGAACATTTTTTGAGCACCAATACTGTTGAAACAAAAACTCAGAGTCAATGTCCACTTCTGTACAGTGTCCCAAAAGTCTTAGCGTGGTGGGAGCTTCCAATTGCACTAAGACTTTTGGGACACCTTGTACATAACACTGATCCAGACTCCTTTATAGTCAGTGCCAAAGTCTCTCTAAACAAAACTCAATTATCCATCCCTGAGTTCTACCACCACAGCTGCTGCTCTGCTGCTGAAGCTGACCAACATTTTAACAATTTCTTTCTGTCAAAAGAGCAAATAGAGCCATTTTCAATGAGAATGATGTCCATTAGTTCCCAGATGAGGAGCCCTGAAAAGTGGTGCAAGTTTTCCCCAGGGAGTTAGCTTTTCTCAGCACACCTGATATCTAGCATAGCAAATTGGTGTCTCGGGGTCACTTCTGTAACCAGACTACGCTGCATGACAGCGCAGGGCCCCATCTGCTGGCCCACACCTGGCATTTTTTAACTCCCCAATGCTTATCCGGGTGTTGGTTCAGTGTGTTATCTGAGCCAGTGTGTTGCGGGTCCTGCCAGACAAAGGCCAATAGCATG
The DNA here is from genome assembly GCF_900497805.2 of Vombatus ursinus. Classification (NCBI taxonomy): domain Eukaryota; kingdom Metazoa; phylum Chordata; class Mammalia; order Diprotodontia; family Vombatidae; genus Vombatus; species Vombatus ursinus. The sequence goes on from NW_020954599.1 coordinate 35,276,799, forward strand.
TCATCGTTCAGGGTGGCAATACAAAGCAAACAAAATTAAGACATTACCTCAGAGAGAGGAATGTGATTTATCGAAATCATCAACGGTTTGATCATTTCCTTCTTAAACCTCTGGGGTTAGTTTGATTTCTCAACTTGAGGCGACAATGATTCCATTTACATAAGAGCGCAACGACTATGCTGGTAGGGTGTCCACCCAGTCTACAATGAGGACAACAAGGGCAAAACATCAAGGAGCCTGGTTAACAATCTCCAACCCCCTGTTCAAATGCAGCTCCAGGATAAGTCAGGCAACATAAAAGATGATTAAACCACAACCCTCAAGTGGAGCTTGTTTTGCCACTAAGACCTTGGATTAAGCAGCAGGGAAAGTGGAAATGCTGATGGCACTTGGAGGGAAGAATGGGACAGAAGCAGAGTTACTCCCTTACTTGGAGACATTTTCAGCCAAGGAAGAGCTTGGTTTCTAAGGAGCCTGACAGCCTCCTTCATCGAGAGGACTGGGTAGTAATGCAGCTGGTGCTAATCAGCGATGAGGGGGCGGAGGAGATTTAAATGTTAAAATCTTGGCACAATACAACAGGGTGGGTGAAATGCCTGTACCCCCACTCCCAGAGAGATAATATTTGAGTCACTCTCTTTAAGGAACATGCAGCTTCTTGCTTTCAGATGAAACCAGGGGGGCAATAGAAATAAGCCCACCCTCAGATTCTGTACCTCTGATTCAGTGCTTTTGCCTTTAAAGATTAAGAGCTGTGACACTGTGCCCCCTCCCCTTAACAGTGTTCAACTTCAAAAACAGTATTTGGGTCCTTTATTCTTTCCAGGTCACTCTCTTAGTGAAAAAAAAAATAAACTATTATATTGGCTTTGGACTTCCAAATATATATGAGTAGAGCCAAAGGAAAGCATACATTTTTAGCTGAACTCAATATATTCAAATCCTGTCATTGATCTATTATCAATAAAAAGTGTACCACACTGTGAATTATTTTAAAGGAATATTGATATCTATCTACCTATCTATCCATCCATCCATCCATCCATCCACCCATCTATCATCTATCTATCTCTCTACACTGCAGTGAAAAGAATGCTGAATTTAGAATCATAAGAATGGAGTTAAAATTCTCTCTAGGTCACTTTCTGTTTGACCTTTCACAAGTCATTTAACTTCTCTTGGCCTCAGTTGCCTAATCTGTAAAATAAAGGAGTTGGATTAAATCAAGATTCTTAACATTTTTTTGTGTCATGGACCTCTTTGGAAGTCTGGTAAAGTATATGGAATCCTCAGAATAATGTTCTTAATAAGCATAAAATAAAATCGTTCAGTTGTTTTAGTCCTGTCCAACTATTTGTGACCCTATTTGGGGTCTTCTTGGCAAAGATACTAGAGTGATTTGTCATTTCCTTCTCCAACAAAATAAAAAACAGAATTATAAGGGGCAGCTCAGTAGGAAGACCTGAGATCAAATCCAACCTCAAGACACTTACTAGACTTGTCCTAGGCAAGTCACCTAAACTATTTTGGCCTCTATTTCCTCAACTGCAAAATGGGGGTTATTTTTATTATTATATTATGATATTACTTGCAGAATTGTTGTGAGGATCAAATGAGATAATATTTGTAAAAGGCATTTAGCACAGTGTCTGGCACATAGTAGGTTTTATATAAATGCTTATTCCCTTTTCCCTTCCATTCATCTTGTGAAGGTAATTTATTTTATTGAACTATAATTATCAAAATATTTTTGAAAATAACATTCACAGACCATAGCTTAGGAATCCCTATACTTGATGGGAGACAGATACTCCAGATAGAAGCCACACAGTTTAATAATGAGAATTCATGGACCCAGCCATTACGAGAAATGGCAAAATCTCTTAAATACCAGTCTTCTGGGAGATGATTAAAAGTTCCTGGACAGAGGATTAAGCATGTGGTCCTGACAGATGGAAGAGCTACAAGAGACCAGGCTAAAATGTGAAGGAGGAAAAGGAAAGTGTCTTGAATGTTACGTGCTCTTATGAGTCCCTTGTGTTTTCTATATTCTTTGTGTGGAGCAAACTAAAGGCTGCCCTATATCTATTCTACATTGTTACCATGCATGCTTGAATTGGAATCCTTTCACTGATAGTTGTGGAGATCTAGGCTTCAGTCAAATTCTGAAGTTTACAAAGGAAACTTGGACTGAGGCAAAATGATCCAAAATGAAATGCAAGTTTTTGTTTTTGTTTTCCCAAAGCCCTCAAGATGGAATTGGTTCCATATAATCACAGACCTGGAGATGTTTCATCTTGGTATCTCTAAAACCAGTGTATTGTACTAGATGATTCCTGAAGTTCCATACAGTTCTATGAATTCATTCTAATTCATAGAATTCTATGATTTCATGAAATTTACATCTCAGTCCCATATTCAAGGTAATAACAGTCCCATTCCTTTCCTGTTTATGTGGCTTAAAGCCATTACCTCCAGAGAGAGGCCCAGAGCAGCTATCTCCACTATCACTTGCCACCAGCCAAGTCTGAAAACACAGCCAAGGCTTAAAGCTATTGCCTGATGAGGTAAATGTTTTTATTGTCCTAGAGAGGGCAGCTGGTGGCCCTGGGAGCTAGGCACAGAGCCAGCAGGTAGAGGGAATTAAGCTGCTACTTTGCTAGGCAAGAGAGTGCCAAGGTCGGTGTTGAGGGTGTGAAATAGGATGAAAATGGAAATATTTAATCTAGGGTTGACCCTGCCATCAAATGAAATTATTGACCCTACAGCCTATGGAAGAGCAATGATCTGAAAGGGTTATACTAAATCAAAAGAAAAGAATTATCTATTTCTCATTAGGTTGGTCATTAAAACAATTTGGTTCTGATTTGCTGGAAACACAAAAGATATTTCAGAATCTTTCTCTTTCTCTCTCTCGCTCTCTCTCTCTGTCTCTCTCTTTTTCTCTGTCTCTCTCTGTCTCTGTCTCTCCCCCCACCCCCTCTCTCTTTCTTTCTCTCTCTTTCTCTCTCTCTCTCTCTCCCTCCCACCCTACCTCCTCCTTTCTTCACTCTCTTTTTCTTCTCTATTTAAACAAGTACAAATGTGCACAAACATAAAGGGCATCAATGTGAGAATGTGAGATTTTTGAATGCAAATTTGATTATACTAAGTAAACTACAGTGTATGACTTTTTAATGATTTCTTTCCACCTACATTGCTCTATAATATACCAAAAACATTTGATTTATAAAAAAGGAAGCAACTGAAATGTATAAGGTATAAATACCTCAAGTGTATAATCATCTGATGGATGATAGAGATAGACTAACTTGACCAGATTTGCAAGTTTTTCAACCATCACCACAAATCATGGATCAACTTAGTGTATCTGTTTGTTATGTAAAAAACTATTTGCTTCAGACCATAAGAAAAAAATTCCCCTAAAACAGTGCATTCCCCCCCCCAGAAGCTTTATTGAAATATAGCTTGGCTATAAAAGGAAAAAAAAGTAAAATCAACAATAGTAAAACACATGACTCTTTTTGAAAGTTCTCTTCAAAGAGTATGCAGCATCTAAAGGAAGTAACTTTGAAATGGACAAATATTTTTGAACACTTTTCACTTCTCTTTCAGTGTCCCCTTCTGCCTTCCTAATGCTCTCTCACATCCTGCTCAGAACCACGTCTATACCCAGGGATGTGCTGGTAAATGTTGAACAACCAGGTCTCCAAAAAAATGCACATGTAGCACACTTAGGTTTAATGTTCATTATTAATATTTTCTCCATCATTTTCCTAAGTCTAAACAATCAACAAAACAACAAATCAAGCCCTGACTCAGAGTGTTTGTCAATTTCCGAACTGTAAATTCCCACATTGAAAATTTAATAATCAGCCCTCTCCAGCCTGTTCAAATTGGTCCCCAGTAGAGAGCTAGAGATTTACCAGTAGATGATGAAGCTGGAAATAGTGGATTTTGAAGTCAGTTGCCACCAGTGTGTTCCCAATTTCCCTAAGGAATAGTTAGGCAGTGATTATCATTAGCAATCACCCATCCTCTCCCCCTATCTTAAACTTCCATTATTCTCACTGCTTCCAACTCCTGCTAATCAGAAAGCTCCAGCAAAATCATTTGAAAGAGATTGGAATAATCTGCCTTATGCCATTCTTGCTTGACTTTGGCACAGGGCATTTAATGTCAAATATTTTTAAAGAACTACATGATCAATAATATCCGGAAATTTAGGATTTGGAGTTGGGAGGGTCTTGTAATTGAAATCATCCCTTGCAGCTCCACCATTTTGAAGATAAGAAAACCAAGGCCTGAAAACCGAGGTGCAATTTGCTGTCTCAAGGCTGTTTAGCAGTAGCTGTTGCTGGTCAGTAGTTTTCAGTCATGTCTGACTCTTTGAGGCCCCATTTGAGGTTTTCTTGGCAGAGATACTGGAGTGGTTTGCCATTTCCTTCTCCACCTCATTTTACAGATGAGGAAACTGAGGCAAACAGGGTGAAGTGATTTGCCCAGGGTCACATAGCTAGTAAGTGTTTGAAGCTGCATTCGTACTCAGGAAGATGAGTCTTCCTGACTCCAGGCCCAGTGCTCTATATACTGCATCACCTACCTTCTCTTTAGTAGTAATACAAGGGCTGTTAGAATCCAGGTTCTGACTTCCTATTTGCATGCTTCTCTTGTGGATTCAATTGGTTGCACTTTCTGAAAGATACTACATCATTACATCTTAAAATCAAATTTGAAGTTATACTATTAAGAGCTGAACAAGAAATGTCTGCCTAGCTTCCTAGTTAGATCCACTTGTCAAACACAGAAATCAGTTTCTATCAATGTCAGACTTTTCACATTTCCCCATGCAGATCTTGAGAAAAACAGCAGCAACAGCAAAAAAAAAAAAGGTGTATTTATGAAAGAGAGAAGAAACTCAAACTCGAAAACTAAGGAGCATAAGAACCTCTGAGCACATCTAAAACATTAAAAAGAGAGATAAAATCTTAAGAAAAGCCTTGAATGTTCTCAAGACTTCGCTCTAAGCATTGGCCTTGAAAATCCATGTTCTAAAGTATGTCTGAGAATAGATAGGAGTTACAATATAAATGTCAGTTATAATTGTAATATAAAATATTGCTACATTCCTCAATGAATCTTATAAATAATAGTGATTTTTCAGTGTCCAGGGGGTTAAGAATTTTTAGTATCCACAGGACTCCTCTAGATCAACCTTTGATTATCAAGATACAATTAATATACAAGAACCATCTGTGAGTGTCATTTATCCTCAGGGCCTATAAGTATAAAACAGTAACACACTGTGAAAGTAATGGTAACACTTAGAGGTCCCATTATTATTAATTCATTTGACATTCACTGTAATCACACTGGTCTTAATGAATTCATTTGGTACGTGAATATTACATGTACTTTAAAATACTCTATTGTAAATCAATGTTAATGAATGTGTCAAATTTTTAAAAATACTCTAGCATATATGGTTTATATATTTGAATGAAATATATAAAAACTCACTGTTTTAAGGATAGAGCTTACCATTGTTTTCCTAGCTGTAGTGTAGACTAAATACAAAGCAATTAAATCATTTCAAGGTGTAGCAGAGAAAGAGCTCTATTACGGAGTCAGAAAGCACAGGTTTGAGTTTAGTTTACATCTCACATATTTACAAACTGCATGACTGTAGACAAGTCATACAAACTTTCCGGATTTATTTCCTTCATTTGTAAATTCAGAATAATAATATTTTCATTATTGACTTTACAATGTTGTAGTGAAGAAAGAAGTCTATATACCCTGAAGTGCTTTATAAAAATGATTATTTTTAAAAGGATGACTATTTTTTAAAAAATTACTATTAAACACCAAGTTGCATTCATCCCTATGCTAGGAACCTGTCTTCTAGGAGTTACATATTTTAAGTCATAACCATAGATACAGACATATGTTCAGGATAGTCCATTAAAGCAATAAGTGACTTATTAGTGACATATTTGCATCATATCTTTGGCATGATGGAGTCAGTTCATACCTGATCATGAGAATAGATTGTTAAATTTTCAATGTGAGCATTTATGCCTGAGAAATCAGCAAATACCATACATCAGGGCTCGGTTTATTGTATTTTTGATTGTCTAGATTTAAGAAGGTGATGAAGTTTGCTAATAATTCATATTTAACTTAAAACTTTGTTTTTTAAATACTTTTTTTAAATCAGCATACACCTGATCTTCCAAATGATTTTTCCAGAGGAAAAAGGCAATAAATGATTTTTGTAATGTGAGTAGTAGAAGGAAGTGAAGGAGGAGGAAAGGAAGAAGGGGAAGAGGGGAGGGAGAGAAGTAACAGAAGAAGAAAAACGATGAAGAGGAGAAGAGAGAAGAAGGGAGGAGGGGGAGGAGGAGAAGGAAAAGTAGTAGTAGTAGTAGTAGTGGTAGTAGTAGTAGTAGTGGTACTGGTACTGGTAGTAGTGGTGGTGGTAGTAGTAGTAGTAGTAGTAATAGTAGTAGTAGTAGTAGTAGTAGTAGTAGTAGTAGTAGTTGTTGTTTCAATAGCATCTTTTGCTTTTAAGCCATAATCATTTATGTATATATTCTCCTCCCTAGAATTGAACATTCATTGAACAGGGGAAAATACAGTGAAAGTGATCAAATCTGACAAAACATGCAACATCCTGTCTTCTATGGTCCCTTGCCTTTCTGCTCAAAGGAAGGAGACATTGTTTTCCTTTTCTCTTATTATTGACCAAAATTGATTTTCACAATTACCCAACGTTTGGTTCATTTTCTGGTGTTTTTTTCACTTACATTATTTTAGTCATTGTGCTCATTGTTTCCTGGTTATACTTATTTCACTTTTCCTCACTTCAGTTCATATAAATCTTCTTATGTTTCTCCGAATTCCTCTTATGCACCATTTATAACTTACAGTAATATTCTAAGATAATATAGCACATTTTTTCAGCCATTCTTAATGACATCTTCTTTATTTCTAGTTCTCAGATGCTCTTGGAATTAATTGATTACATGACACGTGAGACACTGGCACAGGACTGCCCAGCATGGTATGCCCTCCTCAAAGAAGGTGCTGTGTTCTATGAGTAAAGCAGAATTGAAGTAACTCAAAGCTTAAAAGTCTTTCCTCCCTAACCATTCAAGACAGGGTACTATCTTGGTCCTCCTTTGAACTCTCTGAGAGCAGTCCCTGTGTCTCTGTCTTCTTTTCTAGGTCCTTTTTCTCTTTGGAAATTTCAGTATTCCTAAATGTTTATGCTTTTGACCCTCTGCACTATTGTACACATACTTACTATGAAGATCTCATCCACTCTTACCATAATTCAAAACTATCTATATGAGGATAATTTCCAAATCTCTATCTCCAGTGTTGACCTCTTCTCTGAAATCCAGTACTGCATTGTCAACTACCTGTAGTTTATTCTCACAAATACGCCTCAATGATACCTCAAATTCATCATCTTTCAAAACTAACCTTGGGTCTAAATCATCTTCTCCATATATTTTTTTCTATCTCTACAAATAATGCCACAATTTCCCTAGTTATACAGCTCTAAACTTCTAAAATTTTCTTTTAGTTTCTCCCCTCTTTGCCTCCTCCTCTACACACCTCATTTGTACCTAAATGCTGCCACCATCAGACAGGCAAGATCTGTGGTCATTTTCCCCACTCTGAAGCAGCTATAGACAGAATCTCTGGTCTGGTATTTGTAGTAGGATGATGCATCATATTTCATTGGCAGAGCCATTTTGGTTCTTATTCCATCCCCACACCCTCAAAAATGACAACAATAATCAGATATATGGCAGGCCACTATGATTCTGGGGACATTTTGTGTAGGGTGACTTTGCCCTAGTATTTCTATGTTTCCTACATACTGTGTGCATCTGTGAAGTTTTTTTTTTTTTGCCATTGTTGTGAATTGTCTGAGGTCTTTATAAAGAACACCAATGGTCTAGGTGTTGACCTATGTTCTAAGATAATATAGCACATTTTGTTCAGTCATTCTTGATGACATCTTCTTTATTTCTATTTCTCAGTTGCTCTTGGAATTAATTGATTATATGACATGGGAGACACTGGCATAGGACTACCCAGCATGGTATGCCCTCATCAAAGAAGGCGCTCAAATGATACCAGCATCCTAGACAAAAATTTCTGAGCCTTTCTTATTCTCTCCGATATGTCTGTACCAAAAGCCATGGTGCCCTGGTAACCCTCTTCAGGAATAATATCTTTCATATTAAGCTCTTTTTTTCCCTACTGTTCCATAGTTCAGGTCTTTATCACTGTCTGACTTGACTATTGAAATAGTTTTCTAATTCATTTTCCTGCTTCCAGACTCTCCCTTATAAAATTTATTCTCCATTGCTAACCACCTGCAGTATATTAGTACCATGATATTTTGATGATACTTCAAATTCAGCACCTCTATAAACTAAAATCTTGTGTCTTAAATCAGCTTCTATCAGACTAATTTTCTAAAACTTGTGTTTTGATCATGGTTACACCCTGTCCTTTTGTGATTCATCATTACCTACTAAATCAAATTCAAATTATTTATTTTATCATAAAATGCCTGCTGATAATCTGGCCTTGACCTGCCTTTTTAACCTTATCTTTGTCTACACCCTTAAACAAACCCTTGGGAAGATTCATCTTCCCAAGTAGAAATTTACCCTCAGACACTTACTAGCCATGTAACCCTGGACAAGTCACTTAACCCTGTTTCTTATCTGTAAAATGAACTGGAGAAGGAAATGGCAAACCACTTCAGTAACTTTGCTAAGAAAACCCCAAATGGGGTCACTGAGTGTTGGACACAATTAAAATAACTCAATTACAACAACAAAACCCACACAATACTTGCAATTCTGTTTTCTTTTTCACTATTTTGCTCATGTTATGTCTTACCCTCCATATGCTATCTCTTACTTCCTAAAAGTCCACCCATCTGTTAAGGCCCAGCTTAAATGGCATCTCATTTATGAAAGGGTCCCTAATCAACTCAGCTGAAAACTATTTAACCATTACATTGAAAGGTAGTATGGCTAGAACGCTGGGCATGAGACAGGAAGATATATTCTAAATTCTGCTTCAGAGACTTAACTAGCTCTGAGACACTGAGAAGTCAATCTTTCTGGGCCTCATTTTTCTCAGAATAAAGGTTGGGACTAAATAACTTTTTTGGGAGTTTTTTCTCTTTTTTATTTTTTCTCAATTTTATTTTCAATTCTGAATTTTTTCCCTCTTTCTTTCCCCTTTCCCACTCATCAAGAAAGTAAGAAAAACAAAACCTATTACAAATATATAGTCATGCAGAATAAATTCCCACATTAGCCTAGTCCATAAACAAATACATGTACTTCATTCTGCCCTCTGAAGCCATCCACTCTATTTGGAGGTGGGTCACATATTTCATCCTGAGTCCTTTGGAATTGTTGTTGGTTATTGTGTTAATAAAAGTTATAAAGCCTTTCAAAGTTCATTATCTTTAAAATATTGCTGTTATTATATAAATTATTCTCCTGGTTCTGCTTATTTCACTTTGTATCAGTTCATAAAATTCAGGTTTTTCCTAAAACTATCTTCTTAATCGTTTCATATAGCACAACAGTATTTGTATATAACACTATAACAACCACTATCACATTCATATATTATTAACTTGCTCTGCCATTCCCCAAAAGATGGGCAGTTTCCAACTTAAAATCTATGATTCCATAATAATCTCTCATCTCTATCCCCAAATGGGCTCATATTTGACTTTGTTTATATCACTCACAAAATAATTCTACAGCTGTAATTATCAGAAAAAAATCAGACTTTCAATTAATATTGTAGTACATAAATATGTAGAAGATGATTCTGGTGGCATCTATGAATAAACCACCATATTATGCTATACTTGAAGAAAGACATATACATGTTAACACAATGGCCCTCAAAATAATACCCTAGTATTATTCACATTATGTAACGCAAATGAAAGTAGTATTACATCTCCACATATTTGATCACACTCAGGCTAGTGAAGTGACGAAGATTAAAGCAATGTGAATTGAAAATCACAGTGACTTTATTTTTCATGAGTTAATTCACATATACTTTCCTTTCTAAGATAATATGATAAACTAAGTGGCCCAGTACAAAGAATGCTAGATGTGGAGTCAGGAAGATCTGATTTTAAATCCTACTTCAAATGCTTTCTTGATACTGTCACTTTGGGCAAGTCGTTTACCTTTCTCAGCCTCAGTTTCTATTTATAAAATGGGGATAATAATAGTATCTACCTTAGTGTTTTACTGTGAGGATCAAATGAGGTCATACACGTAAAGTACTTTTCAAATCTTTAAGCACTATATAAATTCTAGTTATTTTTATCATTATATCTTAGAATACCAATACTACACAGCTCGGGTCATATTTCATGTGCTTTTTAGTTTTGTTTTGTTGTTGTTGTTAATTTTGAGAATTCCTTTTAAAGAAAGTATTTTAATATGAAAATTTGGGGATTGAAACAGGGTCTTCACATTATTTCAATAGGAAGATGACAACAACAATTCAACTGAATGAATATTTACTAAGTAGGTTCAGATCTTGACTTGGTCACTCACCAATTCTGTGACCTTGGGCAGGTCCCTTTAAATCTCTAGACCTTAGTTTTCTCAACTATAAAAGCAGTGGGTTGGAATGGATAATCTCTAAATTCTCTGCCAGCTCAAAAGGTAAGTCTGGCATCAAAATGGTGAGTCCCTGTAGGGTGTGTGGGCAATGAAGATGCCTAAGGAGTGGCTGAACACAGAAATAGAGCAGGTCATGCCTATGAGTGGCCACTGCACTTCCAGTCTGGGAGAGAGATGGAGAGAGGAAGGGAGAGAGAGGAAGAGGGTGGGGGGGTGAAGAAATGTTCATAGCAACCATGGGAGGTTAGTGATGTTATCATTGACATTTTACAGATGAGGAAACTGAGGCAAACAGTCATTAAGTGACTTGCTCAAGGTAACACAGCTAGCAAGTGTCTGAACTTGAATTAGAATTTAAGTCTTCCTGACTCCAGGCCCAGTGCTCCATCCACTGCACCACCTTGCCTCTGATATCAATTGAGCTGAGCATTTAAAGGAGCTAACGATACCAAGTGGCAGATATGAAGAAGAAAAGATTTCTAGGCATGAGAGACAGTCTGCGGAAAGGTAGTAAACCAAGAAATGCAATATCATGTACAGGGAACGTAAATGAGGCCAGTTTGGCAGGAATAGAATGTTTTCTTTGTTCCAAGGAATGAGTTCTCCAGTGACATTGAGTATAGAGTGAAGACTTCCAGTTTTCTTTTACCTGTTAGCTCTGATTCAGCCTATGTTTATAACCATCTTCTTTACCACCCTCCACAATCATGTGTTCAGAAATCCCAACATAAAGAGTGCTCTGAGGGGGATATTTTTTATTATAATGTTCTTTCCTCAAATTCTATATTCTAATATTGGTCAGGAAAATTCTTAAGCCATTGTTTTTATTCAGTGATACTTAAGACACACCCTACTGTGTGGGGTTATATATCCACAGCATCTTATTTTGTTATCCTTGGGGATCTATCTTTGATTTCCAAAAAAAAAAAAAAATCAATTGAGCTTCAAAACATACCTTCAATACCAAAGGAATGATGATTCTACAAAATCAAATTAGGACAGAATTTAGTCTGCCAGTTGAAGTGAAATATTACATCTGGACATGAGAAATTACACTCTACTATTCAGAGACACTGGATCTCAAGTCAAGGTGTCTTGACACAGGTTCAATAAACGTCACTCTTTGAGATCAGTTTCTGGGTATAAAAAATAATGTAAAATCATTTCTGATTAGTTAGATATTTAATGAAACTTCATACACTCAAAAATTCCTTTCACCACTTCGGAGCAGATGGAAAGGAACTTGAATACTAAGATTAAGACAAATTAAATGTATATTCCCACTGCCAGAAAATTGCCAGAGGACCTGTTATGAAATTTAACTTATATCTATGTGGACATAATGGATATAATCCCTAATGATTTTATATATGGTGTGACATCAGGTCATTACCAAGCAATTGTCTATTAGTAATGTCCCTACAGAACTTCCTTTCAATTCTATGGGTAGTCTGTGGCTTGAGTGTGGCATCTTTAGTTGGCAATCTAATTTTTCTGATCATCAATGACCTTAGTTTTTCTTTTTTCCCTTTATACAGCCTAGTGATTTGAAAATGAGTTAGATCAAGTTTGTTTAAAATATAAATTCTTTAATACACAGATATAAATAAAGAATTTCCATAATTATTTCCCAAAAAATAAAGATAATAGAATTAGGATTTGAAGCCAGAGCTAGATAGAGTATGGTGCCGCTAGGGCTTGGTCCCATAAAATTATCATGTAAATATCTTTGTTTTTCTCCTTTTTTCTACCCTCTCACCACCCTGCCCTAGAGAAGGCCACCATTAGACACAAGTAGGTGTGTGTGTGTGTGTGTGCACACATGCACATGTGTGTGCAAAATAATTCTATATATACTTCTATTTATCAATTCTTGCAATAGTATCTTTTTTCATATATCTTTTATAGTTAATTTGGATCTTTCTTATTTTTATCTGTAGACTTCCATATCATACTCTCTCTCCTCCTCAATGACTTCAAGATCTATCTCACCATCTTTTTCTCTATCTCAACTCTTAATATGTTTGACAACCCTAGCCATCAATCATCTGCAGGACATACCAAGAACAAACAGGAAGGTAAGATCATACCTTGGAAATATTCCTCAACCCCCTCACTAAAGTTAATTTCTTTCTGGAATTTATACTTGTGAAGGAATGAATGAAAAATATTAGTGTGTTATCGTGTACCAAGCACTGTGCTAAGCCCTGAGGATACAAATACAAAAAAATAAAGAGAGTATCTGCTTTCAAGGAAATTAAATTGTAATGTAGGAGATTACACATGGAGGGAAATAGTGGCCAATGAGGGAAAGTTAGGGAATGGTGAGTATGGTCATAGGTAAGCAGGTGATACAACATATCTGGAAACAATGGCCAAGATCATGTGATCATGGCTCATGTTCCATAACTGGAAAGGTAAGGGAGCTAACATGAAGAGGAAACAGGATCTGTAAAAGGGCAAGGGAGATGGAGAATCTACAGAGGAGAAGGTAATGTAAAAATAAAAGATATTAATAAAAATTTATTTTTTTAAAAAAGGACAGTAACATAGTAGGTTGAATCTTATATTTGGAGTCAGAAAGACCCAGTTTTAAATCTTGACTCAGGTAATTATTATCTGTGGGAACTGGGGCAGGCCATTTAACTGTTGTTTGCCTCAGTCTCCTCATCTGTAAAGTGGGAACAATAATACTACCTACTTTATAAGAGAATTACTGGGATCAAATAAGATAATATATGTAAAAACCTTTACAAACATTAAATCACTATATAAATGGTAGCTCTTATTACTACAAGTATGCTATTCATCAGCTTTAGTTTTCAATTCAGTCTCAGTCTGACCAAGTGATTGACATAGAAGGATGCTGTGCATTTTAAAGAAGGGGATTCAAGAGACTTTTTTCTGCATTAAAAAATAAAAGCTTGTGAGTTAGTCCATAATTCTGAAATACATCAATTCCACAATTCTCTGACCTCTCTGAGATGAGCTTTCTAAATGATAAGAATATGAAAGCGTGCCAACATTTATAAAGAACCTGTCAGCATGGTTTCATCAATTCCGCACTCAAGCCAGCTGGACTTTATCCATCTTCCTAAATCCCAGCAAACTAGATGGAAAGACAATCACATTTTTGAAGCATTTCAAAGAGGATATATGGAGCTCTTGGTGTCATCTATGAGCTGGCACTATCATATTATACAATGTCTCATGGATGTCTTACATTTCTATTAAAAGGAAATGCCACAGTAAGTAGTCTTATGTTACTCTTGGATGATGAGTAATAGTGCAGATGGCCAATGTTCCTCCATCAATGAACATGACTACTGAAGCTCACTTTCTATTTGGAGAACTAAGCTCCAAGGGAAAGATACTGTTTTCATCTTTGTTGTTATATCCTCAGTATTTACTACAGAGCCTAATACTTTGTTTCTTATTAAATGTTTGTTTAATGAAACAATATTTAACTGTAGGAGTGGCATCCTGGAACACAAAATGGATCCATGGTACATTGAATAGGCAGAATATCAAACAGCAGCAATTTTTGTTTATTGTTTCAAATATAAAATGATTAATCTGGGCCCATCAAATTATCAAAAATAAATTAACCTTGTAGAAACTTCTTAAAACATACACTATGTTTCAAAACATACATTATATATATAACATGTATGTATATATGTATGTATGTCACATATTTACACATATATGTCCTGTCTTGATTTTCTTTGGAATTTTGGATGTATATTAAAAATCATGAAAATAACATAAGTTATTAAATTTGCTTCTACTTTAATATTTTGTCCAACAATTTAATCAATGACTTGGATGGAGGAATAGCTGACATGTTGACTAGATTTGTTGATGGAAAAGAACTACATTGAAACACAGTCATCAAACTTTGTAATAGTTTATGAAACTCATTCTAAGACCCTTGCTCAAAAGGATTATGATCAGGGGCAGCTAGGTGGTGCAGTGGATAGAGCACCAGCCCTGAAGTCAGGAGGACCTGAGTTCAAATCCAGCCTCAGACCAAACACTTGCCATGTACTAGCTGTGTGACCTTAGGCAAGTCACTTAACCCTGATTGCCTCACTAAAAAAAAAAGGATTATGATCTAATTCAAGGTACTCAGGAACCAAAGTTTACAAATACTTCAGGAGAATTAAAAATGGAAGAGATCATAGAATCACAAGATCATAGTTTGGAACTGGAAGGGTCTTGAAGGCCATCTAATACTATCCCTTAATTTACAAATGAGGAATTGAAGGCCCAGAATAGTAAAGTGACTTGCTAACTGTAGCACAGGTAGAAAGATGAAGGCTTGGGGCAGCTAGGTGGTACAGTGGATAGAGCACTAGGCCTGAAGTCAGGAGGACTTGAGTTCAAATATGGTCTCAGACCAAACACTTGTCACTTACTAGCTGTGTGACCCTGGGCAAGTCATTTAACCCCAATTGCCTTAAAAAAAATGAAGACTTCTATTTGATTATTGTTAGGTTCAGAGGCACTTTCATAGTATTCTTTTTATAAGTAATATCTGTGAGGTTGTTACATTTTCAATATGTTTGACATTTCTATTCCTGAAGGGGAGAAAGGAACAAGCATTTATTAAGCACTTACTGTGAGCTAGGTATTGTTCTAAGTACTTTACAAATGTTATCTTATTTCTAACACCAACCCAGTGAAATCAGTGCTATAATTATCCCCACTTTGCAATGAAGAAACTGAAGCAGAGATCAAATGACTTGTCCAAGGGTATGCTTGTAAGTATCTGAGGCTGGATTTGAACTCAAGTATTCCTGACTCCATCCTCAGGGCTTTATTTCTGAAGGAGCTAATTCAAAAGAAGAAAACAATGTAAATCAACAAGGGAGGAGAATGTATGATTCTCATATTGCCCAGTGACTTACCACAGAAGGATCTTCATAAATGTTTGCTGAATCGAATTGATCCTTAGTGAGCCAAATTAGGAGCTGTTTTGAAAGTCATGGAACTGTGATCACTTGTTTAAACCATTTGCTAAATATAAAGGACTAGTATTTAATTGAATTTGCATTTATCCTTCCAAAAATGATTTTAAAAGATCATTTTCTTAAATTGTGACATTTTATTCATGAAAAGTTTTAAGTATAACTTTCTCAGAATCTACAATACAATGAATAGATAAAGGATATTTTTAGTTGCTGGGAGTAAGATTTATTAATGTTTTTCTGATGTCTATTCTGATACAATTGTTTTGCACATCATATAACATATAATAACATATTATTACATAACATTAATAATAACTACTAACTAATAGAGTGGCATAAGTTCTTTTAAAACATACATTATATATATAATATGTATGTATGTATGTATATATGTCATACATATACACATATAAACCCATGCATACATACATACACACATAATTATCTCACTTGATATTCACAATAGCCCTAAATGTAAGTCCTATTATTATTCCCATTTTGCAGATGAGAAAACTGATAGCCACTGGGCAAGCAAATTTATAATGATCTTCAGGGTACTTTGTTTCAAAACTCTTTTATGGTTAAGGCACATTTTAGTTGAATATGTCTGTGTCTTATTCCCATACAGAGTGCAAAGTCCTTGAGGGAAAGACTCAGATTATTTAAACTGCATATATTCCCCAATGTTAAATATAGTGTTTTGTAAACAGTTGGAAATAAATGTGTTATATTATAGGGATAAAGGTAAAGATATATATTTGGCTAAAAATACACAAGCACAGAATGTAGACTGCAATACAAATTAAAAGACCTGGAAAGTTTTACTGAACTGTCAGCTCAATGTGAGTTAATAATACAACATGGGAGTCAAAGACAGAGAATGTAATTAGTTGAATTCATAAGGGGTATAATGTCCAGAAGGAGATGGATGGTGGTTCGAGTGCTCTCTGTCTTTTTCAGACCATAGTGATCAGTTTTATATCAGTTTTGGTATCACATTTTGGTTATGACATTAACAACCTGAAGAGAAAGAAGAAGAAGGATGGTAAAAGCAATTGAAGGAGATACCACTCACATTATACTAGGCCCCAGGAAATAGAGCAAGGCAGAAGCAGATTTCAGTTCAATATGAAGACAATAACTTTCCAATCATCAGTTATCTACACTGGGAATTCATGATTCCCCTTCATTGGAAACAATAAGATCATAGGATCATAGATCTATAGATGGAAAGGACTTCTGAGGTCCAGCCTCTTTATTTTGTGATTGAGAAACTTGAAGAGACCCAGAGTTGTTCAATAACTTGTGCACAATCAATTATCTTATAAATGAAAGTGATAGGAATTTAACCAAAGTCCTCTGTCTCCAAATGTAGTACTCTTTCCTATGACCATCTTCAAGTGGAGATGGAAGATGGCTGGCTACTTCACAGGAATTGCAAAGGGCTTCCTGCTTAGGTAGAGGATGGGCTAGATACTGAAGAAGGGGGTGGAGTATTTTCTGAAGTCTCTTCTTGGGAATTCTATGACTCTATAATACTACTATGACTCTATAATACTACTACGACTCTATAATACTACTACTTTTCTCACCTTGATATTTAAGTTTAAATCTTCATATGCATTCATATATATGTACAGCTATGTTTTATCATCGTTGTTGATTGCATTTCCACATTTCTTTATTTCCAAAAATGGTGATAACTACAATAAATGTTAAAAAATCTTAAAGTCTTTGCACATTACTTTCCCAAGAAGAAAGGAATTTATTGCCATTAAAATAGAAAAGAAAATCCCCCACCATTATTTTTGAAAGAAAAACATAGGTCTTTTTTTTGAAGATTTTTGAGACAGTGATAAATATGATGTCCTGTATTTGGGCTCAAAGATACTGTGGTGAAGAGAATGCAATGATGAGCTTGGAGTTGAGAAGATATGAAATCTGAGGTCCTTAATTTGCTGATGTTCACAGACTAGTGGCCTATGCATGACCACAGAATATTCTTTTAATAATATTCCCATAACAATAATAAGAAGAACAATAATGAGTTATGTGATTTGTATGTTCCTTATCCGGGTAACCATTTGCACAAATACACATTACTTTTAATGTCTTCTGGGCCAATGAGTTGAACACTGAATTTTTTAAAGCTTTAAAAAATACATTTTAATATCACATCTCATAAAGTAATTCAGTTAGTTTTTTTTTTTTTAATGAGGCAGTCTGTGTCCAGTGCTGGGGGAAAAAGCAGAAATTATTCTGTTAATTATGACTTTATGACTCCTAAATAGTTTATATTGCATAAATAGAGGCAGCCTGTGGACTCATGGAATGTCTCTGAACTCCAAGTCAGATAGTTAACTATCTGGTTAACCTTGGATAAATTAATGAATTAGCTTTTATAAGATGGATTTTCCTCTTCAATAAAATGAGTGGTTTGGGTTAATTGACCTTTTTTCTATTTTTAATTCATGAAATACAACAAACATTTCCATCGCATAGTATAATAAAAAAAGATGATTGCACATGAAACTGTAAATCTATCATGTACAACTTGATATATCTTTTAAATATATAATAAAGTTATCATGTAGATTTCTTTTTTCTTTTTTCTTTTTTTTCACCCTCTTCTCTCTCTCCCTTCCTCATCCCCTTCCCACCAAATCATTCTATAGGTACTTCTATTTATCAGTTCTTTCTCTGGATGCAGATAGTGTCTTCCTTTATATGTTCTTTGTAGTTAATTTGGGTATTTATAATAGTCAAAATGAATTATTCATTCAAAATTGTACTTAAAACAATATTGCTATTACTGTATACAATATTCTCTTGGTTCTGCTCACTTCACTCTTCATTATTTCACACAAGGCTATTCATGTTTTTCCAAGTTCATAGAGCTTATCATTTCTTATAGAATAGTAATATTCTATTACAATCATACACCACAACTTGTTCAGTTATTCCAATATGCTATAATTCCATAAAGATGTGCCTTTATAAAAGGTGAAAGATTGGGTGAAATCTGTGGCTTTTGTGAAAATTAGAAGCAGTACTTCTCTTTCTGTGAGGCTGGAATCTTGACAACATAAAATGTTATTTCTTTTATGTTTTTTTTTTTGGGGGGGGATATACCTTAATTAAAAGGGATATTTCCTTTCTAATATACATGTGAAACTCAACCTGTCCAAAATGATACTCATTCTTTTCCTCCTAATCCTGTTCTATCTCCAAATTTCCCTGTTTCTGTTGAGGGCACCAGCATTCCCTTATTAATATAGATTCACATGGTATATGTTATTACCTTTTTTTATTCTCTCTTACCCATTATATCCAATCAGTTTCCAAGTACAATCAGTTCAACATCTCTCCCTGTCCTCTTCTGTGAATTCATGTAAATAGCCCAGTGATCTGGACTTTCATTACTGTTAGCCTAGACTAGAGAAGGAAATGGCAAAGCACTCCAATATTTTTGCCAAGAAAACACCAAATGGGGTCACAAAGAGTTGGAAACAACTGAAAAATGATTGAAAAACGCAGCTGAAACCTGGACTACCATAAGAGTCTATTAACTGATACCATGTCTTCCAGTCTCTCCCCTCCCCAGTCCATCATTTATAAAGATATCAAAATATTTTCTTTTAAAACACAGATCTGCGAAAAAAAAAAAGCCACACTGGTTCTCCATTGTCTATGATAATTTACCTAGAGGTTATTCACTATCCTTCAATGTGTCAATGTTCTTTACCTACACCCTATTGCCTATCTCACACACACACACACACACACACTCCTACTTAATGCTGGCAATCAAGACCTGTAACAGGTGTCACACCTAGCTACCTTCCTAACTTTATTTCATATTACTCTTTTATAAATTCTATGTTCCAATCAAACTAGCATGTAAGATATTCCCCAAACTTGACATTCTAGCTCACTCCTCTGCAACTGCCTAAGCCATCCTTCATCTTGATCTCTGCCTCTAAAGATCTCAGTTTTTTTTCAAGGTTCAGCCCAGGGGCTAACTCCCAACATCCCACATGCCCCAATTTTTAGTGTTCTCTAATTTCTCTGTTTTACTTCTGCCACATTTGCTCACAACTATGTTTTACCTTACCCTTATCTCACCCTCAGCTTACTGTTAGCTTCTTGAGAAAAGGTATTTATTCTTTGTGTTTGTATCATTGAGGCTGGTTTAGAGCCTTGAAAATGCTAGGAGCTAAATACATATTTGTTAAACTGTTTAAAACAATGGCCTGAAATCCACATTTTCTCTCCGTGTCTTCTTTCTGTGTCTCTGTTTCTCTCTCTCTCTCTCACATACACACACACATACACACACACACACACACACACACACACACGAGCATGTGCCCATATGCAGGCCTATAAGCAGAGTTGTGGGGTGAAAGCTGTGATATTACTATCAAGCTAAATTGTAGATAAAAGGTGACTAAACAGTGAAAAACAAGTAGAGGAGAATGTTAAAATTTGTGAAGCCAGACATCAGTGTCTGGAATGTAAATGAGAGAGCAAATGCAACTTAAGTTGATATTCCACCAATTAAATCTTGTTTCCAAGATTACCTGTCACTGGAATAAATTGATGGTAGGAAAACTCACAAAAAAGTATCTATCTTTTTTTTCACATGAAAATCTTGAAGGGGGTACAATTAAGTTTTTCAATTTAAGACAAACCTGATGGAATATTTTAAAGTGAAATGCTTCTCATAAGTAGATAAATTGCTAATGTAGAAAACCACAAGTTAATGTCCATTTTTTTCCAGTTTAAAAGCAGAATCATACATATAATAATATACTTTAATAGCAGTCATCTGTGCGGACCTTTAACAATCAATTTCAAGAGAATTATTACTTAGCAGTACTCAACAGCCTTCAAAGATGATTAATTGGTAGACTGATCTCTATATCTATATTCAAATAAAAACCTCACATGCTTTTCTCACATAATAGGAAATATTACTTATTTCTTACTCTGATAGGGCACTCAAAATTTATATAAAATGCATCTAAGAAACAAAAGAATTTTCTCACTTGTAGATATCTAGGAGATTTTTTAGCAAAAAAATAAAGAACTATGCTAAAAAAAATAGAGAACTATGGGGGAATCTTTATTTTTCAAGTATTAATTTATTCATTAACTTAAAGAATACCTTTTCCAAAGTGTTCTCCACGTTCAACCAGTAACATGAATATGAACTTTTTTCATCTTTTCCCCTTTGTAGTGGATTCTTTTATTTTTCTTTTATCAAAGAAAGTAAAAATCAATAACTAAGACATACTTTTACAATGTAATAACTTTACTATTTTTTTGCCTCTTTAGAACAGCATCTGTAAAGAGTCATGCTTCTTCTGTCTTACAAAGTGTCCTAAGTAAAAACTCATTGCAATTTCGGTTCTGAGAATGATAGCAACATCAAACATGGAGTTTTAAATAATTTTCAACGATGTAAAACAGTGCACATGTAAAAGAGATTTCATGTAAGTATTTATAAGGTTTAATATTACATGCCATATTTTAAGGTGCTTGAATAACTTCAGATCATCAGGGAGCATACTTCTTGGAAAATCTAAAGAAATGGAAAATTATTTGCTCCATAGCACAAGACTCTGGGGACTCATGAAAAGGTAAAGTTCTGCAAAGCACACATTACATTATAGGTTTCATTTTTTAAAACAACATGCATTGTAAAAATGATAGCTCTTATTATTGATAATCATAGCAATTATTCTTATTTTAATCCTTACCAGTAAGCAAGATGCTCACTGAAGTGACTTTGGATATATGATGAGAACCAGCATTGAAGGAGGAGTTTCTGCAGTTATTTGAGAATTCCATTTTAAAAAGACCATAATTTGTACTGTCATCTCACTCCAGATTAGGAGCGATTAACATGACACATCCTTTTAAAATTGGAAGCCATTTGAACAAACTCTGTGTTAGGGAAATCTGATTCTACTTAAACTCAGAATGTGTGAGGCATGAAACCCGTCCATGGCACATTATTGACTGAATGAATCCTTCACCACACCTTTGTGGGGTGTGAGAAACTTGCTAAATAAAAAAATCAAACCTAGAAATGGCAAAATATCATCTGGGATATTGAGGTATCCCCAGGTAGATTTTTTTTATTTCCTTCATCAAACTGAAGGAGTAGGCTTCCCAGAATATAAATATAACCTCAAACACACTGCAAGATGACAAATCAGCAAAGGAATAAATGGATTAAGGAATTCTAGGAGAATGTAACTTGGAAATAATCATGAGTACTAATAACTATAATAACATAGAGAATATATTTTCTCACAAATACCATCCAAAATTTTGAGATTAGGTAGTGCTGTGGATAGAGTGCTAGACCTAAGGTGAAGAAGACCCAAGCACAAATTTGGCCTCAGTAATTAGCTGCATGACCCTGGGAAATTTACTTCTCCTCTGTTTGCCCATGTTTCATTATCTGTAAAACGGGCATGGTAATTGCCCTTACATCAATGGATTCTTGTGAAGGAAAATGAGATATTTGTAAAGCACATTGGAAACCTGAAAGCATTAAATAAATGCTACTATTTCTTTTTATTATTATTATTATATTTAAAGACAAAACTGGCTGAGACAGGTTATATACTGGTATTATATGTACTTTGAGACTCTTACCAATTTAAAACATTCAAGTTCTAGAATTTCTAACTTATTTTAGGGAAAATAATTTGATTCTATTTTTCCAAAATGATTCATTAAAAATTTTAAGTGTCTTTGAAGAATAACTGATTTTATCAGAATGGACACATGTGAACTGAAATTACAAATTTTGCAGATCAAATAGACTGCCTGTTGAGAACTTGTAGCCATTGACTGCCAGGGTTCTGCCTCTTCTGACACAGGCCCACTCAAGAGAATAGGGAAAGACTCCAAGGGTGTTACCATCACGTGGCTGTCATTAAACTTGTCATACAGTCCGTTGCAGTTTTATGTACCCCAGACCTCTAGCACCTTTTAAGATAATATAATGCAAACAACAGTTTTCTTGGAACAAACAAATTACAGGTAGTGGAACACAAACCCTCAAGGAAAGCCATTCAGGTGATCAGATGCTTCAAAAATCTCACCAGGGTCCTTGTTGTCTCTCCTTCTAAAACACATCGCTCAACCATCAGAGTTAAAATATTCCTAATTAAACATCAGCATACAAGCCTAGAATCTCCCCATTTTTATATGTTGCCAAAAAGCAGCCCCAGAGAAAGACTAGTGCTCTCTTTAGAGGTACAGGCAACAGATACTGCCTTCCTTCCCCAGAGATTACAGATCTATGATTCCCTCTTAGATCCCTATAGATTTCCCTGCTTGTTGTAACTGCTTCCTTTACTCAAATTTTCCAGATTCTAAGAGTGGTTTTATATAGGTTCAATCAGATACAAGTGGGAAAAAAAATCCAAAGGATTAACCAAATGAAACTAATGATTCTATTTTTGCCTTTATTTGTTTAGCTATTTGTGTGTACTTGTTTTTAACTCCCTGGAACTTTAAAGTAACCAATCAAATTTCCCAAATTTGTTTTCACTTTCACAGGTATTAAAGAGGGCTATGTTAAGTTAGTTGAAGCAATAAGGAATAAACCTTGGACTGTTCACAGAAAGGTGGAAATATTCTAAAGTTGAGGTGTGGTGCTCTTTATTCACAAACCTCCCTATGTCAGACGTAGTATGGTATAGTGGAAAAACTACAAAATTTGTAATCAGAAGACTTGAGTTCAAATCTTAGCCCTGCTACTTCTTTCTTGTATGCTCCATGGTGCAGTAGGCTATAGAATGCTATACATAACTGGGAGTTGGGAAGACTTGAGTTCAAATTCTGTCTCAAATTCTGAGACAGAATTAATAACTATGAGATTGGGTGAATTATTTAATCTCTAACAGCCTCAGTTTCCTCATCTGTAAAGTGGAAATAACTACCTCTGAGGGTTGTTGTGAGGATCAAATGAAGCACCATATAAAAACACTTTGTAAACAAAGCACTACAAAAATATTAACTATTATTATTATCATGTAGTTTTACATATGTATGATTGTGCTGTATCCTCTAAAAAACCAAGCCTAAATTGATGTTACATCTGCCTCTAGGGCCCAGCAATATGTTTTGCACAAAATTTAATCCATCAACAATATGTGATTTCATTGATATTTATACTTCACTGATGCACATATAAATGGATAGGTAGAGAAAGGAAGGGAAAGGAAAGAAATCAAAATGGTGATAAACCTTTCTAGAATGGTTTTGGGACAACAGATCCTTTTTCAGTTTTATAGGACTTGCTTGTGCTTACACGTCCCAGGGCTTTCAACAGCCCAAGTCACCCTGTCACAGGATGATGTGAAAGGGAAAACCTTATTGGAGCGCTTTGCAAGGTTTTGCCATTCAGTCATTGAGTTGTGTCCAACTCTCCATGACTCCATTTGGGGCTTTCTTGGCAAAGATACTGGATTAGTTTGCCATTTCCTTTTCTAGCTCACTTTACAGATGAGGAAACTGAGCCAAACAGAGTTAAGTAACTTTATGTAGGTTACATAGCTAGTGAGTGTCTGAGGTTCAACTTTCAACTTTAAGTCTTTGACTCCAGGCCCAGTGCACCATCCACTGTTTAATCTAGCTCCCTGATTAACCGGTTCTGTTTCTATTGATCAGAATTCTTCCCCTTCTTCAAAGCCTAACTGAACTTGTTCATAAAGCTTTCTTTGATCAGTGCAGGTGGAAACAGCTCTCTTTCCTCTGAGCTTCATTTGCCTTTCTTTCCACCCCTCATACTATACTTTTCGGCCTGGTATCATACCTGAATGAATCTCCTTCCCACTGAAATGTAAGCCCCTTGAAGGCTTATACATCTATGTGTCCCCTACTATGGCAGGGACTATATGCTCTGAACCAAGTAGCATATCCTTAATAAATACTTGTCAAATGAACAAATGAATTCTTAAATAATCCATGAGCTAAAGGCAATTTATAATCCTGAATTCAAATAATGATCAACTTCCCATTTCAA
Source organism: Vombatus ursinus (assembly GCF_900497805.2). NCBI lineage: Eukaryota > Metazoa > Chordata > Mammalia > Diprotodontia > Vombatidae > Vombatus > Vombatus ursinus. Next base: position 35,301,530 of record NW_020954599.1, read on the forward strand.
TTTATGCTACAAAGACCTGGCCTAACTCAATGTATTCTGAATCCCATTTTAAAATTTTGCCTACCAACTAAAAATATTCTTATCACATATTTATGGATATATCAACCTTGATTTGATATATGGCTATATCAACCTTCACACCAACCTTCAGTTAAAATATAATTTTCCCCTTAAAGGAAATTCATAACACCCAGTATAAGCCAATATACTTTCATATCACCTGGTATTTCTGATATTTTTAAAATTATAGGAAGAATTTCTTTAGACTAACTTTCTGGGTGAAAACCAAAAGAATGTTTTCTGACTAAACCAAGAAATTTATGATCATATTATATATATATCTGAAAAGAGAGGTTGATAATGAATGATTTGACACATTAACCATAGTGTCAGAAACAGCAATGCTGTAATCTTTTTTAAAAGATTCTTCCAATAATACAGAGAAATTAGAGTGTAGAAGCTTAAGAATTAACCTATTTGATTTTATCATATTCATTTTACTAAGGGGAGATGATGATGAGTTAGAAGCCTCTTTTACATTTCAGTATTCTATTCTTCAAAACTAAGGGGTAGGGCTAGTGAAAAGAAGCACCATGCTATGGTACTTTGTCTTATACACAGTTTGAGTCCTAATTGGATGTTATAGTTGACAATCAGGACATGGCAAAAATTCTAGCTATTGGTTATACTGGCTGCAAAGACCAGTTTGAAAGATGATCAGCCTTGTAATTTATTTTGCACATTTTTACAAGCCTTTATCTGTGTATATGTTGTCTCAAGGAAGACAATGTATAGGGGCAGTCAGGTGGCACAGTGGATAGAGTGCCAGGCCTGGAGTCAGGAAGTCTCATGTCCTCGAGTTCAAATCTGGCATCAGATATTTACTAGCTTTGTGATCCTGGGCAAGTCACTTCACTCTGTTTGCCTCAGTTTCCTCATCTGTAAGATGAGCTGGAAATGAAAATGGCAAACCACTCCAGTATCTTTGGCAAGAAAACCCCAAATAGGGTCATGAAGAGCCAAACATCACTGAAAAATGACTCAACAACAACAAAAACTCTTTGTGGACTGTGACAGCTTCATTTTTCTTTTTGTCTCCAGAACCTAGCATGGTGCATGGCACATAGTAGGGTATTAATACTTATTAACTGATTTCAAGTTTTAGAATTTTGCTGTATTTGTAAATCACATTTGAAGTACTTCAATTCAAAGAAAATTTCTTTCATCATCTTCAAGTAAACAAAAATCATTTAATTGAAAATATTTTACTTTATACTTGTTAACCCATTTGCACCAGGTGATAAGTTCATTACATTAAAGTTCATGTTATATATTTTCTGGTAATTATGGTATAATAGAGTATAATTGAAATCAGAACAATTGAGTAACTATTATGATTTTTGCCAGTGACATTGCAGCATTTGTGAATTAACTCTATTCAATATTAATCTATAAATGTTTTAGTTTTATTAGGGTATTATCAACATTTAGTCTTTGAAAGGGATTGAAAATTAATTTATTTTAAAATATCCATAGAAGTGTTAATATTTTTCAGTTTAAAAAAAATTCTTCCTTTTGTGTCTTGACACCAACTAGCTATTTTTTTTCTGAGTTTTCTTTAGAAATGGAAAATAAAAAAGATAATGGTAAAGAAGTTCTCTTTTCCCTGGACCTTTAACACATCTAATATAAATTAGACAGGGAATGAATAATGTGCCAGCGGGAATCTTCATTCCTTTAGCATTAATCTCTAAGTTTTATATGGCAACATTACTATTTCTAGCTTTGAGAACACAAATTCACTCTAAGAGAAATGAGGCAGAGAGATAACTGACAGATTACAGGCAAGCTAAAATACAGCTGTGAAAGCCCCCTTATTGCCATACCTTAGTGTAATGCTTAAAATAAATTATAAGAAAGGGATTGCCTTCAAAATTAAGAGAAATGGCTTATCTTCATCCATGTTTAATTTAACACAGAACATCTGTGTAAGACTGTTTACAAAAACACTAATAAAACCTACAAACTAGCTGTATTTTGAAATTTTGCTTTCAACATAAGCAACACTGACAATTTAAAAAAATATAGAGACCCTTTTGGCAGATGATTCATCATTTCTAAAGGAAAGTACCTTCAGTTTTACTTTGGATTATCTTTCCTTCTCCTTCTGGCATCAAGAGAACACCTCCTTTAAGTAGACATATATTGTTTCACTTTTGCCTTTACAAAAATAATCCTTGAAGAAAATCTCATTGACTTTTAATTTTCATAACTCTTTATATCAATATTTAACAGAAGTAGGTAATCATTTCCAGGATAGCTAACGCTGGCCGTCCATGAAATTAGGCAGGGTAGGAAATTACTTTCATTACTGCCTCTTTCCCTTATCCCTTTCAAAGAGGAAGAAATTAATTCATCTGTTAGGCTACATGTAAAAAAATTAGTTCTGATCTTTATATAGTTGTGTAACTTAAATTAGTACCTGATTCTCTAAAGTCCACAATTTAGGACAGCACAGAATCCACCACAGCAACTAATTAAACACTTACTGTAAGGTTAAGTTTTTCATTAAATCAATAGGCCCCTAGTGTCAGTTACAAAGCCCTAATTACTATGCAGTAAATTTAGATTGAATTTGAATTAAGGACTGATTTCAATCTAACCACAGCATGTAAATATTGTAAATTACTAGAATTACAGTTCAATAAAAATGAATGGATTTCACTTTAGATAAACCAAATGCAAATGAGTCAAAAAAAGCCACTGAAAATTCCCCCCAAACGTCTTGCCAAGAAGCTCCTAAACACTGCATTGAGTCTATTGTTTTGGCAAAGAGCAGGCTTCACAGCTCAACAGTTCTGCCGCCCTTTACGTTAACGTTTTAATATTTGATTATCTGTTCTAAAAATGAATAAATTTAATCTCTCCCAAGTGATCAAGCAAAGTGATGGCTAATGTGCCCACTCACTGTGTAGCTTTAGTTTCATGAGCACATTGTTGTGCAAAAGCACAGTATGGAACCAGGTTATCAGGTTATAACTGGCAAGGATAAATACACAATATACACACTCACACACACACACACACACACACACACACACACACATCCAGAGCAAGCTTCTTTCCATGTATGTCTCAGTCTTTGAAGATTTAAAATAAAATATAAATACTAATAATTTCTATGTTGACAGCTAATAACCCTCTAATCAAAAAACTGCAAAATTGAAAATAATTGGAGTTTCATGAATCTTTGCTACTTCTTTAAACAAGTCTAAATAACAAAAAAATCAGGAAATGAAGAGAACGGATTGGATTGCATGAAAAAAGCAAAATTTCAGACATGTTGATTTATGTGAGATATTTTCAAAGAGCTGCTTGGGCAGCATTCCAATTACATCAAAGAGTTTTGAAGATGTTTATATTATAAAGGGAATGGCAAAGATACAGACTTAGGTCCTGAGAACTGCAACAGTCTTCCTCATTTCACTTACTCTGGTATTTTAACTTAAAATGTAATAAAAAAAAAACAACCAACGAAAAAATGGAATTACATGATCATGTATATACATAGATGGTCTTGCACATACTTGTGGGTGACTGAAAATTCTGCTGAGTGCATATTTAAGAAAAATTTTAAAATGAAATAGAAACCAAAAAAGCACTTCATAAACTCATTTAACTTTTTTTTCCCCTTTGCTTTGTAGACAGGTGGTTTTTCTTCCTGATAATGATAGACAGTGTGCTATGGCAAAAGAGCCATTCACTGAGACAGGATGCCCTGGGTGCAAGTCCATTCTCTGAAATGTGCTGGTTGTGTGACAATGGGCAATCCAATTCACCTCTCAATCACTCCAAGCAACTGTCTTTTAAGATTATAATTTGCAAAAGAGATGTTAATCTTCATTTTTGAAGAGAATTCCCTCCCCTAGAGTTCTATAGATCAAGACTGGACAATATGAAGGATAATTAAATGGTAAGGGATGGGGGGGGAAAGGTATAATTCATATCCTGGCCATGTAAGGTCTTCTATTGGGATCCTTTCTATGACCCTTCTCCCTTAATATAAAGTCTATATGTTTTCTAGTACTTCACCAAAATAAAATGGTATAAACATAGTTTGTACATAGATGTGTCTCTTCTCCCCAGTGAAAGGCACCATAGTTTGGTAGATAGAGAGGAGGCTTTCAAACCAGAAAGATCTGGGTCAAGTTTTCCTCAGATACAATAACTGTGAGAGAATGGTTAAAACTGCCTTGGGTTGTTCAGTTGAGTCTGACTCTTTGTGATCTTGTGGACCAAATGTCCATGGAGTTTTCTTGGCAAAATACCGGAGTGGTGGTCATTTCCTTCTCTATACTAATAATAATAACAAATAGCATTTATATAGTTCCTACTACTATTATTATTATTATTATTATTATTACTATAGTGCCACACACCGTGCTAGATGCTTTGCAATCATTTTCTCATTTGGTTCTCACAAAAACCCTGCAATATAGTTGTTGTTGTTATTATTATTATTATTTTGGTGAGGCAATCAGGGTTCAGTGACTTGTCTAGGGTCATATATCTAGTTAAGTGTCAAGTGTCTGAGGCCAGATTTGAACTCAGGTCCTGCTGACTCCAGAGCCAGTGCTCTATTCACTGTGCCACCTAGCTGCCCCAATAGTTGCTATTTTTATGTCTATTTTACAGATGAGGAAACTGAGGCAAACAGAAGTTAAATGATTTGATAAAAGTCAAACAGCTCCTAAATGTCAGAGAATGCAGGACTCTATCTGCAGGCCCAGTGTGTTATCCACTGCACCAACTAGCTGCCTACTTATATAATAATTATATAATAAAAACATAGTATGTATATATATATATACACATATATGCATTATTACACATATGCATTATATGTGCTATCCTATATATACACATATCACGTAAACATATGTATTAGTTTATTTCATTTTTTGTTTTCAATGATGGTTATAAAATTATGTACTTTATATAGGTATACTTATATAGAGACAAATAAAACAAAATGTAAATCATACATATATGCACATAAATTATATGTGTGTATATATACAAACACATAATTCATATACTATTTGATTTTTTTTTTGTTTTCACTGATGGCTGTTTTTTATACAGGCATATATTTATCAAAATATACATTCAATAACCTTTTTCAAAAACAAGAACGAAATACAAATCAAGTGGTAGAATGTGACCCCAAGCCCTAACTAGGTGAAAGCAAATATAAAAGCAAAAAGGCTACCAAATGGTTTTATTCTGATTCTCTCTTTAAAGGAAGCCCCACCACCTTTTATGCTATTTTCCTTCCTTTAAAAAAAAAATTGTAATTCTTCCAGTCACTCAGGCATACAACCTTGGAGTTATTCTCAAATATTCAAACTCACTCAACCCTCCAATTTCCACAGTTAAGTCTTGTCCTGCTACTACAAGAGCTCTCTAATCTGTCCCTTTCTCTCCTGGCAAATACTGACCACTCCAGGTCATGCTCCCATCACCTTTCACCTGGTCTATTGCACCAACCTTCCTGCAGTTAGATAACTTCCAATCTTTCCATTTTCCAATCCATTCTCCCCAGAATGGCCAAGATAATCTTCCTAAAGATAATGCTACAATATTTTCAATTTTTTTTTCATATTTCGCACAAGCTTTTCCAGGTATCTCTGAAACCATTCATCATATTCTTCCAAACTGACTACTTTCTGTACTGAACTCAGTATTCCACTTATAGCCCTTGCAGAAGCTGTCCTTCATGCCTAGGATACATTGCTCCTCATTCCAGTTCTTAAAATCCTCAACTTCTTTCACGGCTTAGCTCAGGTTCAGCGTTCTATTAGAAGCCTTTCTTAATCATTTTGGCAAGTTAATGCCTTCTCCCTCTTCAAATTACATTTTACTTACTTGTCTCTCTCTCTATATATTGATATGCTGTATCATCCAGTAAGCTCCTTTTGGTGGGAAAAGAGTAGTTTTTGGTTTTGTTTTGGCTTTTTTTTTAGTATCAGAACCTCGCATATAGTAGGAATTTAATATTTGTTTAACTGAACTGAATGGTAACTAATCAACTAGCATTTATTAAATACTTAATGTGACAAGTACTGGATACATACTGGGTATACAAAGAAAAAAAAAAGCATGGCACGTACCCTCAAGAAGCTCGCATTCTAGTGGGGGAGATAACATTCAAATAATATATTATATTATTTACCAGCTGATGGTGCAGTGGATAGAATGCTAGGCCTGGAATCAGAAGATCCTGAGTTCAAATCCAGCCTCAGACACTTATTAGTTGTGTGACCATGAGTTAGTCACTTTACCTCAGTTTCCTCAATTGTAAAGTGAGGAGAATAATAGCATCTACCTCCCTGGGTTGTTGTGAGGATCAAATGAGGTGATATTTGTAAAAAGTGTTTAGCACAGTTTGGCACAATGTAAATATTCATTCTTTTTTTCCTTCTTTCTTTCCTTCCTTCCTTCCTTTCTTCCTTCCTTTGTTCCTTCCCTCCTCACTTGTATAATATGTATTCTAATATATGCATATATGTGTTTGTATACATATAGATATGTATATGTATACATGTGTATGTATATATACTAAATATGTGAGTATACATAGGAAAAAAATATACACATATATGTGAAATCTCCAAGAGAAGGGGCCAGATGGGATGAGATCAGGAAAGACCTCTTAAAAAAGGAGATTTGAATGGTATTTAAGATGAGTCTTGCTTGATGATGGCCAGGGAAGCAAGGAGATGGGGATGAAGAAGGATGCATTCCAGCAATAGAGTACAACCAGTACAAATGCAAAGAGTTTGGAGATAAGAGCGTTTGTTTGAGGAGCAGTAAGGAGGCCAGAGAAGCTAGAAAGAAGCTAAGGGAAGGTCTTCAGATGACCTACAGAGGACTTTTAAGTTGGTTTACTGATTAGTGAGATGATATGATCCTATCTGAGCTTTAGGAAACTTACTCTGGCAGTTGAGTGAAGGATTATTTGGGGTAGGGAGAGACTTGAGGCAGGGAAATCAATTAGAAGGTTACTGAAATAGTCCAGGCAAGAGATAACAAGGGATTGTCCAAGGGGTGTGGATGTGTGAGCAAAGAGAAAGGGATGTATATAAGAACTGCTGTAAAGTTAAAAAATCACAGATTTTGATAAGAGATTGTATGTTGAATGAGAATATGTGGAGAATGTAGGATGTTGCTGAGACTATGACTCTAGATGACTGTGATTGGCTGTGACTTTGGCAGTAAGAAGAAAGTTGGAAAGGGAAGAGGATTTTGCAGGAAAGATAAGTTCAGTTCTATACATGTTACACTTAAGATACCCACAGGCTATATAGTTTAACATACCCAAAAGGCAGTTAATGATTCGAGACAATAGCTCTGTATAGAGATTAGGGCTCTACATATAGATCTAGGAATGATGAGCTCAGAAATGATAGTTGAACCCATGGGAGTTAACAAGAGTACCAAGGAATGTAGCATAGAGTAAAAACAGAAGAGGGACCAAGACAAAGCCTTGAGCTCTATGTTATCCAAACACCTTGTGTTTCTCTCATTTACCATGGGTTTGTTCTGCAGAGTTTATTCAAGGGTAAATTGTTGTTGTTCAGTTGTTCAGAAGTGTCCGACTCTTTGTGCCCCAATGAACCACACTGTCCATGGGGTTTTCTTAGAAAGGGTACGGGAATGGTTTGCCATTTCCTTCTCCAGTGGATTAAGGCAAAGAGAGGTTGTGACTTGCCCAAGGTCACAGACAGTAATTACCTGAGGCTGGATTTGAACTCAGGTTTTTCTGACTTCAAGCCCAGTGCTCTATCTACTGAGCCATCTCACTGCCCCTCTAAGGATAAGTTAATAAAAACATTTTGTGACGATTTACCAGAGAAATGAAAAGAAGGAAATAAAAACAACTTCAACTCTACTTGTTAGAATTTCCATGTACCTCCTAGGGTTTTAATTGATCAGATTGAAGAATGAAGTATCTAAGTTCCCCAGAATCTACTTATGACACCTGAGAAAGGTAATAGTGCCATCTACCCTAACTTAAAAGAAATGTTACTTTCAAGGGGAAAGGAGGGAAGAGAGAGCTCATTAGGATCGCAATCAGATTTTCCACTTAGAATATGTGTTCTTTGTTTTCTATGTACAGCATCTAATACAGAACCACTATATTAATTTCAAATCAAAGTATAGATAAATGAATAGGGCAGCTATGTGGTATAGTGGATAGAGTACCTGGCCTAAAGTTAGGAAGACTCTTCTTCCTAAGTTCAAATCTGGCCTCAGATACTTACTAGCTGTAAGACCCTGGGAAAATCACTTTAACCCTGTTTGCCTCAGTTTTCTTATCTGTAAAATGAGCTGGAGAAGGAAATGGCAAACCATTCCAATATCTTTGCCAAGAAAACACCAAATGGGGTCATGGAGAGTTAGACACAACTGAAATGACTGAACAACAACAATAAAGGACCAATGAAACTTCCTCTGTCTAGGATTTGATGTGAACATATGTTGCATGAAAATGTTTCCACTGGAATTTTTGACTTAGGTCAGATATCACTAATGGACAGTACAGTCATAAATTCTCCTTAATAATTATCACTTAGAGGAGACTCAGAGGATCTTACTTCTAGATCTATAAGTAATCACAAAGGCCATCTAGTCCAAATTCTGCATTTTACAAAAAAAAAAAAAAAAGGAAATTAAGGCACAGGAGGCTTAGTGAATATCAAGAACACTAAAGGAATAAGTAACTGAGGCTGGATTTGAATTCAGGTCCTTTGATTTCAGAGCCAGCTCTATTTCCATTACACCATGACTCATTTATAACAGCAAGATCAGATAAAGGAGAAGTCATTGTTAAGAGACCAGGAAGAAGCAAGGAATGAATAAGGTAGCATTCTTCTTCTTTGTTTTTTTTTAATTAAAAGAAGGGTTATTGTTTTCAGGAAGAAGAGTTATAAAATTCTTGCTGCCATAGCCTTAAAGTTTTGTTTTGTTTTGTTTTTTTCCAGAACACCAGATTACTAGGTGAAAAAGTCTCTCCTACATATAGGTAATTTGTTATTTGTTTTGTGAAAAATAAGTCAAGTGAAACATCAGTCTCCTCCAAAATAAGGCTGAGTTCCAGGCATAAATCCCTTGTGTTTTGTTGACCAAAGAAAGTGGTATAAAATAGTGTTTTAATTAATATTTTCTAGGATCTTATCTAACATCTTATTTGAAAATGTCACAATTTAAACAACTATCTGAACTCAAAAGTTGCATTAGGAATGCATATTTTCTTTTGCTTTATTAATGATTTCAAATTTGGCTTTAGAAAAAAAGTTTTAATTATTGTATATTAGTAATATAGTAATATTATATAACAGTAATAATAATATTGATTACTAATATAGTAATAGTATAGTAGCAAGTCTGTTACTTGTTAATTTATACATGTAAAATAGAAGTTAGAATTTCCATTTCCTAATTACAGGATACTATGTCATCCTGACTCTGTCACCTATTTCTTGTGTGACCTTATCTGAAAAATGAGGGGCTTATATATTAAGCATTCTCTAAATTCTCTTCAAGTTTTGAATCTATTATTCTATGACCACGTGCTTATGAATACATTAACATGACTAACTGAATAGTACAGTAAAAATAATGGCTGACATTGACACAGTCATTTTTGTATATTACCTCATCTGACACACACAATAACCATGTGAGGTATATACAACAGGTATTTTACATTGATTGATAGATAACAGATAGATAGATGATAGACAGACAGACAGACAGACAGATAGATAGATAGATAGAGAGATAGATAGATAGATAGATAGATAGATAGATAGATAAAGGAATATGAGGCACAGAGAGGGTCAGAGGCCTGCCCACCATTAGTAAAATATTAATTGGGTGGCAGACAACATTAAATATTCATTTGCTTGGAAAATTCCTTGATAGAGAATAAAATCCTATGTCTTTCCAATTTACCATTCTACTTTGTTCCATGAAAAAAATAAGAAAAAGAAAAAGACAACTTGCGTGAGAATGTGCACGGCATTACTTATTTATATGTAAAACCTTTATTCTATTTTGTTATTTTAGATTAAGTCCTGTTTCAATTCTATTCTCTCAGGGAAGCATTAACCGTTGGAGCTCAGCATGAACATCAATAAACACTTGGGCTGAAATTTAGATTGGACAATTTTGTCTGGTGAAGTAGAAAAGGACATGGGGAATGGCAAGGAAGAGAAAGGCTGATGGAAAGGTGGAGGTTTTAATAACTTGTTGTCTAGTGGGAGCCTCAAATATCTAAATTTAAATCCTGAAGCATATTTAAAGAGAGCGGGTTGGAGAAAATGCATGATATTTTACCTTGGCAGGCAATGTAGGGGCATGTGTTAATGAAAGTGAGGGTTGTACTATAACTAATACATTTGAAACTCTGAAGGTTAAAGCCAGAAGCCCATTAACCTGAAGCATGCTAATTTGGAGGTAGAGAATGGAGGCTTATGACCTCCATAGTAACATCTGCTGTTGCCCTACATGGTAAGTTCTGGCAATGTGCCTTGGAAAGCTAGCGAATGTGTTAAACTGACAAAGAAGTTAAATTTAACTAGAGAAAACTCCTTAATGAAAGTCTTCAGCTATGTTTAAAAGTAGTTTGGGCTTTTATTTTGTGGAATACGTCTCAGTGACTGCCATAAATTAGACAAGGTATTACATGACAATAGCTTTCAAAATTTCAGTACTCCATTTCATTCTACTGAATTTATTTTTGCTTTGTCGAAACAATTGCTCCATTTGAAAAGAATGACTAGTCTTAGCTGAGAGAGAGAGCGAGAGAGAGAGAGAGAGAGAGAGAGAGAGAGAGAGAGAGAGAGTGGGCAGTGGGGTGGAGAAAGCGTTAACTCATCATAAAAAAACTTCCAACATACTAAATTTATAAACTCTGTCCCATCAAGGAAAATTGGAAGATTTGTCATCTGAATTTAATTAATTTAATTATAATTTTATGTAATATTCATAGAGAACTTCCTATTTGATATCATTTTTGATATCTGATTTTTAAACATAGTCATATAGCCCTTTTTCTTATGAACATGGGAAGGATGCAAACTTTTCTAGTGACTATTATACAAACTGGGTCAAATTTATCTTCTCTGCTAAACTAGAGGAGTCATTATGCTATTTGTTAATCTGTCAATCTGCAATTCTGCTACTTGTTAATTTATACACGTAAAATTGAAGTTAGAATTTCCATTTCCTAATTACAGGATACCATGTGATCCTGACTCTGTCACCTATTTCTTGTGTGACCTTATCTGAAAAATGAGGGGCTTATATATTAAGCATTCTCTAAATTCTCTTCAAGTTTTGAATCTATTATCCTATGACCACGTGCTTATGAATACATTAACATGACTAACTGAATAGTACAGTAAAAATAATGGCTGACATTGACACAGTCATTTTTGTATATTACCTCATCTGACACACACAATAACCATGTGAGGTATATACAACAGGAATTTTATATTGATTGATAGATAACAGATAGATGATAGACAGACAGACAGACAGACAGACAGATAGATAGATAGATAGATAGACAGAGGAATATGAGTCACAGAGAGGGCCAGAGGCCTGCCCACAGTCATCCAACTCACTTCTGCCAGTGACAGAATGTCAAACCAGACCTCTGTTGATTCCACTTTCTGTATTTGCTCTACTATAATATCTCCTGAATAATGTCAATGACTTTGAAGTAGGCGCATATGTACATGAACTAGAATTTCTACCTGCTTCTCTATTTGTGCACTCAAAATTTCCTGTCACTAACAACAATGGAGAATTTTCAGATCCAGAGCTGAATTTTCAAAGCATGTAAGACAATTATGTTAAAAAAAATTTAGAGGAAGCATAGAAATAATTATATGTTTTTGGTGATTTCCGAGATCCAATAACCAAATAGATGTTAGAAGCTGTCACTAGTTTGCTAATGTAATGAAAAACAAACAAACAAAAATATTAACTGTACATTATGACTTAAGCAGAGGATGATAAATACATATGTGTATATCAGTTCCATTTAGGACTGTGCTATTTGTTTTGACATTTATTTAAAATACAAGAGGTATCATGACACATTAGCGAATCAGTCTCAAAGTCAAGGGGTCTTGGGTTCAAGTCCTGCCCCTGGTACATATGATTTTGGGATACCGGGTAAATCACTTAACAACTCAGCATTCCAGGTAGTTTTCTAGGCATAGCAAGTTTCAGGGGCAGCTAGGTGGTGCAGTGAATAGAGCACCGGCCCTGGAGTCAGGAGGACCTGAGTTCAAATCCGACCTCAGACACATAACACTTACTAGTTGTGTGACTCGGGGCAAGTCACGTAACCTCAATTGCCTCACCAAAAAAAAAAAAAAATGGTAAGTTTCAGAGTCTGTCGATGGAGCTTCCTTATCAGGAATTCCCTATTAGCAATGAAGTGGCAGGTCCCATCCAAAACAAAAACAACAGTCAAACGTGGGAAAAAATAGAAGTACAAATCATCATGTTAAGCTGAAGGAATACTGGCTTTAGAGTGAGGAAACCTTTATGAACACCATGTCATCTCTGAGTCTGTTTCCTCACCTATTTAAAAGAGAATCAGAGCAAATATCTAAAATCCCTTCTTATTCCAAGGTAATAACGTTTTTCTGATCCTCATTTTTGAGTTTTTAGTCATTTGATTAGAGTAAAACTCCTGTCAGGATGTGCTGTCACCATTTATAAAATACCTGGCAGTTTTCAAAAGGTTTGCACATGCATTCTCATTTGATCAGCACAAAACACCTGGGAATTAGGAGGAGAAGATATACCTAGGTGCTGTAGGCATGCATCCAAGGTGTACCAGGTATGCTTACACACACCCTAATGTTGAGAAAATGATTGGTATTTTATGTCTTATTTTTAAAAGTTTTCATTTTTATGTATAGTTTAGGTGTAACTTAATTATACATTTTTTGTTGCTATTGCTCAGTCGTTTTCAATTGTATCTGACTCTTTGTGACCCCTTTTGGGGTTTTCTTGGCAAAGATACTGGAGTGGTTTGCCATTTCCTTCTCCAGATCATTTTGTAAATGAGGAAACTGAGGCAAACAAAGTGACTTGTGCAAAATCACACAGCTACTAAGTGTGTAAGGCCAGAATTGAACTCAGGAAGATGAGTCTTCCTGACTCCAGGCCAGGCACTCTATTTACTGTGCCATGCAGCTGCCCTTAAAACACACACACACACACACACACACACACACACACACACACACACACACACACATTTTAGTTTCTTTAATTTGTCTGCAGAATAAAAATAATGCCTTTTTTGATTGAGTATATCCTAATGAAATATGCTGTTCACGCCTATGCCAGTCCATTTTGAAGAGGAAACTGAAACTTTGAGAAATTAAGTCTTTTATTCAAAGCCAGAGGGTTAAAGAATCTTTCCAGAGGTCTAAGACTGAACTCTCCTTATTATTAGCCTAGTTCTTTTTTTTTTCCTTCTGGTCCTGAAGGCTACCTCATCAGTATAAGAAACTCACTCTAGTATAAAAACACCTCTTAAAACTCCATAAACATATACTATCCATCACCATCTAAGTGCATCCCTGAGAAGAGGGGGAAAATTTTTCCAGAAAATGTAAGAGATAGTTCTCCAAAACTGACTAGATCATAAAATAGGAAGATTTTGAGATAGAAGAGATCTTAGAAATAATTTAAAGCAATCCCATTGTTTTGCCAATAAAGGAAGAGAAGCCCAAAGAATGGAAATGAGTTGCCCAAGGTCACACAGGAAGAAAGCAAAAGAACCATGACTTTCTTTTAAATTTATTGCATAACTCTTTCAGTCACTGCTCTTGAATTGGATATATAATCTACAATGATGGTATGCTAGGTAAAGAAAAGGAACACAGGTGGCAAAAGAAACAAAAGACTTTCAATGGTTGTGCCCCTCCCCTTTTTTTTCCACAGATGTTGCTTTTGGTGTCTGGGCTACTGGATGGCTATGGTTCTCCCATTCAAAGCTATCCAGGCTCCCAATAGATCTTATTTACCTAGCAAATCACTAAAGGAAGAGGGACCCAGAAAATCCTCAAGATCATTACAAAAAAACTCTCTAGGTAAACTTGGATTGAACAAGTCATGATTGTGCACTGAACCATCCTGAATAATCACTTTCCCACTTTCTCAGAGTTTCATGTTAATATTCGTTATGCTGGGGTTGCCTAGATTATCAATGTCAAAAAAAAAAGAAAGAAAGGAAAGGGAAGAAAAAAAACTAAAAAGTCTTATCTTTAACTTTTATTCCAGGGCTTCAAAAGAGCTTTGAATTTGCATCTTACTCTAGGGAAGATGTAGTTTAAAAACATTTTTGCCCAGCTTGCTCCATTAATTTCTGAGGAAAATTCACCTACTGCTGTGAATATGACAGTTCTCAACCTTGGTGTTTTTACAGGATGTCCCTCCCCAGGGAATAGTCAGCACCATTCTGACTTGCCCTGCTGGAACTGCATTTCCTGCTGGGTAATCAGCTCTTGCAGTACGAAAGGAGAGACCTCAGTATGATTAACTGAACACCCCTTACCAGGGCTAAGGAAAAAGAGAAAATCGGATTTTTTTTGAGGGGGGGACAATGTTTCAAGTGATCCTCCATGTTCAGTTTGAGGAGACAATTTACAGATGCCAAAATGGGCTCAATTATTAGCACTTAGAGTGTGATATATCCTAGCAAGCTTTAACTAAAAGTAATATTCATCATACCGATCACATGTTTCTCCTGTCCCCCAATTACTCCTGTGAGTCTAGAACAAAATTCATTTTGTAATGATTATCTGACTTAGGTATGGCTGATTTTCTATTACTCCAGGCTAAAGCCACTGACAAGGGCACAAAAAGGATTATTTTTCAGCAGTTTTTTAGCTCAGCAAAATCAGCAGATAATGTCATCTACGATGCAGAGTGATCCTGACCTGGGGCCTTAGCTCATTGCTAATGTGGCTCTCATCTCAAATATGCCACAGTGGCAAAAAACCAAACTGAACCAAAATAAAAACCACTCTTCTATAAACACCTCCGCTGTCTTCAGAGATGAAAGGCATAAGTTTGGGATTTTTACATTTTTTCATGCTTTCAGTCAATTAATAGCAATTGGTTGTTCAATAAAAGACTCTAGAAATTTCTTTCTATTGTAAACATCATTTTCATTTGGAAGAGAGGAGTCTTCTAAAAAACGGTGACACTAATCAATATCCACCACGTTGTTATACTCCAATATCAAATAAACTCTCTGTGCCACAATTCATAGAAATTCTAAACAAAACTTCAGTAGGTTCTGCCAATAAGAACAAAAGTCCACTGTAGTTAGTTCACTGGTATTGGCTATTATTTACAAATAGGCAGACACCTGTTTCCGTCTAAAATTACCAACCCCCCCCCAAAAAATAAGAATTTTTGGTACTTAAATTACATTATTTAAAATATACATTTTACAACAAGAAATGACACAAGAAATTAATTGACATTAACTTTAACTTTTTTGTAACATAATCAAATAATTAAAAGTCAGTACTGAATAGAGGTTATCTGATTTATCAAGATTCCCTTCTAGTTAATGACTGGCTAATAGGATCAAATAGCAAAATGTCCGTTTGCTGATACATTTGGCTTAAAACATTACCACCATGATTAACCATGATGCAAAGCCAATGTTGAGGAAATAGAGTGAATGGTCTTTGCTCTCAAGGAGTTTTCTAGGACAACATCTTTTAGTAATATCCACAACATAGTCTGAAGATGTGGTTCATACTATTCTTTCCAATTCTATTAGAATCACAGTAAGTTCGGAGTAAATTTCAAATGGAAGTCATGCCCATTGACCTTAAAGGAGTATCAATTTAAGGATGGGCCAGAACACAGCACTAAGGAGGCCTGAGGTTTTCATTATTATTGTTTCTTAGCTTTTCGTTAATCTCCACTCATTCACAGAATTCATCCAATTCATTAAACATCTACTATGTACTGTGTTAGGTTCTAGGGAGAGAGTCGCTGTCCTCAAAGAGCTTACTTTCTGAGAAAAAAATAATTCTTTTCTTATTACATTAGTAACTAATTTTATGTATGAGACCCAAAGATGCTCTTTTTGATTTTAATAACCAGTTACTAGTAGATCAGTTATTAGTAAGGTTTTTCTTTTCTTTTCATTTCCTCATTAGTCCAATCCTTGTGAGGGGCAGGACTGACAATAAGACATTCTACTCAATATTGAGTGGGAATCCACCCAACTGGAAGAGCTTATTTCTGTGTAAAGAGAATCTTACCTAGGTGGAGTTCTTACTGTAACTCCACCATTGTGCTACTCAGGTAGGACTGGGTAGAGAATAGATTCTTTTGTATAAATTACTGGAGGTGGAAGGATCTGGGAAAGTGCTGACATGATCAGAGTAATGTCCCCCAGGCCCTCATTAGAAAAGGTCTACCTCTCAATATGATATTCATTCTCTCATTATTTGCTAACCAATCAGAATTGATTTTCACCCTCAGAAACACCCCCTTTTCCAAGGGTATTCAAGCATTCAGCCACCTCCATGCAGGTCTTTGGTTTCCAAGAGAAACAATGACCTCAATTTATTATCTGCTAGCCTAATTAATGAATTGATTATTAATTCCCCAGAAACCATGCCTCTTAAACTTTTCAAGTGTCTCACTTTCTCCCCCATTAGAACACAAGTTCCTTGAGAACTGGGATATTAAGGTTTTTTTTTTTTGTTTTTGCCTTTTCATTACATCCTAAGTATAGTGTCTGTTACATAATAAATATACATTGATTTGACTACCATAATCTGAGATTGCAAATAAGAATATTGTGAGATGAACACTTGTCAATGATTGCAAAGCTAAGCAAGGAAAACTGTACCTACATTGGTGCAAATGCATCTGAATTAGAACTATTAAAAAAATCAACTGGGATATTTAGTTATGGTCGATCAGTAAAATCGCCTTTGTGTATGAAGGACAATGTTATTCATATCTGTTTTTTTAAAAAGAGTGATTCGGTGATGAACAATGCCAATTAACCTTTGTCTTAAAACAGTCTGATCCTAGATCACATGGAGTTCTTGAGATCTCATGATGATAGCATTCATTCTTGCTTCAGGATTTCTTTATGATGTATAAAAAATACATAGTTATTATATTTATTTGTGGGAGAGCTTTTGGTTTAAAATGATTTTTACCTCAATCTATTAGAAATGTTTTCATGTAGCATTTCAATAGCAGATCAGATCAAGTCTTCAGAGCCAAAGGGATGCAAAGGGTTGAAGCAACTAGGCTGAAAATTCAAGCCCTATATGTTCAGTTAATAGAGATAATTCAGGTCCCTGGTACCATTGATGAAATGGTGCAAAGGAAGATTCTTTAAGAAAGTTGACAGAAGGGGCAGCTAGGTGGCGCAGTGGATAGAGCACTGGCCCTGAAGTCAGGAGGACCTGAGTTCAAATTCGACCTCAGACCAAACACTTGGCATTTACTAGCTGTGTGACCCTGGGCAAGTCACTTAACCTCAATTGCCCAAAAAAAAAAAAAATTGCCAGAAGCAATTAAGTTGTTATGCCCAAACTTGTCTGTGATTTAATAGAGTGAATATGAGTGTGGGGGCTGCAATTATTAGCACTGATACTCTGTACAGCCTCTATAAGGACTTACTTCACAGAGCTCCTCCTATCAACTAGGAAATTATGTGGTATTTACTGCAATTATGAAAATAAACAAGTCTCAACTCTCCCAGGTGAGAACATCAGGGAGTGGGCCTAGTAAGGCATTGAATATATTATTTCTTGCTTTCCTAGTAAACTGCCTGCATGTGAGGAAAGAGTCTGAAGCTATATCTACCCCTTGGAAAGAGAACCAATCAAGTTTGTCAATTCACTAAAACTAAAAATCAATCAACTGAGGGTTTTTAAGAATCAATTAGTGGAGAGAGGAGACTGGGCTGGGTAGAAGAGAAGATTAGTTAAACTGGGTATTCTACATCAGAGGAGAAAAACAATCGCTCAAAATTCAGCTTATTAGCAACTATGCTTTTATTTGCCTATTGACCGAGCTATAAATGGCTGGGCAGATGAGATGTTGTGTGAGACGATGTGTGTAGAGGGGATGGCAGTAATAGTAGAGTATAACTGTTACTTCAACTCAAATAGAATTAGCACAGGCCTGATTGATACTGAAAACATGTCTAGAACATACAAATATCAAACAGCAAATTCTTTAAGAGAAAACACTGTATTCTCAGACTTAAAATAGAAACCCTAAATGAAGTATATAAAGATTCCTGTACATCCCGATAAGGTCTCATACCCTAAGGATTGTAGTTATCCTTCCCACATCATGGGGGTTAGAGGCATGGCACCCCCTCTATCTGGAAAATACACTTAAAATTTTGGTCTTCCATTCCTACCAGAGAAGAAGTCTAAATTATTATGGTATTAAAAGAAAACATGTTGATATTATACAATACTACCCGTATATTTTGTTCATTTCTGAGTTTAAACTTTTTCTGTATCATCTGCAGGCATGTCATCCGTAGCTTCTGCAAAACTCCCCCAAAAGTCCTATTTAATTTCTTATGCTGACCCACAACATATTGAAACTGAGATGGAGAAAGTCACTATGCGGAATGGATAAATGGAGATTTAAAACTAGTAGATTTAGAACTAGTAAGAATCTTGGAGGCCAACAAGTCCAAACTCTTGTTTTCCAGATGAGGAAACTGAATCATTGTAGCATGTCTGTATTGGATATGGTATTTGGGCTTGAAGTCAGGAAGAGCTGAGTCCAAATTCTGACTAAGAAATGTATCAACCGGGCAAGTCACTTAAATTCCCTGAGCTTAAGCTATCTAAGACTGCAAGAGATGCTGACTTGTATTCGTGGAAGGAGTTTCTCATAGAATACTCTAAAGAAATTAAATCATCAGTCCAGTTCCTATGATGGCCCTGTCTCTACAAAATTCTTAGATACCACCCCCCAAAAGAGATCAATAATTTTATTTTAGAAATAATTTTCCATGTAAAACTTTTCCTTTATATTGTAGCTGAAAATGCACATCACCATTATCTAACCTTAAAATAGGCTGCCATTCAAAACATTTCAATAATTTGAACCTCTCTTTCACACAAGACTTAAGTTTCTTTAAAAGTGAAGCTTACATTTTTTTTCTTTCCATTGAGGCAGTCAGGGAATCTGCATTAGAACAATGGAAGATAGAAAGAAGAGACATCCCAGGACAGAGAAAAAGTAATTTTTCTTCTTCCATTCTCCTCCAGTGTCCTCAAGTTCTATGCACATAGTAGGCATTTGATAAACATTGAATACTGTGAGAAATCGATGCTAACCTGGAAGCAGTGCTCAGCTGTGAATTATGTCTTACTAGTATTATACCCTATGCTATGCATAATAATTAGATTTAATAATAAAAAGATCATAGAAGGTCTACTGTTTCCTGTTTTGTGTACAGTGCATAAAATGACTCTGTGGTTATAATTAAGTGATGTTTTAAGGGTATAAGTGGAAAGACGGGAAGTGAGTCCCAGGTGGAACAGTTTAATAAAGCAGAATTTTATTAACTCATTCATTTTTTTGAAAGAAGATAATATAATCACACTAAAACTTATAAAATACTGCTACTTGAAAGAAACTTAAAATGAACCAGACAAATTATCTATTCTTTTAATTATTCGCAAATGTTCTTGAAATCTGATATTTAGTGATATTCATATAAGGCTATAGAAATTTGGAAAAGGCATATAATTCTTCTAGCAGCTTGTTCTTCTGGCAAAGAATCCTGACTTACCACCCTCAATTCAAATCTGATTCAGAAATGTTCAGTGATATAAATTCTAAAATAAAATTTTAAAAATTTCAAAACTTAATGAGCTGTTCTACCCTTCCCAACCTGTCCGCCCTTACCCCACCCTTATCCAAGTTCATCAAGTTCAGACAACTTGAAAAGGACACACTCTTTCCCACCTCTAAGACCTCTGTAAATTTTTTTCTTTTTACCTGGAATGGCCTATTTCTCTCTTTCTACTTGCTGATATTCTGTCCATCTTTTAATTGATTTGAAAATGCAAAACCAAATAACCTATACTCCATTAATCTTTTTTCAATCTCTTTCTGATCTGATTTTATAGAATTTTATACTACTTTTACACTTGTCATATAGTTTTTTTTAAAAAAATCAAGACTGTATAGGTAATTATTTTGAAACTCAGTAATGCCACTTGAAAGGCTATTCTCTCTCTCTTTCTCTCATCTTTCCTTGTTCCCCTTTTGTCTCTTATTTTTCTTTTCACAAAAGGAAAATTGATGGATGGGTTTGTCATGAAAACTCATGTGTTAGAATGGTTAAAAAATCACTGACTTGAAGTCAGGAGATGAGGATTCAAAAATCCAAGCTTCATTTCCTAAATGACCCATAATGTCACTTTAACTAAGTCTCAGTTTCCTCATCTGTAAAAGAGGTAAAAAGTTTCCTTACTTGCCTGATGTGACTATTTTGTGAAAGTGCCTTATAAACCTTAAAGCACTAGATTAGATGAGATGCTGTCATTGTAGCTAGGCTCACAACTCTGAGAAGTCAATGAAATGCAACAAAATTTATAAAAGCTAGATATGCTGTTGGAGGGGATGTAGGAAAATTGAGACATGAAGGCATTGTTGGTGGAGTTGTGAACTGATTTAACCATAGAATAGAGTAATTTAGAACTATGTCCAAAAAGCTATAAAGCCATGCATACCCTTTCACCTAGTAATACTACTACTAAGTCTGTATCCCAACAGAGATAAAAAACAAACAAACAAACAGAAAGGTAATGAATGTGCAAAAAATATTTAAAGCAGCTCTTTTCTGGTGGCAAAGAACTGGAAATTTAGGGGATGCTCATCAATTGGGGAATGTTTGAACAAGTTGTAGTATGTGATTGTGATGGAATACTTTTGTGCTCTAAGAAACGATGAGGCAGATGCTTTCAGAAATATTGGAAAGATTTACATGAACTGATACAAAGTGAAATAAGTAGAACCAGGAGAACATTGTACATAGTAACAGCAATATTGTGAGATGATCAGCTGTGAATAACTTTGCTCTTCTCTGCAATGCAATGATCCAATAACTTTGCTCTTCTCTGCAATGCAATGATCCAAGACAGTTCTGAAGGACTTATGATGAAAAATACCATCCATCCCCAGAGAAAGAACTGATGGTGTCAGAATACAGATTTTTTTTTATTTTATTGTTTTAAGGTTTGGTTTTTTTTGGGGGGGGGTCTAAGATTTCTTTTACAATAAGACTAATATAGGAATATATTTTGCATGAATATACATGTATAACCTTAAAAAAGCTATATTTGCAAGAGAAGTTGATGGTATTGTGTGACAAATGATCTAAAATATACAAGTTCAATGACATTGACAAAAATGATATTTAAATAACCACTTATTCTAGGCTAGAATAATTGAAATAGGCACCTTCACTAGAAAGTTGGCAGAAATTCAAAATTAGAAAGTAATCTAAATCTTCAATTGTTTTACTCTAAATACTAAATACACAGACTAGAGAGAAATTCTGTCATTAATGTTTCATACTAAAAAACATTCATTGAATGAAAACTAGGAAGCTAAAAATGAAGAGGTTTTAGAGCAAGTGTGGTCCCTCTGGTAGTTGGAAATGAATGGTCAGTTGAATTAATGGTAACTCACAGATGGAAATCAGTTATGACAAATGTGTGGCAGGACTTTGGGAGAGCCTTAATCTGTTCTTCAGTGGGTAGAATTGTAAAAAGAGTGAGGAAACTGAGACTTTTTCCTAAGGTACCAAAACTAATGGCATGACTCTTTCTTAACTCTACCCTATTCCATCAATCTTCACCCTATCACTTCAGGAGTCTCAATAGCAATGGCCTCTTGCTAGGGTCCCACTGTCTCTGTCTTGCCCAGATGTGATATCTTGTGCCTTCCCTCAAATAAACACACATTTTGTATTCTTTATACTGAGTATAGTTTTTGGTACATGTCCCAGGGAGAATAATTCTTAGTTATATCTCTGTCTACCTAGAAAGTGAAGCTCAGAGATGCAAAACACAATTCTAAGAAATGAATATGGTATGTGGTAAAATAATAATAATAATAACAATAATGGTAATAATAATGAAAACTATACAGTGATAGAAAGATCCTCCAATGTGTCAATGAAAGAAATACTCTGGTTTTTATTCTGTTGTTTCTAGTATCACTTAAGGCAGTGATGAGCTACCAAGCACCCAGAATGAGCCAGTTGTAGTTATTATTTGGAGAATCTTAAAGAAATATTAAACAAAAATAATCCTGCACTCTAGAAAGTTATCTGTTATTAAGATGATGTAGACAAAAGCTACTAATTTCCTGTTTTTAGCTATATAAATCCAACCTATCAACCTTCAATCACAAACACCCATATAATGGTAGCTATCTCTAGGGTGGGGGGGAGGGTGGTAAGAGAAAGAAGAAAAAAAAGAAAAAATTATATGATAACTTTATCATATATTTAAAAAGAATAGCAAGCTGTACATAATAGATTTGCATTTTTATGTACAATCATCTTTTTAAAATTATACTGTTATAGAAATGCTTGTTTTATTTCATAAATTAAAAATAAAATAAATAAAATTTCAGAATAAATAAATAAATTTCTAGCAAGGTGATAAGTGATAAATTCTATGTTTCTATTTTGCCCTCTCTATACTTTTCCTTTTTAGTTTCAAGTTCCTGTGTTTATCATCTTGTAGGCCTATTCTTACCTTACCATTCTGCAAATACCATTACATGTTATTTTTTCTAGTGAAAGGAAAGTCCTATAAATCTTGGTATACATGAAATATATTTCATTTGGGATAAATGTAGCCTACTGTAGTCAACTTAATATATACAACTAATATAACATAGACTAGAGTTCATTAGGAATCAGGATTCATTAATTAATACAATAAAAATTAAAATGTGAAATATCCATTGTTATTACATACTTGAGGCTGGCATAGACTTTAGATACCATCTTTAGATAAAATATATACCCCCTAGGATAGTGGCTCTATGTCCTAAGACATAATCTAGAATTAAGAAACCATTCAATTAAAACAGTTAAAGACAGGTCCAAATCTCAGAAGAAAATTCAATAATTCTCCAAGGTTTCAATTGGAGTAGATCTTTAAAGGCAGATATAGGGAGGATTCAGATAATATGAAAAGACTCATATATCATATAAAGTAGCGCTCTATTCTATTTTTACCTAACTTGTGACAAGAAAACATGAAATAAGTACTATTTAAAGACCCAGAAGTGGTTTAGAATCTAGCTTTTAAAATTCAACTCAAATTTGATTATTTCCATGAAGAACTTTCTGGTCCCCAAGTCAGTATCCTTCCTTTTCTATCACAGGCCTCACAAAACACTTGGTTTTCTACCTCTCAAATACTTAATATACATTTTATTTTGTATTATTTGTGTATTTTCCCCTACCAAAGTCCTATAGTTATGAGTTCATATTGTCATGGGTCCTCACAGGTTAGACCTTTAGAATGAATTCTCAAAATGTCTTACCAAGAATTAAAGACTTGGATTGGGGCTCTGATAATAGATTGTTTATCTCTTGCCTGAGGAACAGCTTTGCTAGTGGGATGGTATATTCATGCATTTGCCCAAAGCATGATGTACTTTTTGGCCAAATAACTTTCAAAATCATCTGATAAGCCATACAGAGAATAATGATCTTTATCTATGAATTAGAACTCCTTAAAGACAGAGGTTCTTTCATTTATGTCTTCATATCTCCAGAATATAGCATGGTGCCGGGCCCATATTAAGCATTTAATATATGGCTATTAATGATGCATTAGAAACAGTGCAGCATTTAGCAACTGAGGACTTGGGTTCACATCTAAATTCTGCTATTTATCATCAATGTCACCTCAGGCAGGCCATTTCATCTCAACAAGGTTTACTTTCCTTTTCTTCAAAATGAGGTGATTGTTGGTTCCAAATGTTCTTCTAGCTATAAATCTAGGATCCTATGACTGATTGTTTGATTAATCCAGGGAAGGAATGCCAACATTGACAAACTACACGTCCTTGAATGCAAAAGTATATAAGAATTCTGTGTCATATAGCCATCTAGTAATGCAACAAATCTATGAAGGGAGGCACTATGTCTTAACTATACTTTCTATCTTGCCCAATGCCTGGTATAACATTCTACACAGTATGCATTTCATATACTTCTTTCGGGGAAATTTAGTATTTTCAAAATATTAACTAAAAAATGGGCAAACACAAAGGCTATAGGCAGATAGTCAACCTTCCTTAAGGAAATATAAGCAATTTAACCCCTCATTATAATAGACACCATGACATACTCAAGGGCCAAGAATTATGTCTGGGAAATTTGTTTATTACAGAAGTTCTTCCCAATACACTGCACAGTAAAATATGGGAAAAGCTGGCTAATTCTTTTTAATCTCATGCTTGATCATGATGGTATGTGCTAGCAATTTCATTAGATATTTCCTTAGCTGTCTCCTCAGAAGGGAGCTAGAAACTCCAGTTTTGTCTTGCTATGATTAGAGAGTCTAGCTCACAATTTGAGCAACTGTTTTCCTAAATATTTATATTAAAATATGTAACAATATATCCTTTTTCATATATGAAAGCAGAAAGCCATATAAAATGCATAAAATACGTAATTGTACAGAGCTTGTCTTTTTCTAATATAGAACAAGCTGAGTGAGTTTAAATGGTCTAAATAGTTATTACAGTCTGACTGTGATGTGTTCTTCCCTCTACACTTCCTAAGGAATTTCTTGTATTATAATAGTGGTTTCTAGAGGGATAAATTGCATACACAGAACCAACTGCTGAAAACTGTAGGCGGCTCACACAGCGTGATGTAAATCACACGATGGGATACTATTTCTTTATAACGACATTGCCATTAAATTCCATGAGATGTGGCCCACCACAGTACCAGCAAAATCCACCCACATGCTTAAAGAGATGTTGGGGGACTGGATTTCTTGAGAGTAGGCCATGGGATAAGAAAGCTTGGTCTGATTAACATCTGAGTCCACCATCTGATGGACTAAGTGTGAATCATAGGGAACCAATTGGTGGTTTCAAAATGAGGCATAATAAATGGTGTTTGCTAGTCAATCTAATATGACTAATTGGGTGGGAGGGGGAAAGGGGAAGAAAGAAACAACTGTAATGAATATGTAGGTCCTTAAAGTCATTGTCAGTTCCCTTTCTTCTGTCACTCCTACATGTTCCCCAGTTAACATTCTTATTAATGGGAAGACATAAAAGACAACATAGAGAAATGGTTGAAATCTTCTGGAAAGACCTATTTTCTGTTCCTGAGGAAAATATTTAGATTTTGATTGTTAATCATAATCCTTCTTCTAGGACCTACCACTCTTTAGCTTTTTCTAGTTGTGTCTTTGTAAAGTCGAAGCAATTTATAGAACCATTGCAGAGGTAAGTTTTAGTTGATGCAAACCTTTCTCTTGGGGTAGCTGGATAAGTAATGATCACCCTTGCCCTTTGGGCAAACCATGTCTGAGTTTTTTCTCCCCAAGTTAATGTCTTAAGTTTGACAACAATTCTACCACCAACCATGGAGAGATAGTGTCATAGATGTGTGGGCACAGAAATATTAATTGCATTGATTATTTGAGGCTGTACTTAACAAGGGTAAACAACAAAAAGCCCTTTTGACAGCCTTTCATGGGAGGCTTGGTCAGAGATCTGACTTAAGTTTTTCATGGAAATAAAAATTTATTTGATTTCATTTTTGCCCTCTTTACTTGAAGTCTAGAGGTAAGCACAACACAAAAACTAGCATGTGTGGGATTAGGAGACAGTTTGGGAACTAAAATTATCTAGGGATCGAGGAGTGAAATAACTTGTGGTTTTATGAAACAAAGTCCCTCTAATTCGATATTCCCCCTATATTATGCTCTAAAAGGCTATTATTTCGAATCCAGCCGAGGAAATTATACTAGTCTTTGGCCCTGCTTTCTGACTTATTGAGAATTGTGGAAAGATTGGATTGTTTTCCTTCAAATAGTCGCCAAACTGACCATTTTACAAATAGAGTTTCCTTGCTGTACAAAAGGATCCATTACAGGATTCCTTTAAATAGTGATCTTTTCCAATGCAATTAAAATAGATTCTAATTTATATTTATTTACACACTTTACACAAATTTGTCTACTATGGAAAGCAAAGCATTCCTGTGTATAATTAATTTATTTGTTTTTTTGAAATAAAAAAATGGTCATAGAGAGAACTGAGATAGAAGGTTTAATTTCCTGGCTTTATATCACAGGACAAATCAATAATTAGAGTCCACACTTGGAAATTAGGATGCCAAAATCTTAGATTCCATACAGTCTCCAAATTGACTCATTAAGTATAGCTTTTTGTAAATTTCCATCAATTCTGTTGCTTTTTTATGTGAAGAACACTAAAAAGAAAGCATCACTGGCATTCTAGTTTATTTATATTTTAGACTTAAAATTTTTTTTTGTGTAACTGAATTTTTTTTTAAGAATGATTGACTTCATTATGAATGCATCTGTTATATCACATGTAGAATGTTTACAGTGACTGACACATGAAAAATTGATGGAAATGGCAAGATAAACCCCAGTAAGCCTATTTCTGATGAATTATGTCCTTAAATATATACCCTGTATGTGGTAGAAAAATGTATTGATTACTGGCAACTGTTTCTGTAATGCCAATAATGTACCACTCTCTTGGACTTCCCCTGAAGCAACAGGGTTTAATCAACATGGTCCAAAATAATAAATTGACTACCAAGTAGGAGGCTGAAAGATGAAATTGACTAAAACTTATAAAATAAATAACCATTTAAAACTCAAGGAAAACATGTATTTATAAGCAACTTTTGCTGAGCAGTTATTTGCTTATCTCTTTCATGATCAGTAGCATACCAGAAAGATTATTTGACAAAGTTTACACAACTTATAGGACACATTGACATTTGCCTTTCTATATGCTACTGAATATAAAGACATTTTAAAAGTAATGCAAAATATTCTAAAATGCCACTTTTGTGATTTAAAGAGAAGCCTTCTTGTTATTAAGAATATATATAATGTATATGTGTGTGTGTGTGTGTGTGTGTGTGTGTATATACACACACACACACACATCTTTAGGGAGCGTTCAATACTAACCTCAAAGTCCTGCTCGTTGTTGTTGATGTTGTGTCTCACTTTATTCCCAATTAAGGGATCTAGAAAGACCGACACTTTGAAAAGCTTTCTTTGATGTGAACATCTACCAAATCTGAAGGTGTGGTACTATTTCAAGAAAAAGAATTACCCTGCTGTACTCTCATAGTAGTGAGAAATTACTCTAACAAGAGAGGTGAACTGATTCTTTTTCACATTGGAAGAAATGAGTTCTACTGACATTTCTTTTTTTTTTTTTCAAAGTTGAACTACATAGAGAATATTGTCTTTTGGTTGGTTAAGTCCCTTGAACCTTCTCTGCAAATTTTTGCTGTCTACTATATCACTTGAGATTCATGTGTTTTCTTGAGTATATTTATTGGAAATGTATTAAATTTTTAAAAATTTAAATGTAACCTATCTAAGCCATTTTAAAATGTCCCCTGAAAACAATTTCAATTAATTCCTCACTGTTTCTGGTACTGACATGTACTAAATCTGAAATTTAAGGGGATCGATCCAGTGACTTCAGAATAATGCTCACAACTTAAAAATGGAAACAGACTGCATTTTTTCTTTCTTGTGTTTTTGGTGAAGGATGAGGGAAAAACAGAGAAGAGAGACAGAGATAGAGAGATAAAGACACGGAAAGAAACAGAGATAGTAAGAGAGATCAAGATAAAGTGAAAAAGTGTGAGAGGTGAAGAAGGAGGAGGAGGAGGAGGAGAAAGAGGCTGGGTGAGGGAGGAGGAAAAGAAGGGGGCTTTATTCAACATCATCTTCTTCCTTATTTTGAGCCTAGATCTGCTTCCATGTAAATAACTCCCATTGCTTTTAGTGGTAGCCTCTATGTATACACAGCAAGCCTGCTCCCTTTTCTACATTTTAGTCTTTTAAATAGCCACAGATATTTTCATTGTCCCACTCTTGGCCACCGAAACACAATATTTTTCATTCTTTCAACCATTCTTCATGTGATACACATTTCAGAATCCTTACTCTCTTGGCTGCCACCCATGAACACATTCTAATTGCTAGTATATCTGTTAAAATATGGTGCCCAGACCTGAGCACTGTACCTCATATCCATCAGTAGACATACTGTTTACTTTAACATTAACAAATTTCTCAGATTTTGGAGCTGGGAGGTGCTTGTACATCATGTCCTCTTTTTCCAGATGACAAAAGTGAGGGTCAAAATAATTTAAATAAGTGACAACCAAGATCACAAAGGTAGTAAAATAACAGAACTTGAATTAACATTTAAAAAATAAATCTCATTTCAAATATAGGAATCTTTGGGGAGCAACATATTGTCTTGAATACAAGAATTTATTTTAATGAATCCTAAGATTGCATTAGATTCTGTAGAAGTCACATCACACTGTTGGCTCCTAAGAAGTTTAGGATTTTCTTTTAGGTCTTTTTCATTCATGTCATTAATAAAAGGCTTCACTGGAATAGCACCTAGGATAGAGTCCTATAGCAGTATGCTAGAGACCTCCCTCCAAGTCAGCATCCACCCAATTATCCAGTGTCTAGACAAGTTAAAATTCACCTGTCTCCTCTATGACCATGTCCAGTGGTCTTAAACTCAAACCATACATAAGGATCCCCATAGTCACATATTGACTTAAAAACAAACATATCAACATAATTTATGTTCTATTGCATTTTTATTTCCTTCAGCATTTCCCATTTATTGTGTTACTGTGTGTTTGATACCTCTGAGCTAGCCCCCTCCTACACACACACACACACACACATATCCATTTTCTTGGTGAAAGATTTTATCCAATGTCTTGATAAAATCAATATATGCTATGTCTGTAGCATCTCAAGATCAGAGATTTAGAGTTGATAACAACCTTAGAGACCACTGACGACGTAAGTGAGCTACATGTGGAGATTAAGTGATTTGTGCATAGTCACAATCTAAAAAATGATCAAGGTGAGATTTGCCCTAGGTTTGCCTGACTCCAAATCTACCACCCTAGCCATCATGCCATGCTGGTTCTCTTATGCCTACTCTTTGACCTACTATGCTATTAATATGTTTATATGCAATTATATTACAATATGCTATTATATGTTTATAAAAACAAGGAAATTAGGTTAGTTTGGCAAGATTTGGTCTTAATACTCCAATCTGAATCCTAGCTGCTTTCTAGTCCTATTTTAATAATAATAATAATAATTTTAGTAGTAGTAATAATAATGACAATGATAATGACAACTGATTTTAGAATGGTGCTGAGGACTGCACTATTTGTTATCTATTAAATACTATATTCCATCATTTATGTCAGATCACAATCATCAATATTAGGGAAACATTTTTACAAAGCACTGTGCTAGGCATCATAGGGAATACAAAAAGAATAAGAGCTACTTTTTGGGAAAGATGAGTTTCAGTCGTTGTGAAGTAGGAGAAAGAAAGAGAGAGAGAGAGAGCTGAACTTGGAACCAGCAGATCTAAATCTAAGTATCAGCTCTATTGCTCTACTACTTACTATGTGATAATGGGAAATCACTTGACCTCTATTAACTTCAGTTTCCTAATCTGTGTAATGGGGATACTAATATGTACGCCTCACAAAGATATTGTCATTAAAGTGATTTGCAAACTGCAAAAGATGTGATATATCATTGTTATTAGCATCACTCTGAGTTTAGAGTACCTGAAGAAAATCAAATGGGATAATGCATTTGAAATAACACTGTAAGGAAATGATTTTACATCTGCATTTTAATTCTTTTCTGTTATAAACAAATTGTTATTAAAAGGCTAGGTGATTCCAAATGTTATGCCTAACTGAAAAACAGTTAATATTTAGTTAGTAACAGTATTTGATAATACCACACTACTCATTGCCCCATTCCCATGTTCCAAGAAGTCTAGATCTCCCTAAGTTCTTAGGCCAATATGATATTAGAAAGTATCTTTCTTCTAGTTGTTCACATTTAACTCACAGATAATGATGTCAAGAATTCTGGAAATTTAGGCAACCATTTGGAGCTTCAAAAAATGAGACATCTGGAAATGAAAATTAATAAAGCATTATAAAATATACTCTTACTTAGCCTGAGGGAAAATGAAGACTGAGCTATAACTGGGAAATTATCTTTATGCAGATAAAAGATTAGCTAATATATGATGAAAATCAGCTAACCTCCATCTTCCCACTGGACAGAATGAAGAAAAATGACCTTAAACACAAGCCAGATTGAACATAAAAAATTTCAACAAAACATATGACAAAGTCTCTCTTAATATATATGTGGACAAGATGGAGAGATTTGGACTAGATAATAGTAATGTTAGGCAAATTCTTAAGTGGTAAAATGATGAACCCAAAGAGTAGTCATTAATAGAGTCATGTCAAAAATAAAGGTACATCTTCAGTAAAGTGCCCCAGGCATCTTTTCTCTGTCCTATGCTATTCGACATTTTTATCAATGACTCGAGTACAGGCATGGATGATAAGTAAATCAAATTTGCCGATGGTATAAAGCCTAGGAATATCGTTAGCAAGTTGTACAACAGAGTTGGGATTCCCAAATATCTCCACAGGCTATGCTAGTGTATCGTATCCAACATGATTTAAGTTACTTAGGATTAATAGGAAGTTCCACATTTGAGTTCCAAAAATCAACTTCATAAATGCAGTACATGGGAATACAGGTATACAAAAGATTATATAAAAAAGCTTTTATGCTTTACAGAGAATGTGAACTTTTGATGGAGTCATCATCCTTCTACTCATCCAGATTGACAACTGCAGCCTTCCTTGTTACTTTCGTCTTTCCCAATGACCATATCCAAACATCCCATGACTCATCTGTATACTTTTGCACAGGCTGTGTTCCATGCTTGGAATGTACTGTTCTTATCTCCCCACAACTGGGGTCCTTATCCTTTCTACAACCACAAGTTCTTTTGATTATTCACTCCAGTGACCTCCTGTAACCTCTAGGATCAAATATAAAATCCCATTTGGCTTCTAAAGCCCTTCATAACCTGGACCTGTCCTTCACTATTGTTCAGTTGTCTCAATTGTGTCTGACTCTTCATGATCCCATTTAAAGTTTTCTTGGCAGATACCAGAGTGGTTTGCTATTTCCTTCTCCAGCTCATTTTACAAATGAGGAAACTGAGGCAAACTGAGTTAAGTGACTTGCCCAGGGTCACACATCTAGTAAGTGTCTCAGGTCAGATTTGAACTCAGGAAGAAGATTCTTACCTGAATTCAGGCCCAGTGATCTTTCTACTGCACCACCTAGCTGCTCCTTCCTACTTTTCCTATTTTCTTACAACTTACTCCCTTTCATGTACTTTGCAATCCAGTGACACTGCCCCCCCCCAATGCTATTCCTCTCACAAGTCATCCATTTTCCATTTGCCTTTTCAGTGGTTGTTCCCCATGATTGGAATCCTCTCCCTCCTTGTCTTTGCCCCCTTAACTTCCTTTCAGATCTTACCTAAAATCCCACCTTCTACCAGAAGATTCGCCTGGGCCTCCTTAATGACAGTGCCTCCCTTTTGAGGTTATCTCCCACTTATGTTTTATATTTCTTGTTGGTACCTAGTTGTTTGCATGTTGTTTCTTCCATGAGATTGTAAGCTTCTTGAGGACACTCTCCATTTTTGCCTTTCTTGATGTCCTCAGTGTTCAGCACAATGATTGGTACATAGTAGCCACTTAACAAATGCTTGTTGACTTGATTTGACTAATTGACTTGGCTCTTCAAGTGCCTTCAGGGCAGAAACTCTCCAGAATCCTATGTCATTAGAGGTTTGGAGTCCTATCAATATGACTCATCTAGAAAAAGCTCAACAATTCAACAATATCCAACTGCACAACAATAAGGATTGAATATTTTATTCTTCCTTGGAATTAGCATTAATTTAATCATGTTGAACTCTCTAGACACATTCCTCTCCTGCTCCTCTAGTCATGGCTTTTCTCTCTGATTTTCATAGATGAAGATTCTAAGATTTAAAATTGGAAATAGCCTTGTCATATAGCTGGTGATATCTACCTGTAAGATAGTAGAACTCTTTTGTGGTGTACAGGTTCAATAAATAGATTAAATTTAAGTAATATTTACTAAAACCCTACTAGGGGCAAAATTTGTGATAGAGGCAGGGAAGGGAAAGATGAAACAGAGCTCAGTTCTCTCCTTCAATGTGCTCACAAGATGGTTCAGCAGATAAGTCATATACAAATTACTGTAACAGGTTAGAAAAGGATTAAGGGCATAAGAGAGGTCATGGGTAGTAGAATCAGAGACTTAAGGAAAGAATTTTCTTTACAATAAGATAATAATTTACAATAAGATACTGAATCTATAATGTTGAAATGGGAATCAGAAAAAAAAAACCTGAGTTCAAATCCCATCTCAGACATTTTCTAGCTGTGTGATCCTAGGCAGGTCATTTAATCTCTCTCAGCCTCAGTTTCTTCATCTGTAAAATGGGAGTAACTATAACACCTACTTCCCAGAGCTATTTTGAGGATCAAATGAGATTATGTGAAGTACTTTGAAAACCTCAAAGCATTATATGAATGTAATTTTAGTATAATTATATTATTGTTATTGTCATTATAAATGAGAGAATTCATAGAAATTGTAACTTTTCCTCTAGACTTTGAAATCAGAGAAGGCTGTCACTAATGGAGATGGGGTGGGGAGGGGTACAGTGGAAAGAGAGTATCCAGCTTTTAAAAAAGGGAAAGAATTTGGAGAGGGAAGAACTAGATCAAAGAACAGCAGGTTCTATTTGTGTGAATGGGGGCACCCAATTGGGAGTAATATTAAATAAAGACAGGATAGATAAGTTGAAAACATATTTTGGAGGGCCTTGAATGCAAGCTAAGGAATTTTTATTTTATTATTTTATTCTATTGGTAATATATAGCCACTATTGCTTTTAATTTAGAGAATGAAGGGATCAGAGTAATGAAGATTATTTTAACCAAAATGTGAAGGATTGTATATGAGAGAGCTTCCAGTATATTCTCTACCTTGTTGCCATCTTGCCATATCTCTTCACAAACAGTCTATCAACCAGGTGTCCAAGTCATTTTGGGAATAGTCATCAGCCCCTGCAGCTCCTGACATATGGGCAATTAGAAAGCCTCCGGCTGATTTTACTCAGTGCCTGAAAGCATCTGCATTTATGAACCTGCAACACCTTTGATGAGAAGTCTCTTCCTATTCCCTTCATCAGGAAGATTTGAATCCTTAAAAGGTATTCATATTTTAATAGGGAAATAAAGTCTTAAGTCAAAGGAATGAATCTCTAATGACAGGATGTCATCCCTCAATTATAAGTCAAAGAGCTAATGGGAGAAGATTTACTAGCGATCAGCTATCAAATCCCAGAATTTTAATAGCCACCCGCTGGTAAAGCCAGCCTTGTCTTTAAGAAGACCATATCAAATGTTATAGTATTTCTGTCTTATATTCAACAACTTTTAAAATGAGAGATAAAAAGCAATAAGATTTATCTCTTTTATTCCTGACCATTATCACTGAATTATAACCAACATGAAGCAAATATAATAGGAGAATATTCGAACTATGAACTCCTTTCTTTACCTCAGCAACACTGCATATTTAAGAAAATGTTGATGACAGAATTATAGCAAAGCTTTCGGTAAAGATCCAAGTGATGAACACAGTATGGTGTTGCCTACTATTGTTCTGCTAGAGAAAATAGTCAAAATCTGCTTGGAAATTTAAGTAACGGGTGAAGAATGGGAGAAACTGTTAGGTCTGAAGTAAGTCAGGTCCCCCAGATTGGAAACCCTGCTACCCAGACAGGACAAACTGTGCTGAATTGCAACACATCTCTTCTCTGTGTAGCAAATTGCCATGATCCAGAAGACAATAAAATCATTAGGGGGAAAAGGGAACAGATGCTCTTTTCTTTTTAAAATCCTTCAGTCCCTAGAAAGAGGAATGTATTCCTTCAAGAGCTGTTTTATTACCAGTGAAGAGTGCTAGAAAATTACTCCCAAAGTCTCTTCCTTGAATGATATTCAGCAAATTCAGTCAAAAGGGGAACTTATCTTAAGGAATAGAATCAATTGTGCCTTGTAGATGATATTGTTTATAAAAAATAGTTTGTTTTTATGAATAAATGTTGCTATGGTGACATCACACTAAGTACAGGTATAACTGGGACCTAATTTGAATGCCAATAGAACTTCAAGGGTTTAAAGGATGTCATAGCTAAGGAATCTTATACTTTTAAATGAATGTTTTTTCACTGATATATCATTTACTATGGAAATGTGATGACCAAAACATTATTGAAATGGAAGATTTCTACTGCATATAAATCAGTTTACTGCTGAAAAATGTGATTTATAAAACGCACATGCTAACTTAAAGCTACATTGCTTTTTGTAAACCTATGTTTTTTTATTTTGTTAAAATATTTTGCTCTAAAAATATCATGAATGAACATCATTTCTAAATTTTGTATCCTGTTTTGATAATTTCTACAAAAATATTTCAGTCAATTACAGCAATATATTGAAGAGCTCGACGGTTTCATTGGAATATTAAGCATTATTTGTGAGTGCCTTTAGTAATTATTGCTGAGAAGTGGTATGCCAAAATGGATACAGACCCATCCCTGTTGTGTGGATGACCTGGGTTTTTAAGTCCTGACTCTGACACATACTGGCTGTGTGACCCTGGGCAAATCAATTAACTTCTTAGTGCCCCCAGGTGATACCATAAGATTCTAAGTTGCAGAGAAGGTGACAATCCGCATTGGTATAAAGGATTTCGTTACTGTAGTTCTCTGCACCAGCGCAATCTCTGACCTGAACCGGAAACAAAGGAAAAGTATAATTTCCCATTCCACTTTTGCTTCAATATACTTTTCCAACATTTTTCTCATCTTTATTTATGTTCTATTTCTTGAATATTTGCATCTTTACATTAATTTATCAGATGACAGTAATCTTATTTCATGGTGACTGACAACATTCCCTATATGTCAAAACATAACTCAGTGAGCACTGGACAAGTGTAGGTGGATGGTTTAAATCAAACCATCATTACCACTGGGGGAACAAATCAGTGACTGGCCTATTTTCAATAGATAAAGAGAATTATCTGGGTTTGCGGAAAAAAAAAAACCCACAGCCTTGAAATTCCACTAGAAAGTATTTTTTAACAAGCCTTTGAGAGGTGACAGTTGTCAAAGTCACAGAATCAAGTGTAAATGTATGGCACAGAACTTTATATCTGTACTCAATGCCTACAAAATGTACGTAACCTATCATATATATGTACATATATATATATGCACATATATTTAAAACACTACCGTTTCTTTCAAATATCACCTATGACACTTAGTCATTCTATAGAATGACTTTTCTCAATCCCTGCCTGAAACATATGTTTAAATTAGTTCTCACTGATTATAGTAATACACATTTAAGAAGTAGAGTCCTAGCATAGCATGTGGCATAGCAAATGAAAGAATAAATTATCATTTTTCTACTTATGATCATAGCATTATAAATGATTCTCAACATTATAATCACAGCCAGATATGGAAGTTTCTAGGCATCACAATAAGGAAAGCCATTGGTGACTTCAACGATGCAGGGGTTTTCATGCACCTTAATGATCAGCATGCCAAAAGAAAGTCAAGAATAGCAATAAAAACTGGACACCTATTCTGCTCTGAAGTAAGTATGCTTCTTGAATAGATGGACAGGATATGCTCATTAAAGCAGCAAATAGCCTTAATTTCTATTTAATGATCTCACTAGCATGCAGCAGATTTTTCACTCATGTAGTCCACTAAACACTTGTTATAGATTTTTCTGGGCACATTTATCATTTCTGCTTTACGAACCAAAGCTATTTTAGTTTCCTCACCTATTCTATATATCATTCTCACAAATTATTCTTGGTTAACTATTGACTCTGAAGGCATTTACCAGCAGGACAAAATATTATGTGTGCTAAACATTTCCAACTAATTTTTAAATGTCATTATAAAATAACTTTTTAAATTTTAAGGAGGAATCACACATTTCTTCATATAGATATAGATACTTCCTATTGATTTGTATAAGTACTATAGCTAGAGTCAAGGTGGTATGGATGGAGGAGAGGGAAAAAAAAAGGTATTTGCTATAGTGTTCCATGAAACTAGCTCATGAGAAAATAGCAGCATTTGAATAAAAAGGAAAATCAGAAATTGAGTTCCTTGGGAGCTTATGTTGTTACAGCATTCATTGAGATACTCACCAGAGCTGTGAGGGCAGTTTGGGGAGCTCTTTGCAGACTCTAAGAAAAGCTGGTGTGCTGTACCTAGGCTGGAAGGTCTACCAAATCTTAGCGGTTGATCTTGACAGATGATAGCCCACAACAAAATACAGTCTTCTTCTTCAAAAATGGGTCCTGGCCTGCGAAGAGAATGAAGTCTATTATATTGTAACTAATCCATTGAATTTTCACAGAAGTAAACTACATGCCTCTCATTTCCTTCTGGTTCCTCATCCAGTAAACAAGGATTTACGCTGTAGGCATAATTTGAGAAGCCAGGAAGCACGGTGGAAAGAGCGCAGGATTTGGAGTCAGTGCATCTTCACCTTTGCCAAGTGCTACCTGTATGTCTTTGGACAATTATTTTATTTCTTTAGCCCTCAGTTTCTTCTTCAATAACATACACGAATAATTTTTAAGTGCTCTGATGTAATCCTGTGGTGCTATGAACTAGTAAAAAGCTGAGGAAGAATAAGGCCACATATTCTAATGTGACCAGGGAAATCTTAGCTATAGCAAACATTTTTCATATAAAATGTAGAGCTAAGAAACGTTATTAAATTTGCTTAGTAGCACATGGTCCAATGATACTTCCATACTTTCATTGATAATGGAAGTAGAAATGTAAGTGAGCAATGTCAGCATATCCTTGGGGAAGCTGGCAGACAGAGTGTGGTGCCAATATGGAATGAAACCTCAAGGCAAACAGAAGACAGTGTCAAATCTTGCATGGGACCGTGAAATTTAGACAATCAGAAAATCAGTTTTTTAAATCATTTTAATCTACTTTATTGAAGTCCTCCAAAAGCCAACTTAATATCATTTTTCAAGACAAGCTCCCAGCAATGAAGC
Organism: Vombatus ursinus; assembly: GCF_900497805.2. NCBI lineage: Eukaryota > Metazoa > Chordata > Mammalia > Diprotodontia > Vombatidae > Vombatus > Vombatus ursinus. The sequence continues at coordinate 35,339,050 of NW_020954599.1, forward strand.
CTTGGTTCATAGCTAGTCCATTAGCATAAAAACAATGGTCGTTCTTATACTACCCTTGACTTTCAAAGAAAATTAGTGAACTTCCAAAGAAAAGCAATTAGGGCAGAATATGCAAGCAGATGTCCTAGGGAGAAATAAAATACAGAAGTGCACTATTATATCAAGATATATAAGTAAGTTAGAATAACTGTCAAGAGTTAGGGAAGATGGGGCACCAAGTGGCACGGAGATGGATAAGGGTGAGGGAAGTACATGGCACTCATCAGTGGTGTAATGTGTAGGAACAAACAAAGGAAGGGAGCTTGAGTGGCCCAACACCCTCTACTGAGGTCATTGGCTTACATATCTAAAGCTACAAAGGATCGTAGAGGACATTCAGTCAAGCACCTAACTTTTCAGAAGGGAAACCAAGGTACGGAGAAGGTTTAAGAGACATGAAGAAGAGTATTTCTGACTCTAAGTCCATGCCCTACCCAGCGTGTGATGCTTAGAGGTCATCTCTTCCAACTGCTCATCTTACAGGTGTGAAAACCCAGGGCCAGGAAAATGAAGTGACTGACATTACATTACACAGATAATAAGTGAATTTGAAATCATGTAACTTCCTGTTCAGTACTATTTCTATTGCCTTGCTCTTCCTCCCTTATTTAGGTGATCAATATGATCGGATGGGGACTGGATATAACAGTTTTATATATGTTGGTAAGAAAAGGTGAGAACAAAGGAAGCGAATGAAAAGTAGATACTAAATGAGACTGAGAGGAATGATGGAGTTGTCATCTCTTCAATGAATGTTCCTGGGTTTTTTATTCCCTTGTATTACTGTGGTACATGGATGTGTTCGTGACTTACTGTGTTGGAGATTATAATGCTCCAGAACCCACATCCATTTAGTATGTTGGAGATAAGAGAAACAAGCAATGATTACAATTGTGATCAGACCTAGGTTTTGGGTACCTGACTTCTACCCACAATCTCTCCCTATTCTTCCACCCCACCCTTTCCACTATAACTTCTGATTTCCCATGGGGTGAAGAGGTGGTGGTGAGTGGACATATACCAGAAGAAGTACTAAGACATTATTCTGATATCAAGAGTAATAGAGAAATCACTGTGGGAATGCAAAATTAAGAAGAGGCTTGTTCTATTTCAAAGGTGGCATGGGGAGGCCTGAGTTAAAGAGACAGGGTAGCAAACCGGTAACAGGCAAAGGACAACAATGCAGCATAGCCAAACACACCTAGATGGATGTTTATTACTGTCACATATGTGACCCTGGAAGAGCAATACCTGATGTGTTAATACATGATTTCACCAAGCACAGAGTTTCTAGATGCAAATAGGCATCTCGTCTTTTAAAGTAACTGGAATACAGGGGATTAAAATTTTAGTCATGAACAAAAACCTTTAGGCAGAGTAGAGGCAATCTTCCAAGCCCAAACTGCATACCCAATCAGTATTGGTTGTTCTCTTTGCTCTCTGGAAAAAAGTTATAAACTCTGTTGTTTGACATTTGAAGTCCTTCAATATGTGACTCCAGCCTACCTTTCCACATTTATTATGCATCGTTCTCCTTTATACATTCTATATTAGATAAATTAATCTATTTCTTAATCCCCCTACATCTCATTCTATCCTATGCCTTCATGCTTTAGAACATACTGTCACCTTAGGATAAAATGTAATTTCTATCTACTTCCACCTCTTATAATTCTTAGCTTCTTTAAAACTCAGCTCAACTGCTGTTTCCTACAGGAATATTATCCTGATTCATCTCCTCTTTCCTTATCCTCCAAAGACTAGAGTATTCCACCTTCCTCCTGGAATTTGCTTTGCATAAATTTTGTATTTACTTTTCTTTGCAGGTATTCTTTCTTAACAACAGAATATAAGTTCCTTAAGTTCAACAACGTATTTCCTCCCTCCCTCCCTTTTTTCATTCCTTCCTTCTTTCTCCCCTCCCTTCTTTCCCTCTTTTTTGTCAGGGGAAATAATGAGAGAGATTTTCAAGTAAAGATAAACTGGGATTAAGTCCTGTTGCTGATACACACTAGCTATGTGACCCTAGACAAGATCCCTAACTAATAAGTCTTTCAAGATTCTCTCTACAATCATAAAATGCAGAGAAGCTTCTAACCTGCATTGGTGGAAGGAGTCTCCTCACTTAGAACTCTCTAAACCAATGAAATCATAATTCTAGTGAGGGGTGGTGGATGGTGTGTTTCCAGGCATTGTACTGGGGACAATAGATACAAAGAGAAAAATGAAATAGACTTTAATTAAAGGACTAATTGACTTCTGTTTTTCTGTCTTTTGTATCTGGCACATAATAGACGCTAAATAAATGCTTGTTGAATGAATACATTAAACAAAGAGAAACAAACAACAGTGGCCTCAGTTTGTCAAACAGTAACTTGACATTGGGGAATTTCGCCAACATGACATTTACAAATCATACTGCTGGAAGGAAGCTAGGAATTCATCTTGTCCAAACGTCTTATTTTTACAGATGAGGAAAGTGCAACTCCAACGAGGTTCAGTGACTTTCCCAAAAAGATAAAGATGATTTGTGGCAGAACTGGGTAAGAGGACCCAAATTCTTACCCATTCTTTTCCTATCAATCACACAATATAATACTGTAATGTGCTGCCTTTTATGATATTCCTGACCCACTGTTAGTAGAACATGCCCCTTAAATTCTGTTTCTATTTCTAAGGAGAGATTTGTCCTCTACCTGCACTCTTTTGCTAGCTATTCCCTTGAGACATGGGATGGCAACTCCAAGGCCTGGATTAAGGGTAGCACTGGCCAAAAATAAAAAGTCATTACATATTATTTTGGGGGGTGGGTAGATTAGGGAATTTTATTCCTCTCTCTGCCTCCATCAGTGTTCTAATTGTAGCCAAAATGAGCTAAAAAGAACAGAGAGATGAAGCTCAACAGAAGGGTCCAGTTGATAGAAGGACTTCAGTGATGAATAATGTGGTTAAGGTCAGGTGTCACTTGGCCTTGCATGCTCCAGTATGCTCATCATGGTTTGGTCATGTTTCTTATCTGTACACTCAGATTTTAGATTAGATGAGCAACATTTTCTAAAAGTGCAGACCTGAAATGGGCAAAGTCAAGGGACTTTCTATGAGGAAAGGTAGCCCTAAAATAATCAGTTCTAGGATGCCCAAGTATGTAATTCAATACAAGAAGAATTTTAGGAGATTTTTATCTAACTAAAACTTGGGTTACTATTTTTTCTTTCCTCCCCTGGATTCTAAAGATGTGGGGGCAATGTTAAGGAGAGAAGGGAATACATATTTATATAGTACCTACTCTTTGCTAAGTACTGTGCTAAGTGATTTGTAAATATTATCTCATTTAATCGGCCCAACAACACTGTGAGGTACTGTTATTTTCCCCATTATACAGTATAGCAAACTGAGGCAGGCAGATTTGTCCAAAGTCACAGTTAGTAAGCATCTGAGTCTGGATTTGAATTCACATCTTCTTGACTTTAGACCCAGGGCTCTGTCCACTGCACCACCTAGCTGCTCTTATAATTTCCTAAAGGATGACTAAAAATTTTCATCTACCTTCAAAGTAGGTAACTCAAAGCAGCACAATATAGCAAAGAGGGAAGAAGACCTGAGTCTAAGATCTACCACCTATTTGCCTGTGTTGCATGGGCAGCCCAATGAACATCTCTGGGCCTCAATGTCTTCATTTACAAAATGAGGAGAGTGGTTTAGATGATCACAAAAGCCACATCCCAGTTGTAAAGAGCTACAATCCTATGATTTAAATCCTCTAGACCAAGAGTAACCGACTCCCCCATAAAACTTCTCATTTGGAGTGGGATTTAAGAACTTACTATGAGCTGTTTTGTAGGTCCAAGAGTAAAGTCCTCAAGAGCCTTATAACTCAGCATGCTCTCAAGTGAGTTCTGACCAGCATGTAGGGTTTGCCAGATGGCCATGCATATTTTATCAAAGCTAACATTTTGAAGAATATTGGACATTTTAAAGATGTAACCAAGCCCAGTGAGTATTGTATTGTTTCCTGAGGGGGCTGCGGAGGTAAAGAGGAGGTATCAAATTGTCTGTAACAAACAATTCAGTGGCTAATTAGATGCAATTGAAAATGGTGGTTTATGTGCCTGCTAATGTACAAAGATATTGAGAAGTTCATCCTTGTTCCACCCAAATATCACAAATCCTTATGTTGGCCCATTACTGGTCAGAGTTGTACTTCTCTTTAAAAAAAATTATGGGCATACAATCTAAATATTTTAATTGAGAAAGGTTTAAAAGAACTGAGGAGAAATGATGTTTTCTTAAGATTTGTCTGTTACTATAATTGTTTATATGATGAAAAAGATAAGGCCCATTGACATGCTTCCCAAATAATTTAAATATATTAAATCCAAGCACACTAAATACCCAAGAAATTTGAGTTGTTCAACTGGCATTTGATGCTTACACAGACAAACTTGGCAGTATAAATTACACAGTATTTATTCAGTTTTCAGGATAAATGACTGCATGGTGGGTTTAGAGGTGTATAAACACACACACACAATACACATATACACCCACAGCCTCTACAAATGATTCTTTTCTCTGTGTGTGCCTGTAAAAGTTTCCTTTGCTTCACAGTGGAACAAATAACTAGCCATCAATGACAAGAAACTATGACCACAATATAAATAGACAATCTCTCATTTCATTCACTTCAAATCTTGTTGTCATTTCATTTCATTCATTCCAGCATTAAATGGAGATTATAGTGAAATAAATGATTCCATAGTCAACCTTTGCAAAGTGGCTGTATTTAGCTTTTAGGGTAATGTTAACTTCACTGTGGTATTAGTAATCTCATCAACTTTTTGGTTAGGGATGGATAAATAACTAGCTTTTAGTATGTAAATTACTGAGAAAAACGTTTTGCAGAAAATGGGTCAGGTTAGAGATGTAAATGAGGCCTAAAATGTCTCATTAGCTTTTGATTGCCTTTTTTTCTTTTTCTTTTTCTTTTTGTTTTCCAAGCATTATAAATCTTGTAAGCTTTTGGGGTAATTTTCTTGCTTGAATAAACTAAAAAGGTCTTTTCCAATAATAAATGAACTGAAATGTTTCTCAAAACTAATTCTCTCTGAAAAGATACAACAAACTGAACTATCAAAGTTCCTCATCTTTCTAAAGTTACTCATATTGTTCTCTAAAATTTTAGATAATTAGCTGAACAAATCATGTATGCATATTCGATAGCGTACATAGTATTGGGAAGTACTGTAAATCGCTTTTGCTGGTTTTTATTCAAAATCAAACATGAACTGGAAATATTCCTTAATATATTGGGGAAAACTAATGTCTTTAGAAAATAGTTACGACTGTTAGAAAATATGGGTATATTTTTCTAAGGATCTCTTTCAACAAATTACTATCACTAGTGGTACTAGTGTCAGAGCTAAAAGAGACCTGGATGATTTTTTTTTTTAAAGTCATAGTCTTAATTTAATTAATAAAGTATACACACATACCTATATTGAAATAATTTATGTGTATATTGAATCATAGGCAGATATATTCCCATAGACCTATAAAGATCTATGCATGTATGGGGAACTTTGGGATTATCTGGACATGTTATTCTTAACCTTTTTTGCATAATGAAACCTTTTGGTAATCTGGTAAAGCCTATAAACCTCTTATGAGAATAATATTTTTAAATGCAGAAAATTGATAGAATTACATTGGAATTATACACAATAATGTGATTGCTGTTGTTCAGCTGTTATTCACTCATGTCTGACTCTGTGACCCCATTTAGGGTTTTCTTGGCAAAGATACTGGCATGGTTTGCCATTTCCTTCTCCAGCTCATTTTACAGATGAGCAAACTGAAGCAAACAGGGTCAGGTGACTTGTCCAGGTTCACATAGCTAATAAGTGTCTGAGGCAAGGTTTTAACTCAGGAAAAGGAATCTTACTGTCTCTGCACCTGGCACTCTATACACAGCTAGTTGCCCTAAGTAAATTATAAAGGAAACCAATCTTGTTGAAATGCTTACCAAAATATATCAATTAATCAAGAAACATTTATTGAGGCCTACTATGTGCCAAGTACTATTGCTAAGTGCTGGAGATACAAAAGAGGTAAAAAATAGCCTCTACTCTCAAATATCTTACAATCTACAACAGGTTTGTGTGTGTGTGTGTATGTGTGTATGTGTATGTGTGTATGTGTGTGTGTGTGTGTGTGTGTGTGTGTGTGTGTGTGTGTATTATTTTTTAACTTCATGGACTCCATGTTAGGAATTCTTGGTTTGGTCCAATCATGATTTTACAGATGAGGAAACTGAGGGTCAGAGAAAAGGAGTCATTTGCTCACTGGCACAGTCAGTTGGTAGAGAATTTAGCATTAGAACTTAGGTCTCCCAATTCCTCGTCCTGTGCTTCTTCAAATACACCATGAAATCACTTTGGTTCTATTCACGACTGGCCCATCTCTTCCAAACCATTTGACTGAATATGTGGCATTGCTACTATTGAATCAGTTTTCTGAGCTCAGGAATCACTGTAGACACAAAAATTTTGCTTCTTCTGAGACACTAATAAAACGGCGTCATATCCCGGAGTAACTGTCACTAGGCAGTTTCACACATCTTACTTTTTGCCACATTGGTTTCTATCTGCAAACCACTAATTTAGAGCAGTCTAAATTAGCTTCTTGACAATATATGGAGTGTTTGTTGGTTATCTTATTCTATCACAGCATCGCCAATGTTTGGGACAGTTTAACATCTCAGATTCATGACAAGAGGCTGAGTTTTTTGTCACTCTAAAAGCTGCAAAAGTGGAAAAGTAAATATGCAATTACAGCAGCTACTGATATTTAACCAGCTGAAAGCCCAATAAGGGTGATCAATCAACCAGTCACCATCATTTTGTAGGTTTCTGTGTTGGAATTAGCTGATGCAAAACAAGAAAACTTCCAGTGATAAAGACTTTCCAGAACAGCCTGCATTCTCAATTGTCATTGGCAACAAAGATCATCATTTGCAACCCATCGATTCAGAGGAAAAAAATGAATGGAGATCAGTTTGCCTCTGAGAGCTCCATTGTAACAATGGCTTTTCACATGGTTCCCTAGACTTTTTACTCAGTATGCTAGTAATAACAACAGCTTTTTAAAAGACACTTAAATGGGTCTTTAAAAATATAGCCACTCTCTTTCCAAAGCAGCTAATCTGTATATTCCACTTACTTTTACTGAATAGTTTTTTATAGGATCATTAATTTAATATATCACTTAAGTTAAAAAAAAAAGAGGAGAGAATTCTGTACAGGGATATTCAATATAACTTAGGTCAACTTGGGGCTGCTTGGTGGTACAGTGGATAAGGATGCCAGGCCTGGAGTTAGGAGGACTCATTTTACTGAGTTCAAATCTGGCCTCAGATACTTAATAGCTATATTACCCTAGGTAAGTCACTTAACCCTATTTGCCTCAGTTTCTTCATCTGTAAAATGAACTGAAGAAAAAATGGCAAACCACTCTATTTACTATCTTTGCCAAGAAAAACTCAAATGGGGTCAGAAAAAATTGGACAAGATTGAAATGACTGAAAAACAACAACAAAGGCCAAGTCGCTTCTCTAATATTTAACATAAATCAAAAGCCAGTCTTACAAGTTGTTCTAGTCTCGCATCTCAGTAGGTTGTTATAAAAAAAAAAAATATGTACAAATGATCTTACTCAGTGCTAGGTGGTACAGTGATAGGGCAATGGATATGGGGTGAGGAAGACCTCAATTCAAATTTAAATGCAGACATTTACTAGCTATTTGCCTCAGTTTTTTCCTCTCTAAAATGGGAATAATAATGGCACCTACCTTACAAGGTAATTGTGAGGATCAAAAGAGATAACATATATAAAGCTCTTTGCAAACCCTAAGGTATTAAATAAATGTTAGTGATCATCATCATCATCATCAACAGCATTAACATCTCTCTCTACTAAAATAAAAGCCATAGTGGTGGGGGGCACGGAGAATACTGTGCCATTTTTCATATTTGTATCCATCAATGCAATATCAGTGCAGCGTGGTACCTGTCATTCAATTTGCCTGGGTACACTAAGAAGTTAAGTGATATTCTCAGGATCATATAACCAGTATGTGTCAGAGGTAGTAACACTTGAATCCAGCTTTTCCTAACTCTGGGGCCAGCACTCAATCTATCATGCCACACTGCCTTCCACAGAACAGGTACTTAATAACGGTCTGTTGTGTTTGACAACGTGACCTCCGAAACCTACCTCCCAACCATCCTTTCCATAACATAAAATGATTGTATTGTGAAAGCATGGCTTTTATAAGATTTCATGAGCTCCAAGAATAAGCCTAGTTTTTTTCTCCAACGAATGAAGTTCCTGGCTTAGTTTGTGGTAATTTAATGCTAGGTTGTCAAAGAAAGTAGCTTGCAGTGCTTTCCATGACTTTCACGTTCCCTTTCCCCATTCTCTTTCTCACCCACCTGTGCTAATATTGAAGGTTACTCAGGTTAAAACAAACAAACAAAAGCTTTGTGCCTATATGAGTGATTAAAATACTTTATCTTTATTTGCCTTGGTTTTCTAATCCATTTTGTTTTGGATTTAGGGTGTGAAGTTTCTATTCAAAAAATGTCAATATTACCTGCAACACCTGTGTCTTATTATGGGACAAAACCATACAAGATCAATGGGATGAATAGGTTATTGAAAAAAAAATTTTCCATAACATACCTATACTGTATGTGTGTATCTGTACATATATACACACTCAAACATCTGTATGTTTCACTACCATATATACTGTAAATATATATGTTTATGTATATATATATAAACAATTGGCTGATTGACATACACATTTGGAAAATTGACTCTTACTTCTTCTTAGGGGAATTCTTAGGTTTTATTGGTAGATTATCTGACTATAAAGATACATAAATTCACAACCCCAAAATTCACATTATTGTTTTTTGCTTTCTCTTTTATTATAATATAGAAAATATACCCCCCTTCCAAAAAAAAGTGGGCTAGGGATAAGAAGTTGCTGAAGCTTCCATCTCTAACCAATACCACCTACTTCTTCATACCCATCCATGTCAGCCTCATGCCTCTGCCGTCCCCATTGCACTTTACCCTTAGATTCCTATTGGGTTTTATGGAGGTAGTGTTGTATTGTTTGCAAACTGCTCAATATAATAAATCCATGCTTCCCAATTAACTTTGGATTCATTTTATATCAATTTACATGGGCATATGGGTTTTTTTCACCAAATAGAAAGAAATCTCCTTAAGTGAAAGGTGTTATTCAATATTTATCTTTATTAGCCCAAGCCTAAATCTGTAGTCAGTCAGTCAACAAGCATTCAATGCCTACCATGTGCCAGGGATAGTGCCAAGTGTTGAGGATACAAAGAAAAGCAAAAGGCAACACCTATGAAGTCTTGAAGAATTGAATTGCGAGCAAATGAGAATCAATGAATTTCTCTAAGTTATTGCTAAGACTTTTCCCAAGAGAGAAAGAAGGAAGGGGGACCATGCCTTGATGACTGCCAGACTTGTAAGAAAAAGAGGAAATGGTAACAGCAAGCCATAAGAGAAATATCCACACTCTTTTCTGGGTGAGCAGGAGAGTTTTAAATCTCTTCAAAATTCCAGTTTGTTTCAAGGGCCTGTTTGGATTCTATGTTTTAGCAGGCACATCCACATTATTTCTCTGTCCTCCTCACTACTTCCTTCTCAGGTACAATAAATGTCAAGTGATTAACAAAATGCCACAACTTCAGTGTCTGAGTTCCAGTGCGAATTGTCACCCCCTCTTCAAGAAGAAAAAAGTCACGCCTGAACTTAAGTTCTAACATCTTAGAGGAGCTCAAGGATACTCGCTCACAACAAGTTTTCCTTAAGGATAGTTTGATGTTGTCTAATGTACCTGCTCAGAACTGCAAGTATGAAACAAGATATCAAATTGATCCACCAGTTCTTGGAAGTAGGGCCTCGTAGAGGTGACAAAAACTGTCTCCCAGGAAAGGAGGTTTAGATATTGCAGTCCTCAAGCATCCCTGTCTAGTAAGAGACAAGTCACAGGCTTGTCACTAGCAAAAAGAAAAAAGCAGCTCGCTTTCACTGACATACTGCCCAATGAGAAGAGGCAGAAGGCTGAGGAGGCTATACTGATGGCCACTCTCTAAGGACAAGGAAGGAAGAGAAAGAAACATTTTAAATAAAGAATACAACTTGCTTTCGATGTAAAGTGTCAAAGATTTCAGAAGGGAATGGGAATCCAAAGAGAGGACCTTGGCGTATTTTTTTTTCTTTTGACACGTTCTCTCAAATCAGTTGATAGGACTCCTAGTAAACTTCATTTCAGAGCTCTATACAGATTTAAACTACCATAAGCACACCAGTGGCATCATGTACCAGAGGAATAAAACCAGAACTGGCCCCTTTGTTTGACTGACAAATTTAGTAAATTCTAGAAAAGGTCAATTAAATATTATCAGACAGGTCAATGAATAGGGTACCAGCTTAAAAACCAATTTTATTATTACTGAATTACATTCTGCTAGTATTAGAATATGCAAAGAACACACACATATATATGATAAAATTTACATAACTTTATTATATATTTAAATGTAATAGTAAGTTGTACATAATAGATTTGCAGTTTCATGTGCAATAATCTTTTTTATTATACTATGTTGTAGAAATGCTTGCTTTATTCCATAAATTAAAAATAAAATCAATAATTTTTTAAGAAAAATACATGTTTGTATTTGTGTCCTGTATATATGTATATATACACAGAGTATTTATACATGAATGTATAACTTACTTAAATGCTTCTATTCCTATATAACCACATGTATACACATATACATATATAAGTATATGCACATATAATATAGACATTATATATGTATGTACACATATGTATTCTTTCAATATTCTAACACTGGCAGAATGTAATTCATTGACATTGTGATTTTTTTTTAAGCAAGGTCTCTATTTATAAACTCCTCTGAATATGTGTAATTGATCTTTTTTGACACTTATAAATACATATATACTTTTGCTCTTAGGTTCTCTCTACAATGATATTTGTGTTACATTAAACACACACACACAAACACATACACACACGTTTTTCATCCAGGGATAGAGGAAATTCTAACTGTATTATCTTAAAGCTCAGATAAGCTTAACCATTTGGGATTCACAACTAAAGGATAATTTGTATATGATTAGTTATCTTAAACCATTCAACCCAGTGTTTTATCGGTATCATATGATTGTAGATTTAATAATCATATTAAATTCTATATACAAGTTATATGTTTACAAAAATGCAGTATGTGAAACCATCTTATTAAAATTCCAAATAAAACAGAACACTCTTGGATGAAGGTGTGTTTGAAGGAGATACCTTAGCAACATAAACTATATTTTCAAAGACTTCACATTGAAGGTCTGGAGGAAAAAAGGAAAAGTCTACTAAAAGAAACCCATTCTAGCCTCCTTCTTTTCAAAGGTTCACATTAAAGGTATTTTAAAAAAAAGAAGTAAATTAAATTTCTTTTTTCACAGGCAATAATGTGTTGTAAAATTTGCAATTAAAGATAAATTAGGCACAAAATCTGCAACAGATTGTTTTTAAACTTTCATTAAACCTCTTGAGTTATGCTGCTAGATGCAACCTACTAGCAGAAATGCTAGGGCTGAAATGAGTTTCTGGCATTTGAGGGAAAACCATTCCTTCAATTTACAATAATTTAATTTACAGCTTAGCTGATTGGATGTAGCATTTTAACACCATTTTGGAGGTTTAAGAACAGCAAGTGCCATAATCCTCTGAGTATTTTGATCACTAGCACACAAGCATGTAACATACTTTGTGTTCAAGGGAAACCTTTATCCAGAATGCAAAGCTGGTGCTGAATTACAATCATATTCAAAAAGATTGCAAGCCTGTGGGTATTAAGCTTTGCACTCGGCAAGCTCAGCCAAAAGATTTATGCAATCTACTCTGGGACCTGAGACTTATTCATACAGTTGATCTGATAAGAGTATGCTGAGGCCTTGAAGTTTATTTTTATCATAAGTTTTGCATTCAAGGTCTCAACCATTAGACCTTTTTAGTGTTAATCAAAAATATTTCTTGCTAACTCAAGCACTGACATTGTACAAGCAGATAAAATCCCCATTACCAAAAAATGAGGGGAAAAATAGTTTACCCCTTAAATAAAAGGAAATTTTCAAGACCTAAAAACAACCTCTGAGTCTTAGATGTTATTTCAGATTTCTTTACTGCGCTTGTCTTAGAAGATGTCAGATATCTTCACTCCTCAGATTCCAGTGATTTTAATGACAGATGCCATCTGTATCAGAAAGCAGGCAACTCTTTTTTCAGAACTTTTCTGGTTAACCAATGAGTCATGGGTTATTTATACAGTGTATGTTGCTCAATTACAGCCTTTAATCTATGACTAAATGATAAAATGGAGATGGAAGAAAAAATCATTTCATAATGACTCTTACTTATTCTTGCAACAAAAATGTTTGTTAAAACTTTTTACTATGTTGTTGTTGCTCAGAGATTTCAGTCTTGTCCAACTCTTTGTGACCCCATTTGGGGTTTTCTTGGCAAAAATACTAGAGTGGTTTGCCATTTCCTTCTCCAGTTCATTTTACAGATGAGGAAACTGAGACATATAAGGCTATGTGACTTGCTTAGGGTCACACAGCTACTAAGTGTCTGGGGCTAGGTTTGAACTCATGAAAATTAATTTTCCTGACTCCCAGTACTCTATCCTCCATGATATTTGTGTGAAAGTATGTATATGTGGGAAGATAATAGTGTGTTGAGACATTTCCCATTTAAGACAGGAAAGAATTGAAGAAAAAATATTAAACAACTTATTCAATATCACACAACTTGTCACTGGCAGGTTCATCCAGTATAAGAAGAAACTTTGCTTTGACGATAGAAACCCTGGGTTCCAATTCCTGTTTTTTACTCATTGTGTGATCTCCATCACATCCCCTCTAGCATTTGGGCCTAATTTCACAATCTGTAAAATTGACTAACTGATCTCTTAAGGTCTTTCCAGATCTTACAGTCTAAACCTTGTTAAATCATAGATCCCTGGCTCCTTGTGCCATTGATAAAGAATTGAAGAAAGAACATTTTTATAAAGAACTATAAAGTTATTGAATATTTCTGCAAGTATATTCATTGTAGGGAATATTATCTTTTCTGATGTCCATATTTGAGAAAGAGTTTAAATAATCTCATAAAAAATAATGTAGGGGGGGGAGGGTAGAGCCAAGATGGTGGAGTAAAGACAGGGGCTCACTTGAGTTCTTCTCCAAACCCCTCCAAACACCTGTAAAAATGACTCTAAACAAATTCTAGAGAGGCAGAACCCACAAAAAGACAGAGTGAAGCAAATTTCCAGGCCAAGACAACCTAGAAGGTCAACAGGAGAGGTCTGTTGCTCTGGGCTGGGAGAGGAGCAGAGTCCAGCAAAAATTGTGGCAGCAGAGACCAGTTCCCAGTGAACCCAGAGCAGGCCTCAGAAGACTGAATTGCAGGCAGTTGTGGCAGTTTCTAGACTTTCCAACACACAAACACCAAAGACAACTTAGAAGGTCAGTAGGAAAGGTCTTTTGGACCTGGGTGAGAGAGGAGGGTGGTCCAGCCCTGGCCCCAGCACAGCCCTGGGGTGGCAATGGCAGCAGTGGCCCACAGTGGCTGCTTCTGGAGGTCTCAGCCCACAGATATTAAGAGGATCGAACAACTGATCAGAAGGAGATTATAGGGGCCTCTCTGCAAGGACTGAGACACAATTCTGTTGCTTTGCCCATACTTGGATCTGGGTGGCAGTCCTGGGCAAGGAGGAGAACTGGCATAGCAGATCTTGTGGTAGCAGTGAAGAGGGAACCCTCCTCACAGTTCCAAAGCAGAAAAGAGTGCTTGTGGTAACTCACAGACCAGAGCACAGGCCAGGAGAGAAGTAAACACCTCTTCTTAGATCATACCACCTTGGAAGAGCTGAAAACTTACATGTCACTAGAAGTTTCTCTGAAAACAGCTGCACAAAACCCCTGACACTTGGGACAGTTCGCTCTCCATCCCAGAAGCAGAGCCCAGAGTTAAAAAGTCAAGTAATTGGCTGGGAAAATGAGCAAATAATGGGGAAAAAAACCTTCAGATTATAGGAACTTACTTCGGTGACAAGGAGGATCAAAACATACACTCAGAAGAAGACAGCAAATTCAAAGCTCCTACATGCAACACCTCCAAGAAAAATATGAATTGGTATCAGGCCATGGAAGAGCTCAAAAAGGATTTTGAAAAGCAAGTAAGAGGGGCAGCTAGGTGGCACAGTGGATAGAACACCAGCCCTGAAGTCAAAAGGACCTGAGTTCAAATCCAGCCTCAGACCAAACACTTGACACTTATTAGCTGTGTGACCCTGAGCCAGTCGCTTAACCCCAATTAAAAAAAATAAAAGAAAAAAATAAAAGAAAATAAAATAAAAAGCAAGTAAGAGAAGTAGAGGAAAATTGGGAAGAAAAATGAGAGTGATGCAAGAAAATCGTGAGAAATGAGTCAACAGCTTGCTAAAAGAGACACCCCCCCAAAAAATACTGAAGAAAATAACATCTTAAAAAATAGACTAACCCAAATGGCAAAAGAGGCAAAAAGCCAATGATGAGAGAAATGTTTAAAAAATCAGAATTGGCCAAATGAAAAAGGAAGTCCAAAAGCTCACTGAAGAAAATAATTCCTTAAAAATTAGAATGGAGCAAATGTAAGATAATGACTCCGTGAGAAATCAAGAAATTATAAAACAAAACCAAAAGAATGAAAAAATAGAAGACAATGTGAAATATCTCACTGTAAAAACAACTAACTGGAAAATAGATCCAGGAGAGATAATTTAAAAATTATTGGACTACCTGAGAACCATGATCAAAAAAAGAGCCCAGACATCATCTTTCAAGAAATTATCAAGGAAAACTGTCCTGATATTCTAGAATCAGAGGATGAAATAGAAATTGAAAGAATCCACAGATCACCTCATGAAAGACATTCCAAAATGAAAATTTCTAGGAATTGTATAGCTAAATTCCAGAGTTCCCAGGTCAAAGAGAAAATATTGCAAGCAGTCAGAAAGAAACAATTCAAGTGTCATGCAGCTACAGTCATGATAACACAAGATTTAGCAGTTTCCACATTAGAGGATCAGAGGGCTTGGAATATGATATTCTAGAGGGCTAAGGAGCTAGGATTACAACCAAGAATCACCTACCCAGCAAAACTGAGTGTAATCAATGAGGGGGAAAATTGACATTCAATGACATAGAGGAATTTAATGCATTCTTGAGAAAAAAATAACAGCTAAATAAAAAAATTGACTTTCAAATACAAGACTCAAGGGAAGTAGGAAAAGGTAAACAGGGAAGAGAAATCATAACGGACTTATTAAAGTTGAACTGTTTACATTCCTACATGGAAAAATGATATTTGCAACTCATGAGACCTTTCTCATTATTAGGGTACTTGGAGGAAATATATATAGACAGAGGGCACAGAGTGAGTTGAATATGAAGGGATGATATCTTAAAAAGCAAATTAAGGGGTGAGAGAAGAATGTAGTGGAAGGAGAAAGGGAAAGGTAGAATGGGGCAAATTATCTCACATAAAAGAGGCAAGAAAATGCTTTTACAGTGGAAGGGAAGAGGGGGGAGGTGAGAGGGAATGAATGAACATCACTCTCATCGGGATTTGGCTTAATGAGTGAACACACTCAGCTGGGTATGAAAATCTATCTTACCGTACAGGAAAATAGGGGGGAAGGGGATAAGGGGGGAGGGGTGATAGAAGGAAGGGCAGATTGGAGAAGGAGTAATCAGAAGCAAACACTTTTGAGGAGGGACAGGGTCAAAGGAGAGAATAGAATAAACAGGGGGCAGGATAGGATGGAGAGAAATATAGTTAGTTTTTCACAACATGATTATTATGAAAGTGTATTGCATGACTACACATGTATAACCTATATCTAATTGCTTGCCTTCTCAATGAGGGTGAGTGGAGTGTGAGGAAGGGAGAGAATTTGGAACTCAAAGTTTTAAAAATGAATGTTAAAAATTGTTTTTACATACAACTGGGAAATATGACACAGGCAATGGGGTACAGAAATCTATTTTATCCTACAGGAAAATAGAAGGGGAAGGGGATAAGAGAAGGTGGGAGTGACAGAAAGGAGGGAAGATTGGGGGAAGGGGTAATCAGAATGCACACTGTCTTGGGGTAGGGGGAGGGGAGAGATGGGGAGAAAATTTGGAATTCAATATCTTAAGGAAGTGAATGTTGAAAAATTAAAACTAAATAAATAAATAAATTTTAAAAAGGTTAAAACATATAAAAATAATTTAAACTTCTTACTTTTTTAACCATATCTTCACATCCTTCAACCGAAGTTGAAAATTAGTGTGAGAAAGTCGGAGACGAAATTAGGACGCACAAGGAAAGGAAGAAAAAGAAAGAGAAGGCAGATGGAGCCAAAGCTGAAGTTGTAAAAAAAAAACATACTTGGAAGAGAAAGAAGAAAAGGATAATTATTCACAGTTGAGGTCTTGGAAGACAAAAATGCACTGATGGACTAGGGGCAAGAGAGAGATGAAGGGTAAATTCAAAGCTGTGGTTGCAGGTCGGGATTCAGAAGCCAAAGAGGGAAAGAGTAAGAAAGTTGGGAAACTCTAAAATGTTTTCAAAGATCTTAAATTGTTTAATGCTTCAAAAATTACATGGAATACCATGATTTCAGAAATATGAAAATTAAAAGTAACCCAAATTACCTATGAATAGGTGATCAAAAAGCTACATGGCATATGTATATTATTGATAACCTGTGCTGAAGGATTCTAGGACATAGTTGGAAAAAGAGATCAACTAGTAAGTAGTGAAAATGAGAAATCATGGATGCTAAAATGGTTCCACACAACTAAAGTATGATATAGTGACTTGCTCATGGTATATCTGTCAAATGAGTGGATGAAGATCTCAATGTAATATCTGCCCTCTACCATGGTGTTAGTAGGGTCTTAAAGTAGGAGAAGAAACTCAAAGTGATTTTAAAAAATTAACCAGCAGTCAAGCAGCTGAAAGAATAATGGAGCTGTCTTCTCTTTTTACTGTTTACCATTTGTCTTCTATGATTTTATAAATTTCTATCACAGCTTCTTTTTGTCTTTGTCTTTATATTCTATAATGATCTAATCTTTCTACTTCAAGAGCTCTTGCCCTTTTTGGTATCATGGAATCCTTTGTGCCTGGTGAAGCTTAGGAACTCCTTCTTAGAATGTAATTTTTTCTTTAATTCAAAATTGAAGGAAATGCTACATTTCAGTTAGAGGCTAGTGAAAGTAAAGAAGTATTTTTTTCCCTTAAAAGTTCACAGACCCCATGAAATCTATCCACATACAAGGTGGATGTCCACCAACCTCAGGTTAAGAACCTCTGATCTAGTTTGTCTTATTTGATATCCCCACCAAAACAGTAACCCTTTCCTCTACTTTCTCCATATGCGTTGTGTATTCCTTGGCCTTTGAAAATGATCAGAATAATATGTGATATTCTAAATAAGAAGTTATTCGTGTTATTTGTATGAGAACAGAACAGTGTTTTCCTGGTTGCCAATACTCTTCCTTAAAAGATGCAACATTTACCATTCAATACACTATCATTTATTAAAATCCCTACTATGGGCCACTCTGTTAGTTACTGGGGATACAAAACAAATGAGAAACATTCCCAACATTCAAGAAATTTATATTCTATTGGGGTAGACAATGTTTACATATATGTATATAGAAAACATACAAAATCAATTCAAAGGGATTTTGATGGGAAGAACACTAGTGTATTGAGGGTATCAGCAAAGTCCTAATGTAGAAGGAAATGTATTGCATATACATATTTGTGTAGCCATCTCTAGGGAGGGGGGAGGGGAAAAAAAAAGAAATTTACTTGATAATTTTCCTACATATTTAACAGCAAGTTGTGCATAATAGGTTTGCAGGTTCATGTGCAATCATCTTGTTTTATCATACATAATGGAAATATTTGTTTTATTCTATAAATTAAAAAAAATTAAAAAAGGAAATGTATGAGTTGTATCTAACAGGTAGAAGGAAATAAATGTAGAGCGCACTCCTAGTTTAAAGGAGAACCAATGCTAAGACACATAGTTGAAAAACTGCTGTATAAAGTATAGTAAGAAGACCAGTTTAATAGGACCTCAGAGTATATAAAGTGGAGTGGCATGCAGTAAGTTTGGAAAGGTAGTCTAGGGTCGGTTGTGAACAATATTAAATGCCAAAAGGAGGGGATTACACTTGATAAATACCCTAAAAGGAATCCATTGACTATTTTGGAGAAGGCAAGTGATGTAACCAGACCTACAATTTAGGAAAATTCCTTTGTTTTCTGGTTGGAGAACTAATCAGAAAGAGATGTGACTTCAAGCAAGAAAACCAATTAAAAGGATATTCCCAGTAAGAGATGATGAGGCCTAAACTCCAGAGGTAGCTTTTTAGGTGGAGAGGAGACAAATTTGAGAGATTTTGAGGGCATAGAAATGACAATATTTGGTAACTGATTGGCTATATGGGGTGCAAGGAGTCAAGGATGAAATGGAGGTTGTGGACCTTGGTGACTAGAAGAATGGTAGTACTTTCAATGGAAATAGGGATGCATGGAAGAGGGGAGGAGGTGTTGGGTGGGGAGAACAACCATAACGTGTCCTCTTTTGGACACAATGCATTTGAGATCCTAGCATAGTTTGAAACGTCCCGTAGGTAGTTGGTGATATAGGACTAGAGCTCAGGAGAGAAACTAGACCTGGATATATAGATCTTGGAGTTGTTTACAGAGAGATGGTAATAAAATCCATTTAGCTGGATGTTTTGATCTGTGTATATATAACATAGATGACTTTGGGTAATAGTCTGTAACAACTCCTTTATCTCTTTCCTGGACTAAAAGTAGTGATTCTGTGTAATTAACGCATTGAATGTTGAAACTACATATTTAAGTAACAGAAGTGACAGGTTTTTATAAAAGCCTATCATCCTAAAATTATAGTTTGGCTTTATTTTCCTCTGAATGCATTACCTTATATTTGACCACAGTAAATCTCATCTGTCATATACTAACCACTCAATTTTTTTTCTAAGATAGTCCTGCAATTTATTGGTGACACTTGGCACGTCACTATCTTTAAGAGCTTTTGTGTCATCCACAAACATATTTCAGTTTTCATTTCTTACTCCAAGTAACGTACAAAAATGTTAACACCTCTCTAGTAATTATTTCTTGTGGATTTTTTAACACAGTTCAATTCAACTCAGTTACTAAACATTTATTAAGTGTCATACTAAATGCCAGCATTACAAGGATTAAAACATTCCAAAAGTGATGTTTCCATTGTTACTGATAGGTATAGCAAATCAATACAGAAATACTGGCAATTCTATCCCATTTCTATTTGTCGCTATCTTTCCAAGTTCATTGATAAATGTTCTTGGGATGTTCTGGGTAGGTTAAGTCTCATGTCAGCTTTATTTTCCCTCCCATGGCATTCACTGTTTTGTGAAGTGAAACTGCTCATCATCTACCGTATTTTTTTTTTCTCCTTAATCAATTGAAAATAAGTTTATAATTGTCTCTGGCTACCATGTCTTCCCACTTGGGAAGGAGAAAAAATACTTGCTTGTTAAAGAATGTTAATGAGCTTTTCTGGCCTTATTGTTTTAGTGAATGTTTTAAATCAATTACACTTCTCTAATAAATGATGGTGGTCAGATTTATTTTTGCTGCTCTTGTTCAGTTTTTTCAGTGGTGTCAGACTCTTTGTGACCCCATTTGGTATTTTCTCAGCAAAGATAGGAGACTGATTTGCCATTTCCTTTTACAGATGAAGAAGTGAAGGAAACAGGTTTAAGTGACTTGCACAAGGTCACATAGCTAATAAGTATGATGATCAAACTAGAAACCTTTATTTTTAACTATTTCTCTTTTTCAACAGCATCAGGTTATTTATCATAGGACCATAGATCTATATCTGGAAGGCACTTCAGTAGATATCTAATTCAATTCCCCAATTGTACAATTCAGGAAAATGAACCTTAAGTGATTTGTCCAAGATCAGACAGATTATAAGCAACAAAGCAGGTTTTGAATCCAGGTCCTCTGAAAACCTATACTCCCTCCACTGTACCATGCTGCCTTAAATGACCTATTTAAATTGGTATTTTTGGAGCTATTGTAATCATTCCATGGTTTTCGTCATCCTTTCCTCTAATTTGTTTTTAATTTTGACTTTTTCCCCAAGCAATAGAGAGTCAAACTAGGCAGACAACTCATTCTACACAGATTCCTACAGGGTAAGCAGCCTTTCCATTAAAACGTGGTTAATATCATTCACTCTCAGCTGTACCTTTTGCTATCTGTGTGATAATAAGTAAATCATTTAACCAATCCTGATTTCAGTTTGTTCATTTGTAACAGGTTGGGCAAGATAGTTTTTAAACTCCTTTCTAGCTATAAATCTCTGATCCCATGATCTTACCCTTTGTTTACATAGTCTCAACCCTGTAACTTATTTTATACAGTTGCATCTATTGGTATCCCTTTATATGTATCACAGGTACACAACTATAAATGAAGGATAAGGAATCATCAGAACTAGACCCAAGAGATAATGATGGATAGTCATGGGAGTTATCTGAGGTTACAGCAGCTTGGAGATATGACTTGTGACTTTATTGGACAGGAAACGCTTTCAACCAGGCAAGACTATTCACCTGCTCAGCAACTTACAGTTTTATATAGTTACCTACCCTGTCCCCAAGCAAGTATGTATCTGAGATAAAACTTGAACTCAGGTCTTCCTGATTCTGAGGTTGGCATTCTACCCATTATGTCACACTGCCTTGCTGTAAAAATTGAGTCACTAACCTTCCAGTTAAACAGGAGTCCAGTTTGGGTGTGAGGACCTCCAAATCATGGAGCCAAGGCATGGTCTTCATTTAAACTGATTTGGAATCACAAGATCATAGGATCACATATGTAGAGGTAGCTGGGGTATTAGAAATAACCTAGTCCAATCCCTTCATTTTAAAGATGCAGAAACCAAAGTCAATAAAAATTAAGTGAGTTGTCCAAGTTCACACAGAGACTAAGCGGCAGAATTAGGTTTCCTATCTAGTTTGTTTGCTCCATCTTAGTAAGCAGATATAATCAGAACCTATTAGTAGGTGATAACAGGCAACTCATGTAAAGCTTGAAGAATAAGACAAGTCTTAAAAATATAATATACGTGGAGTCCAAAAACTCAGCCTGAAAAACAAGGGGTCAAGAATTCAGAAAAGGAGACGGGTGATGGGTCACGTGGTCCATGGCTGAAGGCATTAGCAACAAACAGGAATTTGATATGAAGCCAATTTCTTGGCCTGGGCTCAGAGTTTTTGTCTTTAAACAAATTTTGAATAGCTTCCTAATAAGACACCCTCACTTCCCTACTATCCCAAGATAGCTTGCTTGAGCCATGAAGGCAAAAGTGGTTAATTGGAAACAAATGGCCAAGACGAAGAATGTGTGGGCATGGGGCAGCTAGGTGGCACAGTGGATAGACAACCTGGAGTCAGGAGGACCTGAGTTCAAATCCAGCCTCAGAAACATAACACTCACTAATTGTGTGACTCTGAGCAAGTCACTTAACCCCAATTGCCTCACAGAAAAGAAAAGAAAGAAAAAGAAAGAAAGAAGGAAAGAAAGAAAGAAAGGAAAGAAAGAAAGAAAGAAAGAAAGAAAGAAAGAAAGAAAGAAAGAAGAGTGTGTGGGCAGAGAGAAGCCAACATTCTGGCAAGCATATCCTAATAACATGTTGGACTATGTCAATATCATTTTAGGTTTTTAAGTTCTTGAGTCAGGGAATCTAGTTGCTTAGCTTTGTATAGCACCCTATAGTGCCAAGTATACATGGGCACTGAATATTTTATGTTGGTGATGATTCAAAGGTGTCCTTTTTGAAGTGTGGAAGCATGCTGCTTAGAAATACATCGTTTCACATTAATCATTTATCACCAAATATAGCTTTAAGTGAGCCTTTTCCAAAGCAATTGAGTATATTTTCCTTTAAATATGTTTCATGAGGGGCAATGAAATACAGACCCTAAACATTTTCAAAGATGTTGTTCCATTATTCCACATTAACCCAATGAGCAACCAGGATAATTTTTATTTGCCCACAGTGGAGAAAATATTTCATAATTTAAAGCTTAAAACCAGTTTGCAATAAAATCATAGATTTGGAGTTAGAAGGAATGTTGGAGATTATCTGGCCCAGCAGTTTTTAATCTCTTTCTGTGTGTTATGGACCACTTTGGCAGTATGATGATGTCTATGGATCATTTCTCAGAATAATGTTTTTAAATACATAAAATAAAATACGTAGGAATACAAAAGAAACCAATTATTTTGAAATAGTTATAAAAATATTTTTAAAATTCACACACCTCAGGTAAAGAACACTTTATTTTATAGATGGAAAAACTGAGCCTTACAGAGATGAAGTGACTTGTCCAAGGTGAAACCTAAAGAAACTATTATTGCTAGGATTTTAATCCAAGTCCTTTACCGCCAAATTGTCTACTCCTTCAACTATGGTCCTCTACCTTATTTTAAGCCTTGTCATGTCCAGAATATGCTTTAAAATATTCATAAAGACAAAAAAGAATTTTTAAAAAATGAGTTATGTCAGCAAAAGTGATCTAGGCTGGAAACCTGTCAGGCCTAGGGTAGAAAAGCAGCAGTAAAATATAAAAAGGTCTATTGACTAGAGGAAGGGAAGTAGGAAAAGCCATGCAGTCAAAAGCAATATAACACTGAACAGTCCTGCTCATGGGGTTTCTCCTGATTGGAAGTTCAGGGTCATGAGAAGAGGGCAGGCTGCAAAGCCACCATGCTTTGGGAAGTTTTAGTTCAGCTATAGAGAGGCATGGGAGAAAAAAAAAAACAGAATATAGGAGTAGGGGAGTGAAGCTATATAGAGAAAGGCAATTCTTGCCTGCCTTTTTCTCCTGTGGACTTCAGAAAATCCCTGCAGGATACAGGCAGATGAAGTTCTGACTAAGGTATTAGTCACCTAATTAAAGGCTTGATGTCTGAAGGGAGAGGGAGCAAGCTGAGGTGCTAAGCTTTCATGATCCTCTGATGCCAGGTATAGGCAAAAGGGAAGAAGTTTTTTAGTTGGAAGATAGCAAGCCCAGAAGTACAGATGCTTCCAAACCCCTAAAAGCTAAACATCTGGAACCTTTTAACACCAAAACCACCAGTGGCTTTCAGGGCTAACTGTGCGCAGGTTAAGACCCAGGTCTGTGTTACATTATCTTGAAGCTTTAATGTAAGTTCTAAGTAATTCTGAAACTCTAAAGAGAGTCAAATAGCTATAGATAAGTGATGTTAGTCAGCAGAGAAGCTATTTTGCTTAGAGTTCTATTCCTTTAAATCTTGCTCTTAGCTATATTTCTATATGATTTCTTTTTTTTCCAGTAAAGTGTTAGTTAAATGTAATATTGTAATGTTTTAATAAATGCTATTTTGTCAAAAGCCAAAATAATTACCATGATTATGTGGGCATCTCAATAACCTTTACTGAATAAATTTAATTCCTTGCTCTATATTCCAAGTCAAGACACCATCTATTGGCAACTAATCAAATTGCAGGAACAAAATCCTTAAAGAATGCTCAGTGTCTGGGAGATGAAGGTAGTCAACCTGTTAATAGAGGAATAAATGTTATGTAGGGAATCCTCACATTGCTTTTACTGTTAATGAGATATATTTTTAAAAAATAACTTCATTCAGTTCTGTATCACTGTTTTTTGTTTGTTTTTATTTATTTTTGGCTAGGCAACTGGGGTCAAGAGACTTGTCCAGGGTCACACAGCTATTATCATGTGTCTGAGGCCACATTTGAACTCAGGTCCTCCTGACTCCATGGCCAGTGCTCTGTGCCATCTAGCTGTCCCTGTGTCTATTACTTTTAAATCACACATAAGTTCTATAAAAAAGAGTATCACCCAGAAACCAAAGGACAAGAGTATGGTGAGGGTCAGAAAGCAGGATATGATACATAACAAATGAAGAACTCTGTAAAGGAATAGGAGTAAAACAGGACATCAAAGAACTATAAGACAGGAAGAAAAGGTGGGTTGGTTCCATGGTGAGAGAAAAAGGTAGGCAACCTGAGTGGTCAGAGCACTTTGCTGGTAATCATTTTATATGAGGAGAATGTAAGGAAGGCCTTCAGCACCTTGGATGAATTTCTTTGGTCAAAATTATGTGAGGACATGAACAAGAGCCATACTGCATTAGCATGTAAGTATGGGTATGATCCTAATTGCTAGGGAGAGCTACCAAATCAAGAGATCACATAACCGTTTGAGTATTTGCATGTATCAGAATTACACCATTAAGCACAAAAGCACACAGAACCACATAACGCTTGGCATGGTGTAAGATAGGGCTTCTTAAATTTTTTCCACTTGCGACCCCTTTTTGCCCAAGAAATTTTTATATGACCCTGGATATATAGGTATAAAAATAGGTATACAAATCAAATATTTACTGATAATAAATCATGAAGAAATTTATTTTAAAACAATTCTTTGATATACATGTAATTTTACCATTTATTAAAGATGGAAGCAAATTTGCATACTAATGAGATAAATATACTTGTTTATTTTTACATAAAAGAATTAAATATTGGTGGAATATTTGATACTGCAGGACATACAGCACCTTCAATGTTTTTCAGAGTTGATCAATATTTTGATTTTATAATCTGCAATGTTGTGTTCAGAACCAAAGCTGCAGTGAAGTTGTGCGATGCAACATAGTCAAGAGCTGCCAGAAACACCTGAGATTCATTATGTGTTTGATTTTGAATTAATTTTTGGTCATTGCATGTTCAGAAACCTTTTACTGTTGCCAAATTTTTCACGACCCCCATATTCAATTACATGACCCCACAGTTTAAGAAGTGCTGTACTGTATTTATTAAGTATGTAATTGATGAATGAATGATTAAATAGAAAATAAATGCAAATCTCATTATTGTGTTTTAGTTTTTAATTATATTTTTGGTCATCTCAATATCTTCCTCTTTCCCCTACAAATATTCACTCAAAAATATGTCTCCAAAAGGGACATAAGATAATACATATTTTTTAAAGTAGGTCCTGGGGAATGTAGTTATCAAGTCTCCCTTGTCTTTTTTTTTTTTTCTCTCCAGGCTGAACATCCAGTTTCTTCAATCAGTTCTCATATGGCATTATCTCAAGGCTCATCTCCATACTGGTGGCTTTTCTCTAAATGTTTTCTATCTTATCAATGTACTTCCCTAATATGTGGGGCCCAGAACACTACCTTTGTTGTCCACTATGACAGATGACAATAGGACTATTTATTACCTTCCTACTCCTGCAGAAAAAAGCTTCTCACTAAAGCCCAAGATTGTATTAGATTCATTGCCTGCCAGACCATGTTATGGAATCATTGACAACGAAAGCTAGTAAATCTCTGTTATTGGAGGGTTTTTTTAATTCAAATAAGTTTCAGTTCAGCCATGCTGTAATTGTGAAATTATTTTTGTACCCAAGTATAGGACATTATATAATATATAATAGACATTTTTCTCTCTTCAATTTTATCTTATTAGATTTAATACAATATTTTAGGCTCCTAGAATCTTTTTTTAAGTCAATGAGTTATTGGTCCTACTTTGCATCATCTATGAATCTAATAAACCTAACATTGTCACCTTTTTCCAAGTTACTGATTTTATTTAAAAAAAGATTTAAAAACACAGGGCCCAACATTGATCTTAGAGACACCCTACTAAATACTCCCTTTCAATTTGAAGAGATCTTCCATTTAGCTAGAATTCTCTACTGCATTCTATTTTCATTTGTTATTTAAAAAATGGGATGATTCAGTTCTTTCAACAGTCAATTAATTGGTTATAGACTATGAAATTTAAAATGAACACTTATAGATCCTATAAAAATTCTGGATCCCACAGACTACCTGAGAGGGACAGCTGTTATGAGGGATATCATGGATAGATGGGGGGGGGAATGCAATTTTTTTAAGATTTAAAAAAAATAAACTTTTAAAATACTAAGAGGTAAATAAAGAAATATGATCTAAACTGTGGGTTGTGACCCCATATGGGGTTTAAGAAACACTGAAGAGTCGTGAGTAGAAATAAGTTTAAGAAATCTTGGTTTACAGGGAATAAGCTTGATTGTGGTGCCATGGAAAAGCTGTGTGCCTTTGGGCTAGGGTCAAATCCTAGGTCTACTACTTACCACCTGTGTGACCTTAGGGACGTTACTAAACCTCTCCGGGTCTTAGTTGTCTCATTTATAAAATTTGGGTGTTGAATTAGACAGAACAGAATTTGTAGTTCTCATTCAAAAAACCCTGGAATTCCTAGGGAAAATTAGTGTTACTTTAAGGAGAATATTAAAGTTTACATATGAGAGAATCAAGACAGTTCAGTTATAATTCACAAAATCATTGTAAATAAATGCTCCTCAGGAAGCAAGAAAAATGTAACACCTTCCAAGAAATTTCTTAAATGATGCATTTAATTTGGGTTAAAGTCCTCCAAGCAAGACTGTGTATAATACACAAACACACATGGCGATAACATGTTTTCGAGACTAAGGCTATGACTGGACAGCTACAAGCAAAATGCTAATAAGCAGATCAAAAAGAGAACTTAGCATTCTGATGTACCTATGTTTGTTAGGAAAATTATAATCTTAAGTGAACAGATAAATGCATTTTAATGTAAGGAAAAAATGAAATGTCTGGGGTATTCTGGAATTAATCAATTTTTTTTCCCTTTGTTCCCAGATTTTTGCTGAAGCACAAGTTTTAAAATAAGGATTGAGGAATGAGATAGGTTTGATGTCCTTTGCAGAGAATTTCAGTACCCAGAGATGCATTAGATTCACTTTGTACTACAAGGAAAAGGAGATATATAACAATACTCTTTGAAAACTTGCATCAGAATAGTTTGAAAACTGTGCATATGTTTAGAATTTTGAAGATTAAGAAGAAATGTCTTCTTTAAAATGAAGGGTTAGGAGGTGGAGCCAAGATGGTGGAGAGAAGTCAGGAAGTTACCTGAGCTTTCCCAAGTTTCCCTCAGAAACAACATTAAATCAAGCCTCTAAATGGATTCTGGAGAGACAGAACCGACAAAAAGACAGAGTGAAACAATTTTCTGATAACTTAGAAGAACTTCAGGAAAGGTCTGTTTCACTTGGGTTAAAGGGGAGCACAGGCAGACGGTGTCTGGGCAAGCCAGCAGGAGGCTCTGAGCCACAGTACAGATCAGCAACAGAGGCTCCTCAGTCCTAGCTCAGCAGACCAGCTGTGAGGCCTCCAGCCCCAACACAGGAGGCAAATTGCAAGCCCTGTGACCCAGGGCACAACAGGCACAACTGGATTGGACCACCCTCATGTAGTGGGCAAGCTGCCAGCCCTAGGGCCCCCTGCTCAAAAAGCCAGTGACCAGGCTCCTGGCCACCAGTGCAAGAAGCTTGGGGCAGTGGCCCCTGTGCCCCAGGAGCAGAGCTCACCTTTAAAAGTCACCAAATAGGCCAAAAAACGAGCAAAAAAACAGAAAAGAGGCCTGACCATAGAAAGCTGCTAAAGCAACAGGAAGATCAAAGCACAAACACAGAAGAAGACAACAATGTCACAATGCCTACATGCTAAGCCTCAGCGGGGAATACGAATTGGTCTAAAAACGACAGGTTAACTGCAAATATCACAACAGTTGTCTATCTTTGCTCTGAAAATCTTTGATGCTGAAATATGGGATCTGCCATCGATTTTTCTGCCTGTGTATCATTTTCAGCAGGTGACAAATTTGATTTCCTCCTTTTTTTTGCAAATAACATGAGTTATTTGCAAGCATCTTGCTAAATGAATTAAAATTCTCTCAATATTCAAAATAATTCATTGCCGTTATTTAGGCATGTCGATTAATTTTAAGAGCACAGATAAACACAATATGTTATTATTTTAGCACTTTTCTGACTCCTTTTAGAAGTAGTGCTTTAGAACCAAAGAAATACTTTCAGGTGCTAAGATGGCAATCATTAGAGTACTATAGACCAAGTCTTAGAACATCCATTTTTATAACAGTTGGTGACAATTTGATTAACATTTACATAGAGAGAGGGATTCACAAGTCAGAAAAAATCCAGCCTTTCCCTGAACTACACAACTGCTTAAATAAATCCGTACTAATACATTAATTTAAGAAACTCTGGCTGCCTTGGGGAAAATAATAGTTTTTTTCTTCTAGAATTCAGCTATAAGTAAGCAAGGGATTGTGGGTTTTGGTTGTGGTAAAGTATCTATATTCAAAAGAGGGGACAAATATAATCAAAATAAAAAGAATTAAGTACTTTTGTTGAGAGTTTTTTTTTTTTATAATTTCATAACCAAAAGCTGTTATCCCTCAAGGTTGAACATCAAAGATAGTGTTCACTGTGGTTAGGTGTCTAGAAAAAATTTTTTTTTTCCTAGAGGATTTTTCCTTATTATACCCTCAGGAAATATACACTACTCTGGCAAAGATAATTTGGGGAAAGCAGTAAATTATTTCAAGGTTATGAATTGAAAGTATTTTTTAAGCTACCAAGCAATAGCACATGCAGGGGCCCTCAATGATTTAATCAGATTTTTTAGTTAAAACAAATAAATGATTACTGTAAATAAAGAATGAATCAATTACGGCAAATCAGAATAAATGTTCTTTAAGTATTCATTTGGTGTTTTTTTTTTCCTAATAGTTAACAGCAATAATAGCTAGCATTTGGAAGAAAATTCAAAAAGGAAAACTTTGGGATACGAAGGGTAATGTGACAATTTATACTGTTAAAAAAAATAAAAAAAAAAGCAAAAAACATTTGTCCAAGATGTAGATACTTAGATATGAAGCAAAGTGTAATAGAAAATGGACTAAAATTCTCAAGTGGATCTGAGAGTCTCATTTTGTTGCTCCCTTATTGCTCATTGGACAAAGATCTCACATTTAGAGAGCTAAATGACTATACTCAACTGTGTCGTTAATTAAAGTTCATATATAGCCCAAAGAAAGTGTGATTCTTTGTACTTTCTGCTCCCTTTTCTGTAACTCTGTCATTGCCACTGCAGAAATGAAAACTGGCTACACAAGATAGAGGACCGTAGTTCCTTGCTTCATGGTTTGTCTGGGTGAAAAAATGCAAAATGTGCACTATGCATGCTAGCCCTATTTGTGTGATTCTTGTCAAGTCAATAAACCATTTAGTAAGTGCCTACCAGAGCAGACTTTGGGCTAACATATTGGTGATAAAGAGAGGAAAAAGACAGACCCTGAGCTCAGGGAGCTCACAAACTAGTGGATTTTCTTGTCCTGAACTTTTCATATGCTTGCCACAGAGGGTTCGCCTGATGTATCGGAGACCTTCATTGCTTTCTCCTGACATTACAAAGGTAAGATTGGCTCACTCTGTCTGGCCACCTAGCATCTTTCCTCCTTGCCGCAACACTGGACTATCTTCCCTTTTTATCATGTAAATCCTTGATTATAACTTTTATTCCAGTACTTTGAAATTATTCAATAGTTATATGTTATAGCCACTCATGCTTACTATACCTTTCTATTCATTTCTGTGTGATATTCATTTACTTAAAAAAAAAACAAAAAAGAATGCAGAAAATGTACAGATACAAATGCTTACATTAATTCTAGTTTATCACTTTCTACCAGGTACTCAAAACAGTGGTTATCTTTGTCCAGCAGGATAACTATAACCTAATGCTGGAAATATATTTCTAAATAAATATAGGTAATAAGGACAATAACTGTAAGAATAATTTGCCTCATAACAAAATTATTTCCAATAAAAATCCTATTCTATTTGTCATTCAGAGTTAACTTATATAGATCATTTTACTGGAGGGAAAAGTTATTTCTTGTGGAGGAAGAGAGGGAGACAGTTCAGAACTTAAAATGTAAGAAAACAGAAATTAAATTAAATTTATAAAAAAGAAAAAAAAACTTTTTCATAGCCAATCTGACTTTAAATTTTAAATCATGTGGAGACAAAACTGAGACTTTAGTAACTTAACTTTTCAGGATTTTGGTTCTTAGATGAGATAACCTATAAGGTCCCTTCCAGATACAACATTCTTTAGCTTTTGTATGTGGGAATAGATGTACCTAGCGCCAACACACCAACTCCCGGCGCAAGAGGAGAAGGGAGAGGTGACCCAGTCGCTTGCCAGGCCCTTCCACTTCCTTTATCTCTCTAAACCCTAAGGAGCTGGATATGCACCATTATGCTGATAATTTACAGGTTCCTATTTCTGGACCCAGTTCCTCCTCTGAGCTTCAGTCTCACATGATCAACTGCCATTTGGTCATTTCACACCGGATGGCTCCAAAACATCTCAAACTCAACATGCATAAATCAGAACTGATTCTATTTTCTCATAAACCCCCTTCTTTTTCTGAACTTCCTTATTTCTGCTTATGGACCCAGAAGTCTTCACTTCTCCCAGATTTAAAACCTCAGTGTTATCCTCAACCCCTCACCTCCCCCCATCTTACATATTCAATCAGTTTTCTTTGTTCTCCAATCCAACCTCCACACAACTATCAAAGTGACTTTTGTTAATTACAGATCTGACCATGTTACTCTCCAACCTAATAAACTCCATTGACTTCCTATTCTCTCTGGGGAAAAAAAAAAATATAAACTCTTCTCTTTAAACCTGGCCACAAATGATTTTTTCAATCTTACTGCTGCACACTCCTGCCCTTCTCACAATATGCTATCCATTCAAATCGGCCTGCTCTCTGTTCTACAAACACAAAACTCCAACTCACTTGCTGTATTTTGGCACTGGTCATCATCAATACTTAGAATGCACTCCCTTCTCAAATTCTTTTCATAGACACCCTCCCTTCCTTCAAGAAGCAGCTTAAGCACCATCATCTACATGAACCTAATAGGTGCTTATTAATTGATTTAATTTAATTGTAAATACTTGTTAATTGATTAGTTGACTGATCTTGTCAGTTTAGATGGAAGTATGATACTATAGAATTCTTTTTCTTTTCTTTGAAAAAATGTGAAAGTTTTCTTTTTACCAGATCAGAGGTTTCATTGCTATAAAGAACTCCTACAAAGAAAACTTTTTTTTATCAATGCAGAGTAGCACCTGTACTTCAATTCATAATTGTAGAGATTTCCCCAGGGGCACTGAGAAGGTAAATGACTTTCAAAGATCACTTTGCTATTTTGAGTCAATGGCAAAACTTTAACCCAGGTCTTGCTATCTACAAGGTCAGTTCTCTATCCACAATGTCATTCTGACCTTTATAATTTTCTAAAAAGCAAATCATAGTAAGTAGTTCTGATAGGAACCTTAGAGAAAATCTAAAACTAGTAAAATCATTTTTATTTGGGCTCTGAACTTAGAAGATGAGTTCAAATCCCACCTTTGATGAGAAAGCCATCAAATTTATCAGAGCTTCAGTTTCCTCATTTGTAAAATGGTGACAA
Organism: Vombatus ursinus; assembly: GCF_900497805.2. Taxonomy (NCBI): domain Eukaryota; kingdom Metazoa; phylum Chordata; class Mammalia; order Diprotodontia; family Vombatidae; genus Vombatus; species Vombatus ursinus. The sequence goes on from NW_020954599.1 coordinate 35,370,817, forward strand.
TAATTCCTGTATTGCTAGGCCTATCCAATTATTTTAAAGACAGAAATTTGTAAACTATAAAGTACTGTGTGAGCTGCTAAGGCCCAGAGTGGTTATTTGTTTTGTTCCAATGTACAAAATTAGTAGTTAAAACATTCATTTACTCATTTCTTTAAGGGCCTTTTATTAAGTGCCTTGAATGTACAGAACACCACGGTAGGTATTCAAGGAGATACAAAGTGATTTTGATATAATGTAGGGCTACCATTAATAATATTTAAAGAGCAAAATCTTCTTCCAGTTCAATCAAGTTGTGGCTTAAAGAAAGACTGGATTCTCAGATAGGCAATGCTTATAACAAAAAGCATTTATTTATGCTTTTTTATATCAAGAATCAATACTTTTAAAAATCCATTTATCACAGCATTCATTGAGTTGAGAAATAAATGTATTTATGCCATTTATTGAGTAGTCAGCCTAAGAATAACCATAAGGATTATTGCTGTGGTTGACCAAAGTCTCTTATCTTCTGAAAAGTGTCTTCTAATTCGCAGCCCCATATTTATTCTACTGCACCATGCTACCTCTCCTCAGCTCTCTTTTGTTTTTTAAGCTTCTTGAATATATTGTCACCAGTCTTCTCCAATAAAAGCATTAGTTCAAAGATACTGCTGCACACAAGACTAATGCTGAGTCTATTCAAACAAAGCTGCCAGAATTAAGACTGTAATTCCTTAGATGAAAGGTCAACATTCCCATCAATTAAGCCTATTTTTCAATATACAAATTATGGGCCAGATGCTGAATCAGGTATATAGGCAAATGTGGCCGGTAATTTTGTAACATCAGCTACAGTAGGTTTGTGCATAGAAGAAGTAGCTGATTTTGCAAGATGCTAAAATGTACAAGCCACATATGGCTCAATATATTTGCCACAGAATGATTATTTTCAACCAAGAACTCGAGTCCAGGTACTGGCACCATCTATTCATCCTTGGTTAATGTTATCCTATTATCTTTAAAACACACATAGCATTTATTACTTCTGGAGAGATAATGAGGACAATCTTCTTAATAGTCTCCTTTCATATGCATTAAGCAAATTTGATCTCGGCTTTGCAAAAGCTTTTCCCATCTATTAGGACTTTTGGAAATGTCACCTATTAGGAGAAATGAATCCATTTTTGTTTTGATGTTTTCTTAAGTATAATGTAAACTTCTTTCAATAGCTTGTTTGGGAACGACATTTTTTTCCTTCAAATGAAACCTAAATTCTAAAGGACATTAGAAAGAAATATAGAACAAACATTTTTGTTGAAAAGAGGGAGGGAAAAGGAAGAGAGTGAGAGGTATCATAGTAGATTGAGAGCTTGCCTTGAAGTTAGTATGAACAGTCTCCAGTCCCATTTATTGGTAATGTTACTCTGGTCTAACCCAATGTTAAGGAACAGAGCTTTAAGCTTATAATGAAATCACAGTTCTATTACCAAGAGAAAGAGAGATAGGAAAGTAGTTCTGACAACTGATAGTAAAAATGCTTTGATTCCCATATATGTTTTTGGGGGGCTTCTTGGTAGGGGGTAGATGTTATACTTGTGTTACTGTTATTCTAGGGCACACCTTGTGAGGAAACTTCTACTAATAAAGATTAGCACCTATTCTACATTTCATAGTCTTAGAAAGTTAAGAGAGGGTGAGGAGAAGAAAAAGATGAAGATCTTGCTTAAGGTCACACAGCATGTTTGTTTCAGAAGCTGGACCTGAATCCAGGTATTCCTATCTCAACTTCCAAGTCTTCACTCAACCAGTATTTTGTCTGTCACACTAGGAGATTATATCTATATCTATCTATCTATATCTATATCTATGTATATATCTCACACACACCAATCTCACCCTACTTCTCCTGTCCCTTCCTCCCATCCACAACCTGACCAAATCAAAGGTGTGTGTCTGCCCCAGCACTTCTTTTCCATACACCTACATCCTCAGGTTTTCCCTTTCCTATTGCAACTTAAAACCTCCCATCCAGTAAACATACACACTCACACCAAATAGGGTTGGCTTTGAAGTCATGAGGTGGGTAGGTGGATTTAAAAAAAAAAAATGACCAAGCTGCACTATTCCAAGTCAAATCTGGCAAAGCAACAATGGACTGTTTTGTTATCAACACAGTATAGATTCCTGGTGCCCTTTTTCATTCTGCAGATGTAAGTGCCATAGTTGTTATTTGAACCCAGGTCTTTTGATTCTAGAGTCAAAGCTCAGCAGGGAAGCTTATAGAGATAAAACATAAGTTCATGCTTCCCTGGATAGTTTTTTTTAAGAGACAGAGAGTCAGAGAGAGAGAGAACGGAGGGAGAAGAGAGAAGAAGAGAGCGAGAAAGAGAGAGACAGAGATAGAAACAGAGAGAGACAGAGAGACAGAGAAAGAGAGACAGAGAGAGAGAGAGAGAAAGAGAGAGAGAGAGAATGAATACAAATTGGGCTACCCAAATCATATGAATACAATAGCTTCCTCAAGAGAAGATAAGCAAAAATACTGAAAATTAATGTGTGAATGAATTTAAGATCATTGAAGTCTAAAAGTATTTCCTTTCTAACTTTCCATCCCCAGTGTCCAACATAGTATCTTGAACACAGCAGGTCCTCAATAAATATTTGTTGATGAATTTAATGTTTATTAAAATTTATTATGTTCACTTTAGATATGTAAATTTAAGATAGGGGAGTTATACTTCTATGTACCATATATAAATTTTAGGTCATCAGTTCTGGCATAGTTCATTTACACATACTTAGAATTTTTCAATGATGAGAGAGATTTATAATTCAACAATTCAATGAACATTTATAAAATACCTACTTAATAAGCAAGGAACTTTCTTAGAGATTAGGGATACAAGGATGAAAATGATACCTCCTCTGCCTTTAGGGAGCTTATGTTCTGGGAGGAGACAAAGCACATACACAGCAAAGTATAATACAAGGTAGACAGGAGTTCCAAACAAAGAGCTCTCAGAAATTAATCAATTTCATTCAACATTTTTGTCTTTTGTGTTTCATTCAACATTTGTGTTTTGAAGAATAGGGTAGAAGAAATGCTCAATGCTTGGCTGTTAGATTTTAATTGCAGTCTTACCTTGAGAAATTTAAAGTCGGTAGTAGTGGTGGTTGGATGATCCTAATATCAACCTCATGGTGAGTTTTACTATTGCAAGAAATCAGATCTCCCAAACCATAATTATAATCCACATTTGATAAACATTAATATTATTTTTTGCCCTTTCCCACTTTTTTCTGAATACCTTTAAGAATTTAAGTTAAACTAAATTTTCACCACAGCCATTTTTTAATCTACTACTGTAGATGTTCACCTGCTCTCATCAGCTTCATACCTCCTGCTCTGAGAACTTCAATCAAATCAGTACTATCTATTGTAATCTTGTCCTTCAAGGTCAAGTTTAGGTGGCTCAGCCTCCATCAAGCCTAACTTGATACTGCAGCTAGAAATGTTTCCCTCCTCTTACTTCATGTCTCCATCTTTGATCTCATGAGTGTATCACATCATGTATAAAGGAGTTATTGGGTTAAATCTCTATGTCCCATTTGAAGATCTCATCTAAGAATCTCAAAATCCACACCACCCCCTCTCCCTGTAACAATAATGTAAAACAGCTAGGAAAATAGTGAAAGAGACAGAGTGGGCAGTGACAGTTCTGGCTCTAGGAGGAATCTAAACACAAGGAAAGAGAGAACGTTAAGGTCAAATATGCAGAGAGAGAGAAAAAGCAAGATGACAGTCTGGGAACAGTGAATACCTGTCCTGCCCTTGACCATACTATACTTCTCCATTAGTGATGAACAAGTCAATTGGAGGGAGCAGAGTCCTATAAAACTCTTGCAATTAACCATGAACCAGGAAGACATTAAACAGAGGTACAGAGCCTGCTATCTGCTATAGAAATGTAAGTGAAAAAGTGGTAGATGAGGGAACTCAAGTCCAGAGAAGTTCAATGTTTTGCCTCATCGTACATGGATAGAAAGTGCTAGAAGTAATATTTAAATTCATATCCTTTGCTCTCTATTTCAGTACTTTTCCATGCTGCCATGCTGTCTTTCTAGATCTAATATAAATTCTTACATGACCTAATTTGTTTCAAGTTATCACTAAGTATTTATTAAATGCTTCATATGTGTCATACAATGAAAAATTAGAGATCCAAAGAAGGGTAAAAAAAAAAAAAACAAAAAAAACCAATCCCTGCCCTTAAAACAATTTAAAGATGGGGAGAGAGCTTGAAAATAACTACATACCAGAAAGATGCATGCAGGATGAATTGGAGATAATCCTTATAGGGGAGGCACTGACAGAAAGGAGAAATGGGAAAGGCTTCTTAGCAGAAGGTGAAATTTTAGCCGAAACTTGAAGGAAGGCCAAGAAAGCCAGGAAGTGTTGGTAAGGAGCCAGAGAAATCCAGGCATAGGTGACAGCTATTAAAATGCACAGAATTAGGAGATGTAGTTTCTTTTGCAAGGGACAGAAAGAGGCAGACCCTGTTAGAACAGTTCAAACTGTACGAAATATAACTTGAGAACAACATTGAGAGGCAACTATTATTTTAAAAACTCAATTACATGACTGAAGTTACAAAGCATTTCAGAAGAGTGACTGGCTCTTATAGCTAAGGAAGAAAAGAAATATCACGATCTGGCTTAGAGAAAATTCTAAGTGTCCACTTGCTTCCTAGTAACATGGTTTCTTTTATATGACTCACACGTGATTCAGACCTGTTCTTTCTGTTTTCCAGATGCTTGGGCTTGAGCTATTAGGCATCTCTGTTGTTTTATATCTATTTAAATTCTTGATCAATAGAAATCACCTATATTCAATCTCATCTCATCTCCACCCCTTAGAATATCTTGTTTGCCTCAATAAGTCTATTAAAATGACACTAACTACATGAAATCTTTGCCGATTTCCTGCTAGGACCACCCCCCCCAATTGCCTTATCTTTATTTTTTATATTATCATTTCTGTGAAGTCTGTCTCCCCTAATAGCATGTTAAACTATTGTTGGTAGGACTCCTTCATTTTTATCATTGTCTCCCAGCACCTTGCACAGTGCCTGGCTCATGGAAGGCATTTAAAAGATGCCTAAATTCCAAAACTAAAGCTGTGTTCCTCTTTGTAATCCATCTGTGATATTATGTCATATTTATACTTGGAGACTTATAGCAGAAATTTTCAACAGTAAAAAATCATAAAATGCTATTTTTCTTCTATTAGTCTACACAGAAGTTATTGTGGCATTACCTTATGATTTTAAAATGTTAAATTTTTATTCATTCAATTTCCAACCCAACTGTGCCAACCCTAACAATAAGACTTATTCTTATTTTGGAAAAAATGCAAATGAGACCATTAGCTTAGCACACAAAGTAACCCTCTCCCTACTTGCCCCCCCCCAAAAAAGAAAAAGACACCTCCCCCTAACTGTCCTGCTGTTTGCCAGGATGTTTAGAATCTGCTAGAGCTTCCTTTCTTCTCTTGCTTCCATGTAATGAGAAAAGACAAGAGATTAGAAGTCTGGGAGGATTGAATTTTTTCTCTTATTTGGAAGAAGGAATTGCATTTTTAGTCTCCAAAGCTGACAGGGTTAGAAAGCCTACAATATGGACCTCAGTTTATTTTGAATAAAGTGACCAATCTAAAACCCACAGGGAAGCTGTGCTGTAAACTTGTGATTGATCTCGCTCATACTGGGGGGAAGCTCTGGCTGCTTTTAGCATATTGCTGAAAATGCATAAACATAACTTACTCTATGTTAGTGTTCGTGCAATTACTTTTATAACCATGATTCGCTGGTGTCTTCCAACTTGAGGAAGAATTAGATGAATTATCTCCTTTACTCTTGTTGAGGACAAACTAAATTATCTTGGGACTAAGCTGGGAAAGTTTTCTCTGAGTGGCAAAGAAATATGCACTGTAGCACTACTTTTAAAAAACTGACAAAGAGCCCTCAAATATAATTGCTTGAAATAGTAACAGCAATGAGTATGAGGGAGCTAACCAACAGCAAAAACAAATAAACAAACAAACAAAAAAGAGTAAGGGGCTGGGAAGGGTTCAAAGTCTGTGTTCTTTTGTCCTTCAGCAAATCCTGAAGAGGCATATTACAAAGGAGAGAAGATGTTTCATAGTGCTTTCTGCAGATTTCAACATATGGTCTGAATATGTGTGTGTACGTTTCCATGTCTTCTACAGATAAATGTGCAGGGCTGGCCTTAGACAGGTGCAAAGCAGTGTGTGAGCATCTGGCCCCCTGCATTGGTTTCCAATTGTATCAGTAAATTTACTTCAGCAAAGCAAATGAGTACACCCTCACAGACCTAGCACTCAAAATAAATTGGACTGTCTAAAAAAAATAGGAGAAACAAACAAAAAACTCCATTATTTTTTAAAATAATAATAAAATTCAACCAAATTATGAAATATGAGCTTAATACATTTTTCCCTGTGGAAAGAATTCTAGACTTTGACTGGCACGTCAGTTTCAAATATTACCTCAGATACTAACTACAAAGTTCAGATTCCTCATCTATGAAGTGGGAATACTGTCTTACACTGTGTCCATCACAGCAATGATATGAGGAAAGTGATTTGCAAACCTAAAAGTACTGTACAAACAAGACTTATTCTCATTCTAATTTTTCTTATGTTATTATTATTAATATTATTATTTACAATTCATATTTCATTCATTTGGTACTTTTTTAACTGAGGTACAGACCTAACTTCTTGCTTCCTATATGTGGTCGTTGTACAGATAAAATGTCTAAATTGACAAAGGAATTATCGTGTGTCTAATCAAGATATTATTTGTATTGTTTTTTGAGAGATTATTTTAATGGTCAATGAAAATGTTAGGAAGAGTTTTATCTTATCATCTCACTCTCTGGTCGTCCCCCTACACACCTCTGCATTGCTACTGGTTCTATCTTACAGAATAAGTTCAATTTCTCTTCCCATATGGCGACCATCCACATATTTGAAAGCTCTTGTCTTCTTGAAGACTTTAAGTTTGCTCCTGGATAAACTTTACACCTTCACCCTCTCCTAATACATCATGATCTCAAGAATCTTCACCACCAAGATCCCCCTCCTCTGATCCTCTTCAGTTTATCAAGGTCCTTCCCAAAATGGAATATACAGAACTCAAAATAATACTCCAAATGGAGTCCCAACAGATATTACAGGAAAATCATGTTTCTCATTTTGTACAGTATGCTTCTTTTAAGGCAGTCTAAGATACCATACAGCTTGGGGGCTGCCACACTGCATTGGTGACATATCATATTTGTGGTCTACTAAAACAAACAAACAAAAACCCCAGATCCATTTTGGACAGATTTCTATCTAGCAACACCTCTTTGATTTTGTTCTTGTAAAAATGATTGCTGAACTTAAACTTAATAGCTTTGGCCAAATGATCTGACCTGATGAGCTCCCCATTTTTTGTCATCTTAAAATGAGGTTGGCATTCCGCCTTCATCCAATCAAAAAATTACAACCAATCTATATAAAGACATTGATTAAGTGTTTACTTTCTATGAGCCAGAGAAGTAGATAGGGCCTAATCTTAAAGGGGAAGGCACTAACAGAGAGGAAGATCAGAGAAGGCTTTCTAAATAAAGTGGGATTTGATTTGAGGTTTGAAGAAAACAAGGAAAACTAATAAGCAGCCAAGATGAAGGGGATATCTCTGGAGTTCTCCACTAGAGACTTTAAATCAAGTTTACTTTGAGCCACTTTACCCTGGTCAATCAAACAATTCTGAAACAACTAACTGCTCCATTTTCTAGGATGTTCTCTGTTTTATGACCAAGGATAGCGTTCAAAACTTTGCAAAGAGTTTCAAATGCTTTATTAATTATTTAAAAATTCATAAGTACTATGAGTTTCACTGAAATGTCAGTGGAATGATTTTATTTTACTTTGATTGCTACAAGTGAACCTACTAAGAAAAAAAGTCACTAGCTCTAGCTTCCTAAGACAGTGGTTTCAAGGGACCTTAGCTATCCAAATTATAGAAAAATGTCCTTCTAAATTCTAAAAAAGCAAATCAAATTACTGTTAATTAAGTGTTTATTTAATGTATATTGTAGCCAGCATATTCACTTGAGATAGGTCAAATTTACGACACATGAAAGTTGTATTTTTTATGGACAGTATATGCACTTTGGGGTCCCTCATATAATCAATGTGCGAGTACATTTACACCCATTTTATAAGACTTAGAGTATAATTTTACTATTTTAAAATATTATAAAGGTTTTATAGTTGAATCTTTGCTTTTGTGCAATATTGGTCATAGCTATGATTTGCCTGATGCTAAGTACTCTGAAAAAAAAAAAACAATTGCAACATAGTTAAAAATGTTTCTATGGGAAAATGGAATCTGCTTTAAAATGTTGTTTCCAAGAATATATTATGGTATGAAGCAGTGATTGTCAATATCAGAACTTTAAAGATATTCAGGGACAATATTGTTCAGGAATCTGGTGCTTTTGTTTACACGCCTGTAGGTATATAGCTCATAAGAGGGCTATTGTGAAGAAAGAATTGTTTTAATGTTCATTTTCTTTTTTGAGATCAAATTCTCTCCCTCCCAACAGATTCCACCTATTGAGAAGGTGAGCAATAGATGCCCATTATACATGTGAAGTCAGGCAAAACATATTTCCCTATTAGCTATGTTGCAAAAAAAAAAAAGACAAACAGAAAAACAAAAAAAATAATAAAGTTCTCTGTAATTGTCATGGATCATTGTATTGAAATGAGTATATAAATCTTTTACCATTGATCATCAGTACAATATTGTTACTTTGTACAATATTCTCCTGGTTCTTCTCTCTTCACTTTGCATCAGTTCATGGAAGTCTGAGGAATGTACTTATTAAGTCTTGTGTGCTTTATGGAAACAGTACTGAATGCAGAGAATTACATTTGGAGTCATGGGGTCTGAATTTGAATCCCAGAAATGCCATCTGTGTGATTTTGGATAGAATACCTAGTCTCTCTGGGTTTCCTCATCTGTGAAATGAAGGGATTGGACTAGATGATTCCTTCCAAGCCTAGGTGTAAGAAACTGTGATCCTATACAAGCATGTGATATAATTATTTTCCTAGCCAGCTAATAAGCATGTTCAAGCCAAGAACTATGTGTTACCTATATGAAAATGGCAAGTCACTCAGCTGCTCAGTGTGCTTGGCAACTCTGAGATAATAAATTAACAGTAAACTACAGAAGAGTTGCCAGTTTGCATCAAATGAAGGGAGTTTCCATTCAATGAGCTCTCTTACCAGGTGAAATCACAGATCCTTCCCTTCCTAAATCCCCTCCTCCAAAAAAAATCCCTATGTTACCCCATAAGTACTACAGTGTTACATTTAGTTGTTACTCAATGAATCGCTGAGGAAACTGTGGCTTAGAGAAATTAAATGACTGGTCCACAATCATCCAAGTAGCAAATAGGATGGCCACGTTTCAAACCTATATCCTTTGAAGCTAAATCCAAGGTTCTTTCCACTCTAATATGTTGCCTTATTACTGATTGATTGGTTAAATTTGGAAAGGGTTAGTTTAAAAAAAAAGGTTCTTGCTCACGTATGATAGTGAGTTCAGGTTAACTATTTATTCCATCACTTCCATATATCTGTGATGTTTTGTGAAATGGATCATACATTCTCCATACTTTGGTAGATTGCGTCAGGAATGCTAAGGTCAAAGTCATTTCTCATGTGAGTACTAACCCTCTACTGATAAACCACATCAAATGCAGCTGGATTGGTCTTTGGAGCATCATTCATCCTCATTCTGTATGCAAAGACCTTCCAACAGAATGGAACTTGAGAGCAGGGACTCTTTATTTCTCTATCTCTCAGAGCATGGCTGCTGGGGAGAGTAGGAGGAAAAACTGAAGTCTTCCTTTTGGAATAATTTTGAAATGCTAAAGGACCATGATTTTAGGCTTGTAGAGAACCTTAAGGCTGAGGTACTGGCCACCTGATACCACTTCTATTCATGACTGTGGCAAATTTTGTTTAAAAAAAAGTTGAAATTGAAATCCTTCTCTCCTAGCTCTCTCCCTCTCCCATCTTTTCTTTCCCTTCCCACCTCCTTCACTCCCCCCCCCATTCCCTCCCCACACTTGTCTGTTCATTTGTCTCTCTGTTTCTCTGGTTTTGCACCTAGCAAAACCTAGCATCTTATAGGTACTTAACAAAAATGCATTGAATTGATTTGGATTTCTAGCTTTGTGGAGTAGATCAGAGATTATACTCCATTTGGCATACTCTTTGAGAATTCGGGGTTTCTCCTGCCCTAAAGAGACTAGATATTTCCTAAAATTTTATCTAATGTATCTTTTGTTCTGATTTTCTCAATGGAGGAATGATTTTTTCCAGTTTATTTCCCAGAAAGTACCAAATATCAAATGCTATTATATCTTCAATCCTCAAAACTATCTCCAATGGGACCATCCCATCCAACTTGTTTCCATACTGCCAAACCAGTGAGGACAATTAAGAGAACATTTGTAGGGTTTCATCATTTATGGCTTCTCAAAAACTATCCATTTAACTTCACACTTCTTACCCAGGCTTCAGCATCATCTGCTTTTGGACCTGTGCAAAAACAGGAATTTAAAATTATGGTAAAAATCAGCACTCAAATAACTGTAACCTTGCAGCAAATTTAACTGACTCTGTTATGCAGAAAACTAGCATATAAACAGATTTCTCTAAAAATCATCGGAACATCTTATATAATCTTAATAGTGTTATACACTTTAATGATTTTAAAAGGACAGTCTTTCTAAGGCCATCTTCTCACTATGACAAGATGCATGATATTTCTGAAGTTGCTGAAGCTTCAGAATTCAGCTGTTGAAATGCCTTAGGAAGTGAAACTGAGTCAGTTTCCCCTGGGTATGCTTTTTCATGACCGTCAGGTGGAAACTTTTCAGGTTTAATGCTTTATAATTCTTTTAGCTGAAGCTTTAGAACTTCAAAGCACCAGAGAACATTTCAAATTTTCTTCAGCCCATGAGAAAATCCTTTTCACTGAAAGTCCCCATCAACCAGAAACCTCTGTTTGATATTACACAACAGTGACATATTTTTGTGAAGATTAGAATTACAGACCAAGAATGTAGAGATGCCCAAGCCAGAATATTTTTTACTATTAAAAATATTCACACAGCAAATAGCAGACAGCTATGACCTTCTATTGTATGTCAATAATGTCTACTATAATATATTTAAAATAGGTCTTATATTTCACGGTCTCTTAAGAAATATTCTTTTTGCTATCTGCAATTAAAAGAGAGGATTTACTTAAGCATAATTATGTTTCTTTTAACTAGCAAACAATAAATCTACCACTGATTGCAAAGATAAGTGTTCAGTGGATCAGTGGGTATCATGAAGAAAATGACATGAAAATCAATATGTAATTCCTGGGAAAAGGGCATGCTATACTTTTAATTTGAAATCTAGTGGTGCTAAGTCATGAATATAATAAAACTTGCTTCTGTAAAAATAATCTGTTTGCTGTAAAACTGGAACCATCCCTAGTTATCAAATACTTCAAGAAACACTGTATTAGCCCCCTCCCCGAATGTGTGCGAAGCTGGCCCCCTTTGGCAACTAAAAAAGCTCTTTGAACCATAGAACAGATGTAATGAAAATTGGTTCCATTAAATGCAGCTGGCAAATTACAAACTGAGAAATTAATGCACCATACAGCGACTCTGGGGGCCAAAATGAATCAAGGTGTGGTTGCCAGATGCTCGTGCCTCTCCCCCCTCCAAAAAAATAAAGCATACTGTTTATAGTTGTGTTTACTGTAATACAAATTATAGATAGTTGTAATACAAATTCTAAGATCATGGTGGGGAGTAGCAGAGATTAGCTAACTAAAACAACATCCATATTAATTACACAGAGTTAAAATGGCAAGAACCAAAATGCAATCACATAATTCCTAAGACAACCCTTTGGGCTTACTTAGGGAATTCATGAGGCTTCCTGAAGTGAAGACTAACATGTCATATATTGTTGTCTCTAAATTCCAAGATCAGAAAGAGCTACAAATTCAATCGTATCCATAAATAACAGGCTCCTCTATTTCCATTCGAGTGATTCAAACTTTCTGTCTCACTGACCACTTCACTAGTACAATCTGATAAAAGTCCATTTAGCATCTGTTTCTGGGTGCCCCTCAGTAATTCGAAATCGTCCTCTCGAGTCATTAGCCAAACATTGTTTCGAAAAAGTACAAGAAACAAGTTCCTTCTCTGACAGAGGAAAGTGAACAATTCCTGCAAATATCTAAATAATTCAGGCAACCTCTCTGGTTTTATTTGTGTTTTTTTGTTTGTTTTTGTTTTTGTTTTTGTTGTTGCCCACATCATGTGTATTTGCATGTGGACTCTTTCTAAAAGTCTTCTCTGCCTCCACCCTTACCCCATCCCCACCCCAAATGCTTTCTCCCACTGAATCCGTTTATTTATTTATTTAATAAATAATAAATACAATATAAATAATATGAATCAATTTATATATATACACATAATTCAAGGAAACAATTTGAAAATAACTTGGTAGTTATTTATTTTGCTTAATTCTATGTTTATTGTTTTTAAACAGCTGAGTTCAGTTATCATTTTCAGTAAGTTTATAAATTTCTCTAGATCTCTAAATGGGAGATTTCATGGGGAAAAGAGGGAAGGAGGTTCCTCAGAATTTGTCAAATAATTAGATGCCTACTTACTTTGGTCAAAATAAATTATTCTTGAAGTAACCATGCCACTATGGATTTTTGAAGAATTTATGCATAGCATAGAAATTTGAATAACCTATCTGGGTCTCCACCTCAACTTTCTGTAGCTATGAAGTCATTTGTTTGCATTTTATTGTATACCCTAAACTGAGTTTATTTTATTTCTAAAATTCTATCTCCTTCTGACTTTGTGGCTTCTTTTCTGTAATGGCCCAGTCTCTTATATGTTCAAAATATATGTTCTTATATACACAAAATTATCTTTTACTTTCCCCCCCATACTTTTCTTTCATATTCAGTTATCAAGTACTATCCCATTTTTTTCAATCTCTTGCATAACTTTCTTATTTGTTTTCAGCTTCCTACAGACTCTATTTCCACTCAACTTAACTCTTGCCAAAAGCCTTCTAATAGAATTTCCTATTGCCACTCTGATTATCCTTCAAACTGTAGACAAAATAATATGCGTTGATATGATTGTGTTATTCCTTTGCTCAAAAACCTTCAGTGGCTCCCTATTGCTTAAGTCACTTCCAAACTCCTTTTCCTGACATTCAAGGTCCTTCCACAATCTAGTGCTTTACTACCTTTCTAGCTCCATCACATACTGGTCTCCTCAACATCCTCTCACTCCACTCCACCCTTAGAACATATGCCACATTTTCTTGTCTCCATGACTTTGATATCATGTTTCCTCATGATGAGAATGTCCTCCTTTCCTGATATGCCTAAGTTTCCGCACATTCTTTAAAATCTAATTCAGGTATAACTATCTCCATAAAATATCTCCTTAAAATAGTCCATTAGCACGGACCACCCACTCAGAATTATTTTTTTCGCAAAATCTCTAGAGTACTTAAGATGTAATATTGAAAATGTTGTACTTATTTCTCATGTGTTTATAATGTATTATTATGTATTATAGTATTCTATATGGGTGTCAATGATTCAATCAATCATTAAGCATATATTATATACCTACTGTTATACACAGTGCCAGGCACATATTATACATGATGCACATATTATACACAGTGCCAGCCATTGTGCTAGGTTTGCAAGAACAGGAAATGTCTTATCTAAACTTTCTATTGCTCCCAATAAATGACAGTCTTGTGCATAATAAGCACTTAATAACAGTTTGTTGAATGACTGATACATTTCAAAAAAATGTATAATTATTTTTTCCCTTTGGGCAATGGGGTTAAGTGACTTGCCCAGGGTCACACAGCTATAAAATGTATAATTATTGTAATAACAAAATCTTCCTTTTCCTTTAAAGCTCCAAACCAAAGAAAATGGTTCTAACATATGAAAAAAAAGCTGATTCTGGCAGCTCTAAACTATGAGTGAAGATAAATAAATTTGAGTTCATGATAATATTTTTAAAACATATAGTATAATGTAGGTTTTCTAATAAAATCAATATATAATCATATATAATAATATAAATATGTAGACATGTACTATATCCCTATATTAAATAAATATTTATATGTATATACATACTTATATTCCAACACAGCTTATCTTATGTATTATATTGTATATATTGTCCAATATACATATAAGACTACTTGTGTATGTGTGTATATATATATGTATGTATATATATATATATATATAGCTAACAATATCAATATCAATAAAGATACAGATAGGACAAGCTATATAGGAACCAGTTACACTCTGTAGGTTTTAGTAGGCTATTTGCCTTCCATTCAATAAAGCATGATGTTATTAAAAATATTGTCTCTCACACTCTTATGTTATACTCTGAAATACAACTCTTTGTAAAACATACTACAAGTACAATATATTTTTCTCATACTTAACATATATGTATATAGTATAAGCATATGACATGGATAATTTTCAATTGTTTTATATAGTATACTTTTTTTTGCACACTCTTAGACACATGCACTAATGATACCCATATTCACAAACACTCCACGTCCTTGAAATCTTTGTACTTCAATATCAATGTTTTGATCTTTGAAGTAAGATAAAAGTAAATTTGATTTATAACATTCTAATATTTTACACCAAAGTAGCTGGCCATATACCAAGAGCTCAGACAAAAAAAGACTTTAACTTCAATGATTTACTGAAAGTATAGGCACACTTAGTCACCCTTTCTTACTTAGAGTTATTCATTGGAGAACAAAAAAAAATAATAATTTGAAAAGGACTGTAATTAATTTAAATAGATGGAAAAAAGTGCCCTCTAATTCAGGCTAAATTTGTATCAGCAGCTGTTGATCCTTAAGCTCTGACTGTCAGCCAATTGGTGAAAAAATTTAAGATATCTACTTCCCTAACTGGGGTCTCTGTCTGACAGCTCCTTTTCCAGCTTCTTAGACAGGAAATGTAGGTAGGAACTTTTGCTCTCTTTTGATTCACATAAAACTAAAATCAGAATCCAAGAACCACAGCGATTTCTGAGCATTTCCTTTAGGTCACTTGAAGAGTCAGCAAAAGTGAACAAAGAGCCATCTCCTTTGGGGATTCTGAAGTAGCACATCAGGGTGACATACGTTTCACTGAGAAAACCTGATCTGTTCTTGTTCAAGACATTAGATGTTAAGTCTGACAGAAAGGGGTGCTCATGTGGAAAAGCTTTTGCTAAGGATACAAATAAGATTTTGCTACGGATACAAAGAATCAAGTTTGAACTCTGAATTCTGACTTGTCTAAAATATATATATATATAAAAAACTGTATGAGTGTACGTGCTTGTGAGTGACATAGAAGAAATATCCTAATCTCTTCCTTTATTTAGACTTCAAAGATATTGAAACTATTTTGTAGACTTAATTGGCTCAAGGGTTTCAAGACTCAAGCTATTGACATCACTTCCTGGTCTGTGTACGAAACAATTCCTAGGAGCTCCAGATGCCATCTTTGGTGCTTGGCTGACAGACTATGATGGGCAACTTAAGTGTTAGGGTCAAGACTAGACAAAGACCAGCTCCCTGGCAGTTTAGGCTCAACACTATAATACAATGAGATACCTGTAGGTCATTCAACAATTAACAAAAGGAGATTTACTTAACCATAGCAGGAAAAAGATATTCAACAAGGACAGATGTTGAGGACCCATCCAGATGATATGGCTAAATAAAGCTCCCTTATTTGAGTTGCTCATCATTTTCTACCAGTTTTCTATCAGAGTCCTTAGAGTTCTTTGTGGCTGTTTTGTACTTAGGTGACTACTGAACCTTTAGACCTTTAAGCTAAACAAGACTTGAAGAGGGTCTCAATACATTGGAAGGATATTGCTTCTATCACACACATCAGGCAAGGTAGCTTTGTGCTGTTGAATCAAATCAAGGGGTCCTTGATACATATCCTTATTGAATATCATCTTACTATAGTTAAGCAAAGTTAAGTTTTGAATGATCTATGAGTGGCTCATTTTATTCCAATTTCCAGCATAAATTATAAGGGGACTAAGTCAGGCTTAGACCAGAATAGGGTGCAAGCATGTGCAAACATGCTAATGACATCGCATGCTGCTAAAGATATCACTGAATATTCACACAAACCCTTCAGAAAAAAAAATCAAATCTAGCTAGGAAGCTACTGCTTATGCTACTATTGGGAAATATAAATATGAGTATATGAAGGAAACTATTGAAATCAGTCATCAGTTCATGAATGTGTTGACTTGATCTGTGTGTCCAGTATTGAGGATGAGGCCAATGTCTGGGACTTGGAAGATGTTTCTTCTCTCCAGGTGGATGTGAAGCACTTTGAGTCTCCACAAAGGTTTAAACATCACCATGAATGGAATGATTCCAAGCTTTGGGGGATGGTTTGTCTGGGTCAGACTATTGTGGATCAGAGCTATGCTTCTGGATTAGTCCAATCCCAGGGGGCAGGCAGATCTGCCAGGAGATGAGTCAGAGAAAGACCCAGAAGAGCTAGGACAGATAAGACAAGAGGGATCTGAAAGAAGACTTTGGTTAAGTTTGCATGTTAGCAGAGTCACCAGGGATTAAACCCTTCCCTCTATCCCCAAGAAAGGCAATGACAGAGCCTCTCAGAGGTGGGACCATATACTCTCCACTACAACTGTGAATTATTTGGGCTTAGGGACAGGTAGGTAGCGCAGTGGATAGAGCACTGGCCCTGGAGTTAAAATCTGGCCTCAGACACATACTTCCTAGCTGTGTGACCCTAGGCAGGTCACTTAACCCCAATTGCCTTACAAAAAAAAAATTATTTGGGTTGTGCAAGTCTGACAGAAGGGTCAGCTTCCAACTGATTGCAAGTACTTGATCTTCTCATAGGAGAATCTCAAGTACTAAAGGAGTAGAGTCACAGGAGAGTAAATTTAGAATTAAAAGGTACCTCAAAAGTAATCTAGCTCAACACCATTTATAGATGAGGAAACTGAGGTCAGATGTCATGTGACTTCCCCAAGGTTACACAAGTAGTAGGCAAAAGTGCTGGGATTGAACTCAGGTCTTCTAACACTAGATCCAACCCCATTTTGACTAAAGGATTGTATGGGTTCATGGAGGAAGGTGGGTCTCAACAGGGAAGAAGTGTATCTCTTCTTTGTGGGCTATAGGAAGGTGTGTGTGTGTGTGTGTGTGTGTGTGTGGTTGGTGTGTATGTATGTATGTGTTTGCATTCTTTCCATAACATGAAATAAAGGCTGTCCTACATTCTGTAAAGTAGGTGTTTGCAGGATAGGTGAGGCCCTTTAAGTCATATCTACAAAGACCTAGCATTGAATTATATTCTGAAATTCCCAGGATAGACTGGATTTTAAGAAATGAGATGAGGAGATACGATTTGTTGCTGTTTGTTGTTCAGTCATTTCAATCACGTCAGACTCTTCATGACCCCATTTGGGGGTTTCTTAGCAAAGATATTGGAGTGGTTTCCCATTTACTTCTCTAGAACATTTTACAGATAAAGAACTGAAGCAAACAGGGTTAAGTGACTTGCCCAGGGTCACACAGCTAGTACATGTCTGAAGTCAGATTTGAACTCAGGAAGATGAGCCTTCCTGATTCCAAGCCTAGTGCTCTATCCACTGCGCAACCTGATTTGTTAGAACCATGCTAACCTCCTCCTCAGCTTTCTCCTAATCCCCAGTCTCAGATCAAACCTAATGCATATAAAACCAGAATTTGGCATTCTAGATTACAGTTTATACATATTTCCAAGTTCACTACATTGAAATGGGACCATCTGCAAATGGGTGCTCCTATCTTTAAACTCATTTATAGGACTTATAGAATTATAGGCAGGGGTGTGCTAGAGCCAGCTCAAACTGGCTCACAAGAGACAACTGATAAATTTTCAGTGTGAACAGTCATACTAGGAATACACATACAGGTTGGATTTAATGTTTTGTTTATTGTCTAGACTTAAGATAGCCATGGAGAAAATGTTAACTCTACAGATTAAATTTTAAAGTAGCATGTGTACTTTTACAAAAAATTTCCGGAGAATTGGCTGCTAAACATTTAGCAGCATACCTCTGATTACAGGAGTGCAGACTCTGGAGTAATCTTGAATCTTGTCTAGATCAACCCATAGTAGGAGAAGAATTCTTTCTATAAACAACCAGTGAGAGAGAATCACAGCCTCCCAAGGAGGCCCTTTCCATTTTTTTGCATTGTTCTCATTGTTAAGGGAATTTTTCTTCCCATCCAACCAAAATCTGCCTTTCTTCTATTTCTGTCCATTATTCCTAGCTCTCCTATATGGAACAATCCTGTACAAGCCTAATGTCTCTTCTATATGAAAGTACCTAAAAAAAATTTTTTTGGCTACATACCCTTTCAATTAATCATCATATAGAATGGTCTCAAAGCCCTTCACCATCATGGTGTCCTTCCTCAGAAGGACTCCAGCTTATTAATGTCCTGCCTAAATGGTGGTGCCCAAGTATTGAGAAAAAAAACTTTTAAAGCTTCATTTAGAGTGTAAGGAAGTTAATTGAAAAAGATAACACTTAGTGGGATTAAAAGCATTGAGTTCAAAAACAATTAAGTTAATAAAAGTTTCATTGTTTTCTATACTAAATGAAATGCTTTAAAAATTAATTTGTTTCTTAACTCCCTAAACCCAATACTGAAAAGTTTTTTTAAAATTTAACTTAGCTGTTTTTGAACTCAATGCAACAAAACTAAATTAACACACTTAAAAATTGAATTCACTGTTAACTAGCATCTGCTCTACGGCTTAGAGCCACAGAGACTTGCCTGGAGCACTGAGGATTTTAGTGATTTGTACAGGGTCACAAAGACATTTTATATATATACATATATGCATATATGTATATATATAATGTGTGTGAATATATATGTGTGTGTATATATATATATGCATACAGCTTACATAGCCAGTATGCTTCTGAGACCAGAATTGTCCTGCAAAGCCAACTCTTGCTACCATTCACAAGGGCACCTATCTACATGATAAATTACTGATGATAAGCTACTCCACAACCTCAATCTCACCCCTAGTACATGAACTAGTTCAAGTAACTCATGTAATGATGGAGCTCTTGAGAATGAGCCCTTAAAGAACTTTAGAACCAGCATGAACTGGGTCCTGGAGGCCAATATCTTCAAAGCTGGCTCTTGTATACTCCACAGAGAATGTCTCTTCCTGGAAGTAATGCTATCATCATACCTATGACTCGCCTTTCCTACAGTGGAGTCCCAATCTCTAGCTTTGCCATTTTTTTTTTTAAATTAAAGCTTTTGTTGAAGACAGTGTGGTCAAAGAAGTAGAGCTGATGTTTGGACCATTTTAGATAAGAGTAAAAAGTTCATATCCTTTTCTTTATACTTCTTCTCATTACCAAGCTGCCAGGATTCACTCAATGCCTCACCAAATCATGCCTCTGAATTGCTTTCATTTTAATATTATTTTTAATATTGATGTGTTTTTAAAAGTCATATCCAATGTATTGTATCACTGAATGAACTTGCACTTTTAAGTTTATTTTCTTCTGTTAAGTTTAAATGAAGGCAGCTTGGGAATGTTTTCTCAAAATAATTACATCCATTGAAGCAAGTTTTATATTTAAATGTCTATTAAAAAAAAACAACTAAAATAGGCACTGAGTTATGCCTTTCACCTATCTGAAATTATGCAGCTATTTTCCCTTTTATTATCTAAAATTGACTAGAAATACCCTTCGTCCATTCTACTGTGGAAAGCCAATCTCTTTGATTTCTTCATCACATTTTTCCACACCCATGCGTCTTTTTACATTTTTTTTTCATTTTTCTTCTATCTTCTCACTCCCCTCACCTCATTTCCCTCATTCAATGCTTACTTTTAAACCCATCTCCTGGCCCCCAGGAACCTTGCCAGGATGAGTAGAAAATGAAAAATTTGTCTACTTTCCTGAAGTTCAGCCAGAGGAAATTTCTGAAAAAGTCTACAGAAATTTAAGTTTTTAAAATTCATAAAAGATAAAAACAATAATGTTTATAGATCAGCCTTGCCTATGTCCTCCAGAAAGTCTACTACAAAGACGTCTATTACTTTTTTTTGTATGCCTCATTCATACATTCACAGAACTTTAGAAACAGAAAAGACATCCAAGATGATTTGTGTCCTAGGACATATGGAAGGCCTTCTAGGTCCTCAGAGTCTGGATTGACATCAGAGTCCATGGAATTAAACTCATAGAATCCTTTTTAAACCACTTTAATATGCAGTCACACAGCCTTCAATTAATGACTTACAGTGAAGGAAAGGGACTCCCACTGGTACCTCAATAGGAATCTCATTTACAATATCCCCAAGAAATGACCATTTAGCCTTCACAGAAGCCCTCCAATGAGGTAAAGCCACCCATCCTCCTGAGACAGCCCATTCTACTTTTGGACTACCCAAATTATTAGGACATTTCTTCTATCTTATGCCTAAATCTATCTCTCTGCAACTTCCACTCAAAGCTCCCAATTTTGACCTCTGGGATCAAGTAAAAAAGACCAATCATTCTTTCCTATGACAGCCCTTCAAATATTTGAAGATGGATATAATACTGACATCACACACATTCATCTCCAGCCTAAACACAGATAGCTCTTTCAAACGTTCCTTGAGAGGATTAGAGAACATCCTTTACATTGTACTGGTCGCCCTGCTCTGGAAAGGCTCCAGTTTATTGATGTGCTTCTGAAACTAGAACACCTAGCACTGAGGGTATTGAGTATTCTCAAATTGAGTTCTCTAATCTCCCTTGTTGTGAACACTATGAACTATGTGAACACTTTTTTTTTTAATGGAAGTCTAGGACAACAGTAGCTTTTTTGACAGCCATGTCACACCACTAAACCTGCTATCAAACCTCCAAACAATTCATTGATGAAAGTGTTAAACACTATAGGACTAGCATCTGCATTTTCCCATTTCATAGATGAGAAAATTAATTTGAACAACAGATTTTTAGCCTTTTGAAGGATGTATTTTTCCACAGTCTCCTTTCAATTTGCTACCCACCATTTCATAAGCACATTGATGGAATGTCTATTATTACCATAAGCTACCAAAGTTGCTGCTCTAGGCTACTGCCTTTCCTTTACACCAAGAGATTAATTTTTAATATCTTAACTACTAAATGAAAAAAATACATAAAATTCCATTTGAATTCGAAACTTTAATGGTGAAGAAGTTACTACTCAAGAGATAAGATAAAACAGTGACAGTATTCTTTAATAATATGCACCTGCCAGATATTAGATAAAGCAATTAATATTGCCTTCAAGGTCAAGTACAATGGTCATTGGAGAGGTAATTAAAGTTGATCTTACATTTCCAAATTCAAAATAAATATAATATGCCAAACATAGGACTCAATTGTGGAAGTAAGAAATGTATTTTTTGTCTTAAATAATTTTAAACCTTCAATGCTTTAAAAATTAATTATGGCAATGAACCTCTTCATTTCTTTAGTACTGAGTTGCACAGTGCTGTCAACAGAATTTTAAAAGTACTATTTCAGGTTCCTTAACCCTTTAGCATCAAAGCACTCCACTTTCTATAGCATCCTTCCTACAGCATCAAAGTACATCATTTAGGCTATCAAATTACATGGTTTAGGCAAAATTAAACATGTATGCTTATAGTCAAACAGTTATGTAAAAAAAGGATAACTGAAAGTCTAATAATTTCACATTTTCTAGCTTCAAGCTTTTCAATATTAACTAGTAATTTTTAATATAAGCGGTTGTTTTGTCTCATAGGTTAATTTGTTTCTTGGTTTATTTCTGATTTCTGAAGATGAACACACTGACATTTACTAACAATAGGAAGGTTGTGAATTTTACAAATAAATGAAACCTTAATTTTTTTCTCAACTAAAACGTTTATCCCTAAAATATAATGCTACTCTTTTAATATGAACACTCTTCCAGGCTTACTATATCCCATGAATCAAAAATATCATAACCGCAGGCAATCAAAACCACAGATCACTCAAAGGGCAAAGTTCAGTCACATGCCAGGTGCATCTAGGTTACAGAATATTATCAATAACAAATTGTGCACAAAAAGTAGTGCTTAAATCCATTAAGCCAACCCTACAATCACATCCACACAACTTTATAGGCTACATATTGCAAAATAAAATGACAACAATACTTTAGTCTTAAGTTCTGGGCCCTACATGAGTGAGAAATACCAGGCTTTCAGTAACTATCAATTCTAAAGCAATACTTTGCACTGAAATCTTTTTACATCATTCTTATCAAGTGACTAACCATTTTTAATGCACCTTGCCTAGCTTCCCTCCAAGCTCTCTCCCAGTCAATCCAGGAACAATTCTACACTGAAGTGATTAGAGTAATAATTGGTTTAAGAAAAGGAAGAAGTCTGATTAACTTGAAGAATGAAAGTATCTCTTGAGTTCATCTTTGATTGGGTAGAAAAGAGAATTCTTGGAAGGAGTGGTGAAAAAGTGATTAATGGTTTTAGGAAAATAATATCAGGGGTGAATATGCTGCAATTTTAAGTTACTCTTCTACTGAGGTGCTTATGTACCTTTTGAGTCTTTGCCTAATTTTGATGGTAGAATTTTGTCTTCGTTGAAAATATTTTTCCCTTTCCTATCATGTCCCTTTTTGTTTGTTATGCAAATTATTGTTATTAATCATAACACAGATTCTTAGAGTTGGAAAGGAACTTTAATGTCTAGCCTCGCTTCTAATTGGACAGTGAGCTCCTTGACATCAGAGGTTAGTTTTTTTGTTTGTTTGTTTGCTTTGGTTTTGGTTTTGTTTTGTTATGGTCTTTGCCTTTACTTGTATCCTCATTTCTTAGCACAATGCCTGACACAGTGGCCAGTTTAATAAGAAATGTTTGTTGACTAATGTGACATTCCTTTCTACAACTTTCCTGAGAAGCACCTAGACTTTACTCAAACACTCTCAGGGTAGGTGGTCCATAAAGATGAGAGTAGTTCATCCTATTATTAGAGTTTCAAAATCTTAGATTTTCCTTTCATTTATTTGAAATCTCTTCCTTACAAAACTTCAACCTGTTGTCATCACATCCCTTTTAATCTCTATCTCATTAAATGACAGACTTCCCCTTCTTTTTTGATGAAAAAAGTCTAAGAATGAAACCAAATACCTTGAATTGCATAGGAACCCATAGTATTTTCCTTAGAATCTGTAAAGCAGAGTATGACTTTTGTCTAGGCTATTGAATACTTCGTGACCCCATTTGGATTTTCTTGGCAAAGATAATGGAGCATTTTGTCATTTCCTTCTCCAGCTAATTTTACAGATGAGGAAACTGAGGCAAACAAGCTTAAGTGACTTGCCCAGTGACTTACAGCTAATAAGTGTCTGAGGCCAAATTTGAATTCAGGAAGATGAGTCTTCTTGACTCCAGGTCCAGCACTTTGTCCACTTCATCATTTAGCTGCCCCCTCCTTTAGTTTTGTCTTTGATACTTCTACAATCCAATATTTCCCATTAAAGTGGGTGCTGTAGCAGTACAGAGTTCAACTCAGTCCTAACTTCTTACTCTGTCTGTTGCCCTTCATGTCTTACTATAAATCCTATCTAAGATGTTTGTTCAATATACCCAGGGCCTTCTTGAATTTAAGTGTGTGTCATCATAGCATATAGGTTGTTCATAGGTTATTCACATGGTTTGGCTATATGGCTGAGCCATTGACTTTTACCATCATGCACCATTTTGATGATATGGTTTATTCTTACAAGGAAAAAAAATCACTCTCTTTTTGGGGAGAGGAAGAGGGGGGAAGAGAGGTTGAAATTCAAAGACAGGCAGTTTCCCCATGAAATCTAATGTCATTTTGGTGTTAAAATGGACATATTCATCAAGAAGGTATAATACATAATTATGGAGTTAGTTGACACTTTACTTAGCTATAGTACACTATATTGAGTTACACAGCTTATTGAGACCCAAGAGTGGTACGACTGTTACATCTAATACTGACTTTTTATCTAAATCTTAGTCTGGACCTGTCCTTTTCCTTAATTCTACATTACATTATACTTATTTGTCCAATTGTCTTATATTTATAAAGTGTGTAACATAGTATCTAGCACATAGTAGGCATTTAATAAATGTTTATTATTTTCCTACTCTACACATATCTCCTTCTCCTTCCTATTTGATCAAACAAATGTAACGAGCTGGGTGGTACAATGGATAGAGTGCTGGACATAGGATCAGAAAGAGCTTAATTCAAACTCTTCCTTAGATATTTCTTTTTCAACTGATTGAGTCATTTAACCACTAGGTGCCTCAGTTTCTTCATCGGTAAAAGAGGGATGACAATATGAATGGCTCTATTCCAGGGTTGGTGTGAGAATCAAATTGAGTAGCATTTATAAAATGCTTTGAAAACTTTAAAGTGCTCCATAAAGGCTAGCTATTATTCTCTCCTTAAGGGTCAAAATGCTTAGAAGGTGCTTAACAAGTGTGTTTTTAATATAATTGACTTAACCCAAGTAAAAGGGTTCACTTAGAGAATCACTCAGATAACCCTGAAAATGTTTTTTGCCCATGCCACAAATGACCAATGGAAACATCTGACAACACCTGAGAAGTTAGTGCTTCATCAGACTAAAAGTGAATATTTCATGTGAAGGCTATACCTGCCTCATTAGACACAGTTATCCTGAATGTGAACTCAAGTTTGAACTTCTCTGGACATTCACAGGGTAATGCCACTCAAAATATGCCTTGATATTAAGCATAATTATTTTCCAAATTTACTACAGGTTCTAAAACCATCTTTTTCTTTACCTTAGAGGTTATATACCATACATTCTGACTAATAAAACTATGATTTGAGGAATTATGAAGTTGAAAGTCCAATAAATACATATACACATATATGTATCTGTGTATATAAAAACATGTGTAAATAGATAAATGGTACAAATCTTTTACAACCTTCTTTATGCCAAAGTTGCTTTTGTTACAACCATCTTGAATTTTAATATCAAGTATATATTTTATCATTCCCATGTATCCTACCAGGTGGTGAATAAATATATAAATTCTTGGGTGATTTAAAATTTAAAAAAAAAAACTAACTGCAAAGGAGAGGTTATGTCAGATATCAATTATATTCTACATTTGCTTCGCAGAATATATACATATGTATATATATGTATATATATATACATATGTATATATATGTATATATACATATGTATATATGTATATATACATACACACACATATATGTGTGTTTATATATATACAAACACACACGCACATATATACATATATATGTATATACACACATGCATATGCATACATATATTCATACATTTATATGACATTTGTTAGCAGAAATCTCTTAATGCATACTGATAAAAAAGAGGGCAAAATCTTTAAGTCGCAAAGGTATGGGAATATAAATATATAAAGGGAGAGGGGATTGGTCAGAATAGGCTTTTACCAAATGTCATTTTTCTGAGGCTGTTCAGCATGAAGAGTATAAGCTACAAGGAACAATGCTTTGGAGCACTTAATGGTGTGTGTGTGTGTGTGTGTGTGTGTGTGTGCGCAAGTATAAATGCATATACTTTTTTTAATTTTAAAGGCTAAGGAGTTAGATTATTAATGACATTGACAATCAACAGCAACAAGGCTTTTACAATTCATTTGACAAATGTCGTGATCAAATTGTACAACTAATAAAAAGAACCTCTAATTTTTCCAACAAATAATAACACCTCAAGTAGTAGGTTTTTAAATGATTATCATTTTTGTTAAATAAATAGCACATAAGCATCAGAATATATTAGTATCACTTCAATTCCTATCAAAAGACTTAAGATTTCTAGATGATCATTAAAAAAATCAGTGACTTTAAAACATATATGTGTGTGTGTGTGTGTGTGTGCGTGTGTGATGTGGCTTTGCCTTAATAAGGTAAATTTAAACACAAATCATAAAAATAGCTCCCAGGAAATTAAATAAAGGTTGTATATAATAAAACAGGATTAATTTCAAGAATCAGCTGACTACAGGTAATGGGTTTTCCCATTAGGGATCATTAAGCAGAGAAATTTGGAGTTTTAGGATTTAAGTTGGTAGGAAAATGAAGGTGTGAACATATCTGGTCTTTTCTTGGCCATTTTCCCTAAAACGGAGGATTGGAAGGGACTAACTAATCATAGGAGGGAGTCAGATGGGTGCGCAGAATGATCTTTCAGGGTGAGAAGGGTATTTGCAGAAGACTACTAGAGCAAAGACATGGAGTTGGGAAATAGACCATTTACCATATGTAAGCAATAGAAAGGAAGCCACCATAGTTGGATTATAAAATACAAAGAAGGGAAGAAAATGTATAGAAGACTATAAGGTAGCAAAGGCCAGGTTGTGAAGACCTTTAAAGGACAGAGGATTTTATCTTTGATCCTGTTGGGAACGATGAGCCAATGGAATTTGACAGAGGGAGGGGAGGTGACTTAGCCACATCTGAGCTTTACAAAAGTCACTTTGGTACTTGAGTGCAAAATGGATTGGAGAGAGAAGAAACTTTAAGCAGGGAGACCAATTAGGAGGCTACAGTAGTAGTCTAAACAAGTGGTGATGAGGGCCTGTCCAAGGGTGGTTGTTGCGTGAGTAGAGAGAAGGGGACACACGCAAGAGAGATTGTGAAGGTAGAAAAGATAAGTTTTGACAATGACCTGGAAACATGAGCTGAGTATGACAGAGGAATCAAGGATAACAGATACTGCAAACATGGTGACTGGCAAGATAGTGATGGCTTCCAGAGAAATTGGAACACCAGAAAGAGGGGAAGATTTGTGGGAAATATAATGACTTGTGTTTTGCACATGCTGGGTTTTATATATCTAATCCAATTTGAAATGTCAAAAAGCAGTTGTTGATACAGGACTGGAGCTCTCACTATGTGTTAGGAACTATGCTAAATGTTGAGAATATAAAGAAAAAGAAAAAACCAAAAACATCCCTGTCCAAAAGGAGCTTATATTCTAATGGGGAGAAAATGTATCCACAACCTCTAACATCCTTTCCAACTTGAACATTCTAGAATACTAGGATTCTGTGATGAGAGAAATTTGCTGAGAAAAGTCATACCCAATGATTACATATGCCCTATGAACTGAAAAGATATTTCAGAAGCCTTCACCATTATGGGGCATAAAAAATAGAGATTCATGTTAATAGGTAGGGAAGACTTTGAATTTCCTTTCTATATGGCTAAGTTCAGTGGCAGATGATTTGGAAAGGTCATTTGGAGCAATCCGCTGAATCAAAAAGCTCCGACTTAATGAGGTACCTCCTGCACTGTGGCACTTGATTAATATTAAATAATAAGTAATAGTGATAAAAATTTAACATCACAGATAAGTATCTATGATGTTAAATTTTCATTATCATTATTAATAATGCGGCCAATACTAAAGTGGAAGAAGGCAAGTAAAATATGCTCCCTCCTGGACATTAAGTGATGCCTTATTTGCGTTAAATTACCTCCTTCCAGGGAACACGCTACATGGTCAATTACATGAGTCACATATTATGGGTTTAAGTTATTTTTAACACAAAGACACCGTAATCGACTGACACTAAGAGCTCTCTCATCCCCACTCTCTCCAATAGATAGCTGGTCCTGTCCATATTCAAAGACAAATTTCATGTTTTCATCCAAACAAAACCAAATGATAATTCTAAAGTCAAATGTAAAAAACAATGACAGGAAGCAACAGGAGTCTACTGCCAATGTCATCCTGTTTGGTCCCCAGTGGCAAAGTATGTTTACTTGCTGGGTCTAATAGAATCACTAACTATTCTCACATGCACAAACCGAGAAGGAAAATCAGTCACACAGAACATCATGGTCTACTGGGATCATGGGTCAGGTCTAACAGTGACAACCAAAAAAAATTATCATACTAATCAAGTTGCTATGAAATAAAATAGTTTATTTCCTATTGTAAATAATGTGTTTACTCCATATGACAGGAGCCAAACAACTAGGAATGCATTCAAAGGATTACAAACATCTCATTATCATTAATTTTTCCAAGAATAAGGATTACCAGGTATAAGCAGTGTTTCTCTTTGTCTTTAGGAAAAGGGTCAGCCTTTTGCAAAATTGTGAAATCAAGGGGATTTGCCTTTGGCAGCATCCCCTACCTATTCCTGCCATCCTTCTCACGTCTCTTTGACAAATCCCACCATTTGGGATTCAAATTTTATCAGTAGCACCAAAGATCAAATCTGAGGTTTGTGATAAGGTGGGATTTGGGGGAGCATTAATGCCAAAAGGCAAGTGCACTAGTTCTAAGCAATATTTATAATAGTCATTCTGGGTTCTTAAAAGGACTAGCTTCTCAGAAGCGAGAATTGAACATCCTTTTCCCTTACCTCCCAGTCACATGGATCCTCTCTCATACCACTGTCTGACTTTACAAAGATATCACTACGGTGCCTCACCTAGATTTGCCTTTACTTCCCTCCCTACCCTTAATAAAAATGCTCTTGTGGAATTAATGCAATGCAAACTCAACTTGAATCAAAGAGTCATGTCAGTCAAAAAAAAAAAGCCACTAATTTCAGGCTACATTAAGAAATGCAGTGTCTAGAATAAAGGAGGCCATAGTCCTGTAGTGCTTTCGCCTGGTCAGTCTGCACCTGGAATATCGTCTTGAGTTCTGGGCGACAGATTTTCAGACGGATGTTGACAAGTCAGAATACATCTAGACAAAATTAGTTAGGATTGGTGCTGTCGAAAAAGTCCTGAATGTGGAGTCAGAAGAGCTAAGTGTTTAAATCCAACATCTGTTACTTAGCCTTGCAAGCAACTTGAAAACAGGCAACTTGCTAAGAATTCTAAGTTGCAGATTCATTGTTGATCTGCATTGGTACAAGAAGTTTACATACTGGGACTTGCACTCCTCTCAAAAAGAAAAAAACTTAGTTGTTATTTTATAGAAGATAATCTGTGAATAAAATGAGAGGTGATAAAATTCACCTCAAAGTGAGAATTCACCTCAAAGTCAGGAAGACCTGAGTTCAATTTCTTCCTGACTCATAGAACTGGCTATGTGACCCTGGATGAATCACTTAAACTCTTTGGGTTCTAGGCAATTCTAAGAATACAAGTTGCAGAGAACAGGCTGATCTACAATGGTAGGGGGAATTTTCTCACAAAGGATTTCCCTGCATCAAAGAAACTATAGGCTCAGACTTCTGTCTCTGTCCCTACCCCCTTGCAAGTATTCTAACACTTGGTAAGCATCTTCTTATCTGAATAATAGTCATGCCTCATGCTCTTCTTTCTCTGCAACTTTACTCAACAGTTTTGTGAGGAAGGCTTCATATCCCCATTTTACAGAAAAAGTTGAGATGTTAAGGAATTTGCCAAAGATCCCATAGCTATTAAGTGTCTTAAGAAAGAATCTGATTTGAATCTTGCTAACTCCAGCACTCTAACCACTACACCATAAAGCTGCCTATTTCTCAAATAATTCCAAATACTAAATGTTAATAGATGAACAATCATCTTCTATTCACATCTGTCTCTAAGTGAAAATAAGGAAATGGACTCTAGGGTAAAGACTCCTGGACTGGCAGTTAGGAAACACAGGTTGGAGTTTTATATTATTGGTAATTATTTCTATGACAAGTAATTTTGGCTTGGTAAGTTTCAGTATCTGTAACATTGGGGGGGTGAACTTCTATCTCTGAAATTATATTAGTAATATATGAAGAATGCCTTTTTTTTTTACATCAAATTACTGTGGAGTTGTCTGGATAGAAGTATATTTTGGAATCTCAAGTCATTGTCAGATACATCAGATATAAAGCAATCAGCCATTACTGTTTTTCAAGCCTGACTTCAAAAGCCCAACTGCTGCCTTCATAGACATCACAACCACAGCCATAGCTAATTCTGGGACCAGAAAGTAGTGGCTGAGATGAAGGCTAAAGAAGAATGACCAAGCTCCAGGGAAATTCCAATAAACATCTCCCAAGTATTCCCACACACTTTGGACATCACACATGTGGTTTTCTCCTTCATTTTCAAAAAGGACCAATATATCGCAGGGTGATGTTTTGACTTGTGAGTGAATTGGATTTAAGTGAAATAAAGTTGCACAAAGTCGTCAGCTTCATTCTCTCTTCCAGAGTCATCAAAAATTGGTGGCGATGGCCGGGGATACAGTAGATGACCTTGGTGCCTTCAATATCTGACCAAGCTCCACAATGCCTGTTTTAGCTGCCTTCGTGGCCATTGAAAAAATTATTTTCATTTGCCCATTCCACCAGAAGACATCTTTACATGTCTGGAGTAGACAACCCCAAACTCACTGGCTGTGTTTGGAGCCCATCAGTTACCCTTAACCTGCATTAGCCTGTCGGCAAATGCTATTTAACAGGGTCTGGTCACTGTACTTGCTATGGCTGAAGCATATCATGCATAATGATAAACAGGGAAGGTGAGGAAAAGGAAAAGAAACACGACAACACACACTCCTGTAGCTGGAGTCACCTAGGATTGATTATATACTGGTCAACCACGACAGTGTGAGTTTTGGAGGCACTTGTGATTATTATACATTATTGCTTGACTGTTCCTCTGCTGTCCTATGAATTGTACTGAACAGCAAATAAAAAATTGGCTAAATCGAAATAGGACTTTATTGCCTCTCATCTCTTTCTGTTTCAAACACAAGAAAAACCAGGAATAAACCAATGTTCCAGAATCATCAGCAATTCTAGTCTAGTGTATTACTTGAAAAATTATGGCAGGCTTGAAGAATATGTCATAGTCCTTGAACTAACTGCTTATATATTTTTTCAGCAGTAAGATATGAAAGGGTTACTTGTAAATTTCTTAATATTAAGTAATATTTAAATGTCTCAAGTCCAGAAAAAGGCAGCCTGCCATCTTTTTTAGTAATATAATCTTTGTGACATGGTGCCCTCTAGCAAACAAAGAGCAGGTCTGATTTTAGTTGCTTAAAAAGACAAGACTAAATCAGAATTCAAGTATGCCTCAGCATACCACAAGAGTGTGGGACACATTGTTTTGGAACTGTTATAGAGAAATATGGTGATGGAAACAAATGACTGATTAAATTCGCTAAGGGTTCAAAGGGCTTTAGTAAGCTTTTTAATTATACGTCTTCCTGGAAACAGCCTAGCAGAACTTTCCAAGCTTTATTATATCACAAATAAAAATCACACATTGTGATTATAAGGGAGAGTTAATAGAATCTAGAAGACTGAGCATGAGTGTTTCACAAATATGCAAAGAGGTTGATCATTTGTACTTAGGTAAGCAGGCTCCAACGTTGAAGAGTTGCTAATTAGCATGTTTGCAAAACCGTGACCCTTCCAAGCTTTTGGAATTATAAGGCAATTATGAGCGTGTGGATAGAAAACACAACCAAAGAGAGGCATCCAGCAGTCAGCAAGTTTCAGTGAGGGAAGATCTGCGTCCACAGAGAGTTGTTTGTCTTTAGGCACTTTGCACAGCCCTCTCATAAAGGATCTATGAACTGTGGGACAGACCTTCAAATCATTTCACACTTTTAACACATCTTAATTTGATTAACAGCCTCCCTTTTTTTACAGGCATCAAATACACATCCACTTCTTTTTTTTTTTACACTTTAGAAGCAAAGATTGTCACGTAAACTATTAATTTCTTATGGTTACAGGAAAATGGGAGTGATGATTGAAAAAACTGGATGACATCATAAATATACCACTGGACCTCAAGAGTCCAACACCTTCATTTTGAAGTTGAGGACGATGGACCCCAGAGACTTTAAGTGACTTGTCTAAGGTCACACAGGTAGGAGATGCCAGAGATAAAATTTGGACCCAAGTCCTCCGAGGCTAGAGCCCATGTTCAACAGCATGATGCCTCATTGCATCCACAAGACCCACTCAAATGTTTACACAAAACCTGAATATAAAGAGTGAACTTAGAATCAGAAAGATCTGAATTCAAGGTCCAATTCTGCCACTTATTAGCTATATGATAAAAATCACAATTTGCTGAGCCTCAGTTCCCTCATCAGTGAAATGGAGACAAACACACTAACTACTTTATGGATTTATAAAGGATTAATGAAATATTGCATGTGAATTCACTGTCAGTAGTAAAGTGCTATTCAAGTATTTGTTATTCAACTCAAAATTATTCTTTGTTCATGATAAAGTAAAAAGGCTGAATTAAATAATCGACACATGAAAATCAGGCTCATTCTTTTATCATTACATTTAGGCTCCCAAGCCTACAATTCCTTCTCTGACCTCTTTCCTAACCTTTAGGCCAGTCCTTTCAAATGCACTGTAGACATTTCCACCTCAAGATCCTGAGAGCAGCTCATAGCTCAGTATGCCTAAGACTAAACTTCTCAACTTTCCCCTTAAACCTGTGCCTCTTCCAGACTTCCAAGTCTCTGTCAAGGACAAACCCTATTCGTCTTGCTTTACACACCTGCAACCTTAGCCACCCTGGATACCACCATCACTATGGGCTATGGTATTGACAAGACCAGTGAATTGCAGCAACACCATTTGCATAGATTTCCTCAACCTTTCTATTACATTATTTCTTCAAAATCCTAATTAACATACTCATTATCTCTCTCCTGGACTATGATCCCTTCTAAGACGATCCCAGTTCTCCTCCACTCCAGTATGTCTTATACACTCACGCCAAATAACCTTATTGATAAGTAGGTTTGTACCATCACTCCACTGTTCAGAAATATCCAATGACCATCAAATATAGTTCTAAAGTTCTTTGGTTTGGTTTCTTAGGATCTCTACAATCTGACTAAAGATCCAGTCTTCTTTTCCACACTTGTCTCTATTCTTTCACACGTACTTTAACTCCAGATACAATAATTTACTTTCCCACCTCCATCCCCACCCCA
This sequence comes from Vombatus ursinus, assembly GCF_900497805.2. NCBI lineage: Eukaryota > Metazoa > Chordata > Mammalia > Diprotodontia > Vombatidae > Vombatus > Vombatus ursinus. The sequence goes on from NW_020954599.1 coordinate 35,404,061, forward strand.
GCCATATCCCATGTTCTCTTTTCTCTACAAATTTGCCCAGGTTATTCCCTGAGTTGGCACTGTCAAACTCCAATCTGTATCATTTAAGACTCTGTTTAAAAGCCATCTCCCCTGTGAGACTTAAACTGATTCCCGAAGGCAGATGTCGAACCTTTCCTCATCTGAATGGTTTGCATGTTATACTTTTCATATGCACTAACAATAGATCTGGAGATATAGAGCTGGGAGGAGTCTTCAGAGCTCATTCATTCATTCCTCCCTGGGATCTATTACTGCTTCTCTGGACTTTCACCATCTTGCCTTGGAAGAATCACTACCCTGGAAGTTCACTCAGTCCTGGCCTTCTCACACTTGGAGTACACTCGAGCACCTCTGCTGCCCTTCCTCTGCTTGGTTGGTTCCTCCAGGAACTTAAATTTTAAGACTAGCAATGTCTTCATTTCTCTCTGGTCTCTAACTCCTGGTTCTTAGGATTTTCTCTACCAAACCCTGTCACGGTTATCTTCTCCCATACCCCAATGTTTTTAAACTTGATTTGTCTTCCTTATTAGAATATAAGCCCCCTGATGGCAGGGGTTGTCTTTTTTTTTTTTTACTTGTAATCGTATTCATAGAGATTTGTGCAGTGCCTAATACACAGAGAGTATATAATAAACGCTTGTTGATTGGCTTTTCTTGAATTTAACCGCCTCATTTTGAATATGAGGGAACTGAGGCCCAGAAAGGCTAAGTGATTTGCTCAGGATAAACAGAATTTGAGCCCTAGTCTTACTGATTCCAAGACCACTGCTTCACCCACTACTGTACACTGCTTCATATTCTAATTTGTATTATGTTTGTCTGTAATATAGATATATTCTTCCTAGATCGAAAGCTCCTTGAGGGAAGAGATTTTGTGTTGTTTAAAAGAAATTATATACCATAGTGAAAAGTATATAATCAAAGCATGTAGTTTTATGATTGGGAATAATAAAACCTGTATTTTAGAGCTATTTTTGCCATTTACCAGTGTGGAACTCTAAAGAAATTAAGGAAATTTAATCCCAACTTTAGCATCTGTAAAATGGGCAAACTAACACTTTCATTACCTACCTTAAAAGGTTATTCAGAGAAAAATACCAACTGCAAAGTGATAGATAATGTGACCTGTTTTTATCAAGTCCCATCATTTTTTTTTTCTGGCGAGGCAATTGGGGTTAAGTGACTTGCCCAGGGTCACACAGCTAGTGAGTATCATGTGTCTGAGGCCAGATTTGAACTCAGGTACTTCTGACTCCAGGGCCAGCGCTCTATCCACTGTGCCACCTAGCTGCCCCTAGTCCTGTCATTTCTACATTGGTAATATCTCTCAGAGATGTTCCTTTATCTTCCCTGACACTGCCACCATCTTGGTGCAGGCCCTCAATACCTCATACCTGGACTACTGCTAGATTGTCTTCCATTCACATCTCTTCTCACTCTAGTCTCTCTCACTCTATGTAGCCATCAAATTGATCTTCTTAAAGCATAAGTCTGTTCATATCATTCCCTATTCAATAAATTCCAATTGCTCACTATTATCTATAGAATAAAATATAAAATGTTCTGTTTGACTTCTAAAGTTCTTCATAACATTCACAACCCTTCCTACATTTCTGGTTTTCTTACATCTTATTCCTCTCCATGTACTCTATCTACTATTCAATGATATCCTTGCTGCTTCTCATACTATCACTCCTCCCAAATCCAAGTTGTTTCACTGGCTATCCTCCACTCCTGGAATATTCTCCCCATTCATATCCACTTTTTAGGTGTCCTCGTTTTTGTTAAGGCTCAACTAAATTCCCTTCTGCAAAATGTCTTTCCTAGTCCTCCTTAATCTTCGTGCCTTCCTATTGAGACTATCCCCAATTTATCACGTGCATATCTTTGCATACATGTTTGTTTTCATGTGAGTTTCTTGAAAGAAGGAAGTATGTGTGTTTCTATATATCTCCAGTGCTTAACACAGTGTCTGGCACATGGTATGTGCTTAAGAAATGATAGTTGACTGATTATCTATCTCCTCTAGCATTTAGCATAGCACAATGTTCATAGTAGATATTCATTAAATGAATGATTATATGTAATTGTCTATGTATACTCTTTTTTCACGTGACAACCATGCAAACATATAAACAGGTAATTTACTATTTAATTTCTTCAAAGGTAAAATAAAATATGTAAAGATTCAAATTTTTGGAAGTTTGATTGTAGTTTCAATACAGAAAGCCATTATAACATCCTACCATAGTCATTTAAAGTAGGTAGAAAAAGAAAACAAAAACATATTTATAGGATACATAAGGAGTGCTTGCATACAGATCTATATTTATTTAAGTCAGAAAAGGAGAAAAAAAGTACAACTAGAAAGAAGGGAAGATAATTCTGCCATCTTGTAGCTAAAGCCCTGGGCAGATTTGTCATGGGGACAGCCTCCATTTATGGCATGGGTAGGAGGTTTTCCCTGATTTCATGAGTCTGAGCTATAAGAATGGCTCTTGCTATGTAAATGTTAGTACTGTCATTAACATGACATTTAAGCCCAGACTAAAGAGGAGAAAACACGAGGAAAACATCTATTTTCTATGCCCAGGAAGAATACAGCTATCTCTTTCCTATACACACACATACATACACACACACACACACACAGAGAGAGAGAGAGAGAGAGAGAGAGAGATGAAAATAGTTAAGGAAAGTCTCATGATAATTTTAATGATCATTTGTATAATTTGGGGGATTCCCATTACTACTCAAAGATTTCAAAAATGAGGAACATAATTACCAATTTTCAATAACAATAACATTTCTCAAATATCTTGTGACAAAACTATAGAAGTGGTAAAAACCAAGCAAAACACTCTTCAGTGAAGAATATGGTCTGCTTTTAGGGATTAGTAAACTATGGCCCAGGGGCCCATTCCAGTCTGGCACCTATTTTTGTATGGCCTCTGAGAAAAAACAGTCCTAGCTTGAGGGCAATATAAAAATAGACAGCAGACCATATTTGTCCTACAGTCAATAGTGTGCCAACCAACTATCCAGAATAAAGTCTAAACTCCTAACCCTGGCATCTATGACTTGTGATGATGTGGTTTCAATCTACTTCCTTAATCTTATCTCATATTATTCCCCTTTATGCACTCTGGTCCCATCAGATTGGATCGCATTCTACTCTCTGACCATGTCATGCTCCTTTATTCAAACTCTTTTCTTTATCATCTGTAACCATCTCTGCCTATATAAATCCTACATCTCAAAAGCTACATCCTTCAGGAAATCTCTTCCCTTCATCTTATTTTCTCTTTTATATCTATTACCATTAGTAGTTATTACTATCTCTAGCATTATTATTCTCTTTAATATCTATTAGTATTAATCATTATTTATTTAGTGTTATATCAGTGCATCTTATCTCCCCTACTAGACTATAAGCTCCATGAGCGCAGGAGCCATACAAGCCTTTCATATGTGCCATAGCCTTTCACATAATATGAACAATACCTGTTCAATAACATCTACTAAATTGTATTTAATTGAAGATAGAAAACAAGTAGAAACTGGAAGTACGGACCATAGGCATAGATATCACACAAAGACTTCATGTTTCTGCCCAACAAAACAATTTTCCGCAACGGGTATTGCTTGATCCAAAAAGGAAGATAATTGGTCCTTTGAGTGAGACATATGACTTACAATCAAAGCTTTAATGCCTACACATTCCTGGACCACCAATTCTGGTCTTTCTCTTTCATCACTTATATCAAAATTATTAAGGCATATGTACAACTGGTGGGAGATTCTCATAGGGCTATATTCCCTGTTCTTTTGCCCTTTTGTTATAAAGGGCAATATAAAGAATATTAGCTCATAAATGCATAACTTTATCCAAAAATGTTCTCATTTCTGAAATACCAGTTCACATTTTATAAGCTTATGGTAAAAAGCCAAATATAGCAATGAACCAATATTAAGGAATACACATTTGGGGGAATTGTATTCAAATCATTGAGAATTTTATCCAAGGGTTTCAGACAATTCTAAAAATTAACTTCAAAACCAGTGGAATCCTGTCCTTTGCACCAAGCAGCCTCTGAGAGAAGGAAGGGAACAAAAACTTCCATCTTCTCCTCAATGAATTCTTTTCTCAAACTTGGGGTAGGTTCTCTGACTGCCAACTGTCAGAAATGCAGATTTTTTTGAATGGCACTTCAAAGGTAGTGCATGAAAGATGAACCAGGGAGATATTGCATGACTGTAGAAATACTAATGGTCCAAGACCCCCAGTCATTTCTGGAATGATTGTCAGATCATGCTTCCTTCTGGGGCCACACAACAGGACAGAGCATGAGTAGAGCCATACTAATGGAGGGCTGGCTGCTCTGCTTATGATTGGGATGAAATGACAGTTGACGAATCTCTTCTCCCACCCTGACACACAAGGAAATCTGCCAAGACAGCATGTATTTAAGGGAGCCTGATCCATCCCACCATGGGGGGTTGGAGGGGGGGAGAACAGGGATCAATATTTGTAAATGAAATAGTGTAGCATTCTCAGGGTTTCAGGATAACAGAATCTTCCTCTTCCTCCCTAGGTATGCCAGTGTGGCTTTTTAAATATCTCTAAACTCTTTACTTGACTTTTGCTAATGTGGGTTCAAATTCTTCAGCATCATCTTTTTTACATGGATTATATTTCATATCTGGGATCTAAGGAAGGGTGCAACATGATACTTAAACAGGGGCATGGAAGCTACCATGCTTTTATGTATGAAAATAGAGATGTGGCCATTTCAAATTTCTAAAAAAAAGCTTTAAAAATGCATTAACAGGATACAGTGAAGTACACACAAAAAAAGGTAAATTATGTGATGTGAGTTCAAAGGAGTTGTATTCCTGTGGAATGAAGCTCATTTATATGACTCTCATTCTCGAGATTCAGACATTTATAAGTAAACTACTAAATATAAAAGATTACAAGTTCGCTGAATCAGAAGAATCCCAGTTCTTGGTATGATTAAGTTTTAATTGTATTTCTCCTTCGGGATCACTAGTAGCTAATAAGCTCATGAAAATAGGTCTTTAAATAGCAGGAGTAGTAAAAGTCTCTCCATGCACTATATTTTGATATGCTTGATTGCCTGAGGCATTCTGCTGCCTGCAGTTTCAAGTATTCAGTTTTCATCAATGAAATATCTAAATAATACTCAAAAAAATTCCTATTTTTGAAATGATATTATCCTGGACAGCTCTTTGGCAGAATCTCAACTGTTCATGTAAGTGTCTTTATTAAAACTCAGGAACAGTGCTAGGTCTTTCTTAACACTGCTAAAGCTTATTTATGAGAAATGCCTATTTATTAGATATCCATCCTAGAACATATTTTTTTTTTGCTTTAAGGAAAAGTGTCTGAATCACAAGGTTATATGTTTCCCTTTGAGTCTGCTTTACTACAAGATGTAAGTCATATAGGCTACATTTTTTTTTAACTGATAAGCTTGAATCTCTGTAGTGAGTTACTCCCTTGTAATAAATTAGGCATTTAGGAGTGTTCATTAACTCTGTCTGAATCAAGAATACTATGTGGTGCACTACAAATTTCTATTATCGTAACAAAAAATAAGTAAAATTTCAGAATTACAAGGGCTTTGGATTTCTAACAGCAATGTTCTCAACTATTCATAACTAAAAAATAAGCCAGATTATCAGTAGGAGTATCATGATGTTTAGGTATACAGTAAGCAAAACATAGAATAGTTCTAAAAACTATCTCATTTGTACTTTTATTTAAAAAGGGTAATGCAGAGATAGTCCTTCAATGTGGGAACTGTATATTCGCATTGGCAACAGATATAGCTGGGTCCTTTGTGTGAATAATGAAACCCAGAAATGGTCTTGTGTATTCAAATTTGTACTTTTCAAAATTATTATTATGTAAAATATGGGAATTGGCACTAGAAATATTAAGCACAAATTCAAATAATGCAACTAGTTCAGAGAAATATTTGTATTAATTGGGGCCTCACTGTGATGTGCAAACAGTGAATAGCCATTCTGGGAATTTGTATCCCAAAGATATAAGGAGGGCAAGGATCCTGGCACTCTGCCCCAGGACACCAGCATTCTGAGGAGAAGGATAGACTTTCTCCCAAGGTGGTCAACCACTGCCTGCACTTCTGGTTTTCTTCATCCAGTCCTATGGTTGCCATCACTCACTCAACTCATTTGCTCTTTGATCCAGAATTCTTAGTTACAGATTTCCCAACCTCAAATGTTCTACATGGTGATGGTGCTGAATAGATTGACTAAATAATATAATTTATAATGGTTATTTAAGTAGCTCTATTAACTTATAGGTAACCCAAAATTGAATTTATTTCCCTGTGGCATTTAAGAATAATGTACACATAAAATAGGGGCAACTAAGTGACTCAGTGGATAGAGTGATGAGCTTAGAGTCAGGAAGACCTGAATAAAAATCCAGCTTCAGGCACTTACTAGCTGTGTGACCTTGGGCAAGTCACTTCACCCTGTTTGCCTTAGTTTCCTCATCTGTAAAATGAGCGAGAGAATGAAATGGCAAATCACTCCAATATCTTTGCCCAGTGGGCAAAGCCCACACTCATCTTAAAAAACCCCAAAGGGGGTCACGAAGAGTCGACGTGACTAAAATGACTGAACAGCAACAAAATTAGAGGCAGTGTGGTGTCAAAGCTTGAATACAAGGCTAACAGGAAAACTGGGATTCAGAATATACGATTGACACTGACTAGCCGTGTGACTCTGGGCAAGTCTCTTAAACTCTGTTTGAAGTCCAGGACTTATCTAGGATTGTAATCTACTTGGGTTCTAAGGATCCTCATGTGAAGAATTATCTTCACAAAATCACAAATCTTTCAATAGTTTGCATATACCCATGTAAGAATGACGACAAGTGTGTGTGTATATGTGTGTGTGTGTGTAGATATGCATGTGTGTATGTATATGTGTATACATATGCATGGATGTGTGTACGTATATATAGTGTGTGTATGTATCCAGAACATGCATATCTATAAGTAGGTAGAACACATAACAGATACAATTAAATACTATAAATTACTGGGTTCCTAAGTAAAGAAAACTGAATTTTCTAATAGCCAAACTCTTCACAAAGAAGCAAAATGGCAACTAGTCCTCTGCGCAAATTCAGATCTTAACAAAACAGATTGATTTCTCAAGTTTGAGCAGACTTAATATCACCTTCTTCTGCTCTCTGCCGAATATGACTTGGTTATTTTTTTTTCATGCCTGGGCACTTTAAAAGGTTAGAGCCCTTCGGCTAAAATCTTGAGAAAAAGAGGCTCTTACAGAATTTCTGGCCTGACAAGAAACATGTATCACCAAAGATGGCACAAAATGTCAGTTCTCCCAGGATTGCCTCCCAATTTTGAAGAGGCGGGAGGTCTAGATAAGTATCTCAAAACTGAGCTTTTGAGGTTAGCTCATCATTACTAAAGTTCCTGTCCTAATCATTTTTAGGCTAGAACTGTCACCTCATTGATCAAGTTCCCCTTTCCCTTAAAATCAACAGTGCAGCGTAGCAGGAGAAAACACTTGTTAAAGGAAGAAAAGACAAAAAGTCCTGACTGTAACTCAATTAAAGTACATCAAGGCATACGGAATATGGCAGGAATCCTCTGATTCTCTTGGTTAATCGGGATAATTTAAAGTAGCGAGATGGCCCAGGAGTGATATAATCCGGAGTTTTATAGATTTACCAACTTCTCTTTACTCAGGAACCCTAATTTCCCACTTGCTCACTAGTATCCCTGGTGACTTTCTATGGTTTAATAACAGATGTTGCCTGGAGGGCTATGTAAGCACAAAGGATGCATCCAATCTGACATTCAATTGTGGGAATTGGAGGAGGGGAACACTTCATTTTACAGTCGTGAACAGAATTCCAGCTAAAACTCTGCCACCCTTTCAGAAACACACTCATCTTAAATATTCCTCAAGGGTGAATATTTAGGAAATAGCGTCTGAAATTACCGAGGGAGGAAGCTTTTTTAAAAAAAACTTTTAACAGAAAATAGATACAGTACTTCTTTTACCCAATCTTCTTGCCTATTTACCCCCCAAACTGCTTTCATAACTTATAAAATTACCACAGAGGCAAAGAATTGGTTCTATTCACATGAGATGAAGCGCTTGATAAACTCAGAGCAGGAACATTATCACACAAAAAATATGATATTCTACTATGGGGCATGTCTGAATACTCCATTTACATAATTCATTTCAGTTAGCTGTAATTTTAAGCTACTTGCATATGTGAAGGAAGAAAAATCACATGAACTATTAACTTTGTTTTCAATCATTCCAACTAATTTTCTGCCTCTCATTAAGACATAAACTTTACTTTCAAAGATATAAACTATATATTTCCTAGATAGGAATCAAGGTGATACTTTAAAAAAAGACTTTATAGATTTAGTTTCAAAATAGTTGACATCAAATTGCAAGGACAGGGAGAGAAAAAAGGATGCTTAAAAGATGGGAAAGAAAGCTTAATAGATTACAAATGGATACTGGAAAAGGATGCCCTTGGCTACAAAGTTTTACAGTGTGCACATTCCCACATGAAGGCAAAAGTGAAGATTCATGGAATTTTTTTTAACCAGACTCAGCAATTCAGAAAATAAAGCTATACGTAAACAAACACCAAAAGTGCTTCGTGCATATACACATACACACACACACATGCAAAGCATGCTTGAATTGCAAAGACTAATGCATGAAATAAATAACAGCAAAAACTCACAAACAAATGAAAATAAAACTGATAAAATCTAAGACTTAAACCCCTCCCTTAAATTACAGGAGAAAGGCTGGATAGCAGTGATTCCTTTTCCGAGTAGCTAAGTATGATACCCAAAGCTGCCATGTTAGCTACCCCAGAATGCACTGCATGCAATGTCAGTAATACTTATCTGGGGAGAACACATCTCTCTAACTACGAGAGCCAATTCAGACCTCTTGCTCAGCTCAGATCTGGGTCTCTCCTCAGCAGGGAGTGCCAATTGTGCCAAACTGTGCTGAATTAATTGCGGTTGTTTGACTCTGTCTCTAGTTAGCTACCAAGGCATAAATGAAAGGAACAGAATGTCACCCTGAGATTTTTGTTTTCATTTATCTTATTCATGTGCCTTATATTCATCTTACAGGATCACTAAGCTGACCACTCCTGATATCTGGGGCATTCATAACACAAGAAAAGAAGAAATTGTTATTTGTTCTGAGTGTTTACCAGTTGAACGCTAAAATATCACTTTGGGATACAATGCCATTAAGATGATTCATTCAGTATCATTTCAGTAACAAGAAAATATTCACGTAACAAGTCATAACAGCAATTTCTGGAACTCATCTGATTCAACCAGATAATGATGTCACCATCTATTTAGGGGTTTAACTTGATAAGCTCAAAACAGATCCTTATCTTTTAAAAGATATAATACACTAAAAATGCCCAGGTCTCCAAAATAGTCTTAGGCAGGGCCTATGGGTAGGAAGGGAAGGGTTAGGGAGAGAGAAGGTGGTGACGTTATTAATAGGGTGATAAGGAATGCTTAAATACCAGTCCAAGGTGTCTACTTTTGGAAATTGTCAACTAAGACATAGAGTTAGAGAAGAATGCTAGTTTTATAAATGAAAAAACCCAAGGTCCAGAGAAGTTATGTGATTTGCCAAAGATGACAAAGGTACTAAGTGCCAGAACCAAGATTTGAATACTCTGAGTCCAGATCAAGAATATCTCCCCTACTACCACACTTGCTTTACCTCCTATTCATCCAATGGTTATGGAACACTGGACCAGAACATTATTGTCCATTTTTTAGAAGTTTCAGGTATTAATTTATCTATTATATTGGCTACACTTTTTTTAAACATAATGATCTCCTTTTAAACTTTATACTATTGTTTTTTCTTACATAAAACTTATTTTTATGCAACCAAATCCACACGTCCAGCAATTTCTTCTCTGTCCAATAGTTGAGAATTTCATGCTTTCCAAAATAGAAATAAATATAACTTCCTTTTTTAAACAACTTTTCAGTCTGCTTTCTTATGTACAACTTTTTTTTTAGCCTACATTGTTAAATGAACTCCTTTTGCAACCACATAAGCGTCTTTAGACAGTTGCTTCCTTTCTTCCTCAGAACCATCTGTGACTATTTCATCAGACTCATTCTTGTGAGCTGTCCACCCAACTTGGTTTGATTTTTCATATAAACTCATAAGTAATGGGATCATATCCTTTCTCTGAACTCTCAAATTCATTCTTCCATAGCCTAGGGCATAGGTGAGATTACTGAGGGTTCTCCCCTCTTTATTCTATCATGAAATCTAAGATGGCATGATCTCTTCCTTGAAAGGTTCATGCTATTAATATTTTGTCTATGAGTTCCTAATGGGTTAGAATCAGGTCCAGAATAAATAAATGGCTGTTTCCCTCCTCAGTTCCCCTACCTTCTAAAAAATCAAATACTCAGCAGTCCAAGTTAAGAATTTTCCAGGTGTTCATGCTTTTAGAAGAAAGGGAGAGGCAGACGGAGAGAGAAAAGGAGAAGAAGAGAGGGACACAGAGAGAGGGAGAGGGGGAGGGAGAGGAAGAGGGAGAGGGGGAGGGAGGGGGGAGAGAGAGAGAGAGAGAGAGAGAGAGAGAGAGAGAGAGAGAGAGAGCGCGCTCCAATAGTTATACTTCGAGCTCCATGCAGGCCAGTCTTTTAGGCTACTTCAGATAACTCATTTATTCAATTAATTCAATTCAACAAATATTTTTAAAGCACTCATGATATGTGAAGCTCTAAGATAAATGATAGAGATACAAGATTAAAAATAGTCCATGTTCTTAGCAAGCTGACAATCTACTAAGAGACATTTCATCTACACTTGTATAAGCTGACAAAGGAAGTCACTTAACGTCTCAAAGTCTTTTTTTGTTTTGTTTTGTTTTTAATGAGGATATTCTCAATATGGACCCACAGGACCGGCGTGAAGAAAGCATCTTGAATATCTTATGCACTATACAAATGTGAATTGTTTTACTGACCCTCATAATGACATAACCATAATCATATCTCCTCACCATCCTGCTTGCCTTCCTCTGGATGTGCATCTTTTCATTAATTTCCTTCCATTAATGTCGTTTCATTAATGTCATAAACAGGAAGGAATGCCACACTTCAGAGAGGATCTGAACAGGGCCAAGGACCTGAAACCTAGCTTCTGAAGGATGAAGTAAGCACCAGGAGAAAGGAGTTGAGAATATAGCTGTGATTTAATTGATATGGGAATCTCCCAATGAGGAAATTCCCTCTACCAAAGCAGGTCAACACTTTCAGTACGACTTGTAATCTTAGAGAGTTGCCTAAATCAACAGTTTTCAAACTTTTTGGCCTAAGGATTCTTTTACACTCTTAAAAAATTGCTGAAGACTCCAAAGGATTTTGGTAATGGGGGTCATATCTATTGATATTTTACTATATTAGAAATTAAAATATTTTAGTGTTATTATGAAAGCAGTTTTGAGATCACGACCCCTTGATCTTGGGGAGCCCCAAGGGTTCCTGGAGCACACTTAGAGAATTGCTGGTGTAGATCACTGAGCAGTTAAATTGACCTGTACAGGATCATACAGCCAGTACGTGTCAGCGGCAAGACTTGAAACTAGGTTTCCCTGACTTTAAGGACAATCCCCTCTCCACTATACCATACTGCCTCTAATGAGCAATGTAAATCTTTAATTTTCAGCTGCATGCAGGCAACAGGCATGCATTAAGTGGTTACTATGTGCCGAGCACTAGGCTAAGCTTTGTATCTTAAGCATTAGTCCAGAAATCCAAATCACATTTTCTGACACCATATTCTTAACTGGTAGCTCACTTCTTCCTTTCTCTTTTGAAGTCCTTTCCTTCAAATTTTGAAAGATTGCCCTCATTGAAAAAAAGGATTATTTCCATTTTTGGAAAAAAAAAATTTTAAATAAGGCTTCCAGACAATTTTCGAGAATTGCAAAGCCTGTGGAAATTCTATTTCCTCTGCAACATCTATCTCACAAACATTTATCATTGCCACCTACTCAGAAGTCAGCCCTACAAATAGTCTGCTGACTTTTCGTTATGATTCTAGGGGACCTGCAAGGCCCCAAATGCTACCAAATATGTCATTTACCGCTTTTACATTATCCCCTACTTGGCCAGAAAGTTTCATCATTATCTATATTTCTCTCTCTAAAGACTATTGATAATGAGGAGATAAAAAGAGTAGCCTTTTTCTCTAGTCCCTTTCCATTAGTGTGGTTTCTCCCATCCCACCTATTCTCTAATTATCAGCTTTGGAAACTTTGGGAAATACAAGTAACCTGGGAAATGACATATGAAATCATGGAAGCAATAATGCCTGAGATCAGAGTATCAAAGATTGAGAGGTGAAATACATTTTAAAGGTTAGTTAGTTCATCCCCTTTCTTTTACAGATGATTAAACCAGTGCCAGACAGGTGAAACATTGCATGCAAGATGACATAAACAGTAGGTGGAAAAACCAGAATCCGAACCCAAGTTCTTTGATCCACTGACTCCAGGTCCGGTACTCTCACTGTCCATAATGAGTTTAACCTGAGTTTAAATTCTGTTTCGCATACTTAGTAGCTATGCTATGGGATCCTCAGAATGCCATTTAACCTTGTCTGTAAAATGGGGATAATAATACCTTCTACCTTACAGGATTGTTGTGAGGATCAAATGAGATAATATATGTAAAGTGTTTTATTCACCTTAAAACATTATATAAATGCTATGATGATGGCATATATAGGTGTATACATGCTCTAGTAATAATTCGTTTACATAAGAATGTCCCAAAAAACCCTTAAAACAAAACAAATAAACAAACAAAAAAGTCTCCCTTCCCTGGTTACTACTCTCTACTCCTTTAGAAACTTCATTTTATTTCTTTCCTTCCAGTATCTAATTCCCACTCAGGTGTCCCTTTCAACTGTGACCTCGAGGATTTCAATTCTACTGTTAAAATATCCTTCAAATTAGACCTCTTCTCACTCCCCTTACATTTCCTTCAAATCATAGGAAACTGGCTCTTCCCCAGGTGACCCTCTCCAATAGTAAGTGTGCCTACCACTCTACCCCCAGCACGCTGGGTCTCTGGGAGGAGTAGCCATATTATGACTGTTACCTGATGCTTCTTCCATACGTTTCTCAAATGGCCATTACTTAACCTCTTCTCCTGGAAAATTTCAGTCCATCCTAATATGGTGCCCAATCCACATCCTGGAGGCTTTTATCTACCAGCTTCTATGGGAAGTCATTGTTATCTCCTTCCTCTAGGAGGGCAGTATCTACATTATCATCTTCCCCCCTAGATTTAAACTTGGAGACTTTGATTTACATGTTCTCACCTCAAATACCTTTATGTCTCAGTTCACCAACATCCTCTTCTCCCCTTCAGTGATGGCACAAAATTGATCACATCCTGGATCTCACATGGGATCCACTTCCACCGTCCACATGTGTACCTGATCACCATTGAGCTACTCTCTTTTCAACTCTCCCTGAGTCTTACCCCTCTTAAACCTATCTCCCATCTGCAAGACAATCTCTATTCACTTCATCTCTTCCTGCTTTCTTAGGTCATCACTCCTACTTTGGGATCCTTTAACGAACTAGTTCAACTTTATATTCTCCTCTGACCACGCTTGAATCCCTTGTCCTTCTTTACTATTGGGATTCATCCCTTTCTAAACCCCAGACCTGGACTGCTCCCACAATCTGTCTTCTCTCTTCCTGATCACGAGCTATAAAAAGCCATTGTATTCTGACTAGGTCCAAGACAAATTTTATTTTACATAATCTCAACTGAACCCTCACAGATGCATGATTATCCTTTGTCTGTTCCATGATAAACTCTGTCTCAAGATCAACACAAACCAAGGTTATTTCAAACCAAGAGCTCTTCTGGCCTTGATAGTCTAGAATTCTGTGACTAGATAATATTTTGGCAAAGAGACAAAGTTTCCATCTAAGCTGTCACTGGCTAAGAAGAAATGCAAACCAATGAGTTTGTGCCTTTGTTGTACTGCATTCTACTCATTCAAGAGGAGAAATATAAAAGCCAGTGACTCATGGATGTCTCAAGGAAAGAGAAGAGGTTGTAAGCTTTGCTTGCTTGGCTTGTATACATGGTCCATTTCCTTTGATATGCTGAATCTTGTCTTTTTGGGAAACATTTCCTTTTTCCAAAATGGGAGAAGGTATGATTTGCTTCTTTGGGGAGGAATAGTATTTGTGGCAGGTAATTTATGAGTGATTGCAGGGTGCCACATGGTATAATCAGAGTTGCTAATGAATGAACTGAAGTCTTTTCCTAAAATATGGGGGGAAGGGATGACTTTAATATCTCCTCACAAACTGCCAGAATTTTAAGGCACACAATCAGTCATTTTTCTTGAACTTCATTGGTACTGGTCAATGTCTTGCTGATGTAACAATTTGCTACCAATGATGATGTTGATGCATCTTGCAAATGTACACTCAAAATCAGATAATCTTTGAAAAAAAAAATCTTTAAAGGAAAGAAAGGAAGGATATAAGTATTTAAATAACACCTATTTTGTGCCAGGCACTGTGTTAAGCACTTTTTACAAATATAGTCCAATTTGATCCTCACAACACTGTGAGTTAAGTGCTATTATTATCCCCATTTTATAGTTGAGGAAACTGAGGCAAACAGAGGTATGACTAGCCCAGGGTCACAGAGTTAGATTTGAACTCAGGTCTTCTTAACTCCAGGTTCAGTGCACTATTCACTGAGCCACTAGCTTTCTTTAAAATGTGCACATGTTCATTTTGTCCTATTTTCTAATTAGCAGAGCAGTATATTAGATAGAAGAGGAGATGTGAAGTCAGGAAGACTTATTAGATTCCACTTTTGATACACACTATCTGTGTGATTTGGCACAAGTGCACCAGTTTTCTAATCTGTTTAATGGGCACACTAATACCAGTAGAATGTATAAGAAAGATTTGTCACAAAAGTCAAAAGTTACTTTGCTAACTTTAAAGCATCATATGCACATCAGTTGCTACTTTTTTTTTTAAGAATTCGGTAGAAAAACTAGGAAATCACAAAGCCAGCTTTGGCTCTAGCTGCCATTTCAAGAAGCTCACAAAACACCCTTTGATCTCTCTTGAGTAACATTTAGCTCTGACCCTAAAGCATAGATGATTCTTTCATATTAATCCATTAGACTAAGAATAGACTCAGTCTCAAGCCATCTCCAAAGGGCAATTAGGCATTTGCCTAGGGCCTAGTGAAATGACTGGCACTTCTTACATTGGATAGGGAACTTAGGGAACCCTGCTGTCCCCTGAACCTGTCCCCAGCAGGTCTGATATCATGGAAATTTCCCTGCCTGGTTTTGTAGAGGTTGTCCAACTCTGAGTCTGTCCTTGACCATCAGATAAAATAAAGCTGCAGTTGTTTCTTGCCTGAACTGTCAGACTCTTAAAAGTGTCTCAACACATGCAACTGGGAAATAAAATATACAGGCAATGGGGTATAGTAATCTATCCTGCCCTACAGGAAAATAGAAGAGGAAAAAAAATAATAAAAATGATTCCTTTCCAGCAAACTTGAAAAAAAAAGTGTCTCAAATTTATACAAAATTGAGCAATTATCACTTTGGTAGTGATGGTTGCTTTTGCAACTTCATCTACTCTTTAATATTTTCAATCTGATAGAATTTCTCACTTAATGTATAAAGCTAGCCTCCTGTCTTACTACTATGTTGTTGTTCAGTCATGTCCAACTCTTGGCAGAGATACTGGAATGGTTTGCTCTTTCTTACTCCACTGTGTCCCCATTTTACAGATGAGGAACTGAGAAGTTAAGTGACTTGTGCTAGGGTCACACAGCCAGCATCTGAGGTGGCATTTGAACTCAGATCTTCCTGACTTCCTGAGCTTGGTGCTCTATCCACTGCACCACCTAGTTGCCCTTTTCTATAGCAACCACCCAATTGGTCTCCCTGCTTCAAGTTTCTCTCTGCTCCATTTGGTAATTTTTCTAAAGCAAGGTACCCACATCACCCTATTCCATAAATAGTAATTGTTCCCTAATACCTTCAGGATAAAATATTAAGTCCTATTTAACATTTAATGATATTCACCACTTGGATCCTTACCACCTTTCCATTTTCCTTTCACTTTATTCCCCTACACAAAGTCTACAATACAACCACACTAGCCTACTTTCTATTCCTCAAATAGGACACATCCCTGTCTCTGTTCCTCTGCACAGGCTTTATCCCATGCCTGGATGCTTTCTCTCACCTTGTGCAGGTACCTTACCCTAGAATTACCTTTTCTTCAGTTCTATGATTTGTATCTTCACTTTTATTTATATTTTGTCTCCCCCCTTAGAATCTGAGCTCCTTGAGGGCAGAGGCTGTTTTTGCCTTCAGTTGTGCCCTTAGCACTTAGCAAGGTACCTAGAACATAATGAGTCCTTAATAAATGTTTGTTGAATGATGAACTCTTCAAATCACCTGCTGCATTCCCCCTTTCTCTCCCCAGAGGACCTTGCCTCCTACTCCATTGAAAAAAGTGAACTGCCCAATGAAAGTTCCCTTTAATCTCCAATTCCATATTTGACAGTTGCTCTTCACCATACCCCATCCTTTGTTCTCATCTTAGAGGACACTTGGCCCAGGGTCGGGGAACCTGTGTCCTGAAGGCCACATGTGGCCCTCCAAGTCCTTGGGTTGGCCTTTTGACTGAGTCCAAATTTTACAGAACAAACCCTTTTATTAAGGGGTGGGATCCTTTGCCTGAATCCAAACTTCACAAAACAAATCCCCTTAATAAAAGGATTTGTTCTGTAAAATTTGGACTCAGTCAAAAGGCCAACCCAAGAACCTAGAAGGTCACATGTGGCTTCCAGGCCACAGGTTCCCCACCCCTTTTGCCTTGCCAATGCCAGCCCCTGGATTTGTGTCCTCATCTGTAAAATGGGAATAATAACAACACCTACTTCCCAAGGGTTTTATGAAGATGAAAGGAGAAAATAATAAATAAAGTGCTTAGCACAGTACCTGGCACAGAGTAAGCACTATATGTTATTATCGTTACTATTGTTATTATTGTCATCCCTTTCTACCACCCTTTCAATCTCTAACTTCCTCTTCTTATCCACTGATTCTTTCCCTATTGCCCACAAAAATCACAAATTTCATTCACCTTTAAAAATAAAATAACAAGAAAATCCTTCACTTGTCCCTACCGTTCCCTCAAGCTATCCTCCCATATCATTACTCCTTTTAATAACTCTAGTCCTAGATAAAGTATCTACACATATTGATTCCACTTCTTTATCCCCTAATCACTTTTCAGTTTCTTGAAAATTGGCTTCTATCCCCACCTCTGCACTGGCAGTACTCTCTCTTCTAGGTCACTAATGATATTGTCAATGCTAAATCTAATGACTTTTTCTTGAGATGCATCTTTCTTAACCTCTCAAACGTATTTGACATTGTTGACTAACCCTTCCTTCTGGATATTCTCTCTTCCTTGGGTTTTCATTGACCTGTTGCGGTTTTTCTATTACCTGTATTTTCAGTCTTCTTTGCAGGATCATCATAAATGCCCCTACCATCCCCACTATATCTGAGGATATATCTGGACTCTCCTGGTTCTACATTCTCTCTTTGTGAGCTCTTCAGGTCCCATAGATACAACTATCATCCCTATGTAATAACTTAAATCTACACATGCAGCCCTTATCTCCCTCTTAAA
The DNA here is from genome assembly GCF_900497805.2 of Vombatus ursinus. Classification (NCBI taxonomy): domain Eukaryota; kingdom Metazoa; phylum Chordata; class Mammalia; order Diprotodontia; family Vombatidae; genus Vombatus; species Vombatus ursinus. The sequence goes on from NW_020954599.1 coordinate 35,421,936, forward strand.
TTCTAAAATTCATATCTCCAATTACCTGATGAAGATTTCTATCTGTACTATAGAAATTTCAAACAACATGTCTAAAACCAAACTCTTTATTCCTGCCCCCCCGCCAAATCCACTCACCCTCCTAACTTCCTTATTTCTCTTAAGGATGCCATCATCTCTCCAGGCACCTGGAACTTGGAAATCACCCTTCACTCTACATTTTCTCACCTGCATCCAATCAGTTGCCAAGCCTTGTCTATTCTATCCCTTTCTGTTCATTCCCATGACAATGTAATTATTATTCTAACTCATATGGATTATTGCATCAGCCTTCATTCACATGTCTTCCCATTCAGTCTTTCCCGTCTTCAATCTGTCCTCCAAACTAATATATCTAAAGTATGGGTCTAGCCAGTCTCTGTGGTCTGCAAGATAAAAAACAAAACAAAGCATTTAAAGTCCTCCACAATATGTCTTCTATTTAAATTTCCAGACAGATTAAAAATCACTTCTCCTCATGAACTCTACATTTCTGCCCAAGTGGCCTACTAACTATTCTCTAGTAAGCAAAATGAATAAATTTTCATCTCCTATCTCCGTGCACAGAATGTCCACTATGCTTGGAATGTTCTCCCTCATAAACTCTGACTTTCAGAATCCCAGGCTCTTTTCAAGGCTTAGGTCAAATGTCACCTTCTTCAATAGATCTTATTTTATTAAATATATTGCATCCCACCAGAAATATAAATTTATTTAGGGTAGGGATAGCCTCCTATTTATATCTGTATCCCTGGATATAGTAAACAGTTAATAAAAGTATGCTGATCAATTTCTCCACAATCACTGTTAGGTTACTGAGTTAGGTCATGCAGGTAATATCACAGATGAGGGAACTGAGGCTCAGAGTTCAATGACTTGCCCAGGTCACAGTATGAATGATTCTCCAAGAAAGGAGCTGAGACCAGGTCCTCCTGATGATAGGTCCAGGGCCCTTCATACTTCACTATCCTACCTCTGAAGATAAAAGCCACCTGCCATGCCATTTTATCTGAAGCCAGCCTTCCCTTACTAATTCGCTTATTAATCAGTGAACTTCTTTTTTATTTGTTTCTGATATCATAAGGGTAGGAATTATTCTCCTTTCCAGAAGCACAATAAAACCTCACTAATTAGGGAGGAAAGTAAATTGAAATTATTGAAAAATCTGAATTAAAAAAATATCCTTCCATGATTTAGCCTTATCACATCCAAGAACACACCCTCCTCTTATGTTGCCTTGCAACCTAAATTACCCAGTAGCAGTCCTTAGGAAATCTATTATAAAGAAGAGGGGAAATGATTTACAATGGCTCTCTATTTCTATATGCAAAAAAGGAAGCATAATTCACTTTTAGCAGGCATCTCATTCCTGTCCTTTATCCCCTAAATTCAATCACTAATTTCTCTTAATTATCCAACTATCAGATTTAGATCTATACCGCACCTCAGAGATTACAAGTTCAACCTCCTCATTTTACATATGAGAAAAGTGAAACCTTAAGAGCTTAAGTGACTTGCCCAAGGTCACAAAGGTAGTTAAACTGTAGAACTAGAATCTGAACCCAATTACCTTTCCATTATAGCATATACTACTGATTCTTTTATTTTCTAGTTTGTTTCCTATCTATCTTTATCTTCCTTCATCACTCCAATACAAGTGCTAATAATTTTGGACCCCAGCACATATGCAAGTCTCAGATCAGAAGTCTACAAACATTAAAAAACAAAACAAACCAGCAAAAAAAGAAAAACAAACAAGCAAAAGATTCTATGTCCCTAACAGTAAGAAATGTCTTAACATATATCCCCAACAATCTGGGCATATTTAATTATTTACATATTTGTGTTGTGGAAATAATATCCTGATTCCTTCCCCAAAGCAGGTTGGGCTGGTTTCTCCTTGAAACAAGACATAGCTATCTCAGGGACTTGATTCCTACAGGAGGATAAGGCTCTTGCTCAAGGCTGTCCCCACTCCAATCCATTTTCCACAAACTGAAAAAGTGATTTTCTTAAAGCACATATCTGACCACACTACCTATTATTCAGTTTCCTTGGTGAAGCACTTGTCACAGTGCCTGTCATATGGAAGGCACTTAACAAATGCCAGTTGGCTTGACTAAGGGTATCCAAGCAGGTTTGGAGCCCTAAAGAAATGGCAGATGTCTCAAGATCAATATAGCCCTCCCAATCTACCCTGCTGACCAGATTCATGGAGAGGTGGTAGGAGGTACCCAAACTAAGTACTAATTTACCCTGGTTGAATCTGCTTTCTGGTTTATGGCTAAGGAACCCTCTTTCCATAATAGAACCTAAAGGAACATGTGACCGGTCTGAGTCATGCCCATCCCCAAAGACATTATATCCTCCTTCTATCATACTGATGATCATGCATATTATAAAACACAACAGTTGAAATTTAAAAAGATGAGAAAAAGATAATATTTAATCTAGGAATCAATTGGAAGTCACTGAATTTACTGAGTAAGGGAATGACTTGGTCAGGTATGTACTTTAAGAAAATCACTTTAGTAACTGTGTCAAGTAAGGGTTGGAGTGGGAGAAATGGGATGGAGACACCAAGCAGAAGGGTATTTCAATAATCCAGAAGAGTGGTGATAAGTGAGAAGGAGAGCAAACCTGAGTGAATGGAGGGATGGTGGTGACCATGACAGTTAAATGGACAATTTGAAGGAGGGGGGTATGAGGTGGGATGGAATAAAATAATCAGAAGTGGTTTACAATGCAGATAATGACTCATCTACATTGCCATAATTAGTGTGAGTCACTGCTCCACTCACAATAAAAATAGGAAAATAGGAAAGGGGGTTGTCAGGGATTCTTACTCCCTGGTTACTTCCAAATAGCAAAAAAAAACCAAAACAAAACAAAAAAAAACCCCACTCACTGAGGAGCATTTCCATGCAGCCACAAAGTGATAAGGGCTGTTGGATTTCGATGTGAATTGGGAAGATGCCATTCCCACTGACACTTGCACAAGTAGGTTAAGAACTGCCCTAAGGGGCCAAGATCTAGTTTAGAAGGGGGAAATTTGAGATCCTGCAAAGAAGAGAGAATCAGGCAGCTAAGTGGTACAGTAGAGAGAAGGCCTGGCATCAGGAAGAAAGGACAGAACAACAAACAAAAAAAGGAAGAGGGAAGGATTAGAATGAAGGAGTACTGGGAGAGAAGTACAGGTACAGACAGGTATTGAAGGCACAACCTGGGAGCAGCTGTCTGTCACCAGGGTGACACCCCATGATTGGTTGATTCCACACTCCTTTAGGATCAGTGCCCAAAGTTTCCTGATGCATTAACAAGGTCCTCTCCATTCGTTTTCCCCACTCTCAACCACTCAAAACTTCAATAACAGCCAGAGTTGGTGCCTTAAACCAAGGACTTAGAAGATCACGCCAGGAAGCTGTGCTCATGTCTCATCCCATGAAGAGGAGAGAGAGGGTTACTTACGGTGAGGCTGTCTTGGTTGCCTAGCTTTGGTTGGTCAACTGGTTTCCTCATTCATTGCCAAAGGTTTTTAAGGGGCCCTCTTTCCTCCAAAACAGAATTAGGCACAGGGAACTCAGATGCCTCTGCTTACCCATTTTGAGAGGTTCTATATGCCCAGAACAATTTTGTTCCTTTGAGGGAAAGATCCCTAGAATGAAGTGAACTGTCAGTTACAGGGGAAAGGCTCCTGCTCCCAAGGACAAGTGTCAGTGGGAATGGCATCTTCCCAATCCACATCTAAATCCAACAGCCCTTATCACTTTGTGGCTGCATGAAAATGCTCCTCAGTGAGTGGGTTTTTTTGCTATTTGGAAGTAACCAAGGACTAGGCAATGTGTTTGTAAGAAGACCCTCTGTTCCCATTATGCTCCTGGCATCCTACTTAGAATTCAGCTGCCTTTTCTCATAGAAACACTGTTCTATGAGGCAGTTTCTTTTGATGGTATCATCTATGCTATAGTATGCTAACTGGTACATTAAGAGAACACTTGAAGGACCTGTGATTTCTTCAGCATAAAGGAATTCCTAGTGTGGGAACTCTCTCCAGCAGTGACCAATGTAAATCTCAAAGCCTTACTAGATAAATCCTAGGGAGTTTGCCTGAGGCACTTAGAACTTAAGTGATCCTCAAGAGTTCCCACAGCTAATAAGGATCAATGTGAGATTTCCACCCAGATCTTCCTGACTCCAAATTCAGCACTCTAGCCATCCTGTCACAGTAATCTCTTCTAAGACAATATGGAATAATCATAATCATAACTATACCTTCCTGTCTGCTCCTAGGGTGGTCCTAAAGAGGATTTCACCTGGTCTCTTGAAAATGACTAGTGTGACTGCCTTGTTTGTTTGTTTTTCAATGATGTTTCTCATTAAGTGACCAAGGAATTAGGTGGCACAGTAGATAAAAGTACCAGGTCTGAAGTTAGGAAGACTCATCTTTCTGAGTTCAAATCTGGCCTCAGACACTTACTAGCTGTGTGACTCTGGGCAAGTCACTTAACCCTGTTTGCCTCAGTTTTCTCATCTGTAAAATGAGATGGAGAAGGAAATGGCAAACTACTCCAGTATATTTGCCAAGAAAACCCCAAAATGGGATCACAAAAAGTCAGACACGACTGAAATGACTCAACAACAACACCAAAAATGAGTTCATATAACAACACTCTTACTCAATTACAAATGGCAATTATCTTCTTTAGCTGGACAATAGGGTATAGAATAAATATTAAATATCAAAGACTGAGCTCCTTGAGAGTAGGAACTTTGGATCCCCAATCCTTAAGTGCCTGGCACATAGCAGAGGCAGCTAGGTGGCAGTCGATAGAGCCCTGAACCTGGAGTCAGGAAGAGCTGAGTTTGTAAATCTCCCACCTCATAGTCTTACCAGTTGTGTTAATTTGGGCAAGTCATCTAACCTCTGCTAGCCTATTTCATCAACTATAAAAAGAGAATAATCAAGGCACTTATCTGTAAGGGTTGTAAAGTGCTTAGAAAAGTGCCAGGCACTTAGTAGGTGCTAAATAAATACTCATCATTATTAGTAGGAATAAATAAATGCTTACTGACTGACCAAGAGAATAATAGCAGGACAGTAACTTGTGCTCAAAGTGTTTCTATCGGAATCTCATCCAAAAAGGTAAAAAGAACATAATCACAGCGATGATAATGTTTCTGCTGGTACAACTCTCTGTGACCCCATTTGGGGTTTTCTTGGCAAAGATACTGAAGTGTTTTGCGATTTCTTTCTCCAGTTCATTTGACAGATGAGGAAACTGAGGCAAAGAGGGTTAAGTGACTTGCCCCAGGTCACATAGCTAGTAAGTGTCTGAGGCTGAATTTGAACTCAAGAAGCTGAGGCTTCTTGGCACTCTATCCACTGTGCCACCTAGCTGCCCAGTGATGATTATAATATATGATTATTAGATCATAAGATCATAATGTTTTATATTTGGTCCTTGTATTGCTAGCCCCCTAGCAGAATGCAGGTACTTAATTAAACTTGATTGACTGAAATTAATAAAATTCTTAAAAATAATAATAACCACTATGCTACAAAGTAATATGGACAAAGAGATATCCTCTGACTCAGGGAGACCTGGGTTCCAATCTTGCCTCAAATACTGGTTGTGTGATCCTGGGCAAGTCATTTAAGCTCCCATTGTCCTCAGACAACTCTCTAAATCACAAAACAGATGCTAATTTGTATCAGGACAGAGAATTTCATCACTGGAAATTGACTATTCCAATTAAATCATAAATACTACTCTGTCCTTCCCTCGCCCCCAAAATTACATTGGCATAGGAGAAGTTTGCCAGGTATAGTACCTTAAATACATTATCTCATGTGACCATCACAACATCCCTGTGAAGTTTATCCTAAAAGCTTTATTACCCCTCCCAGACAACAAGCAGCATTTAGTAGTTGCTTACTGTATTCCAGGGACTGGGCTATGCCTTAGGGATGCAATTCCCTTTCTAAAAATGAGAAAACTGAGTTCTGAGAAGTCTAGTCCCTTGTCCCAGGGCTTCTAGCTAAGGAGCCTGTGATGTGGGATTTGAACACAGGTCTTCCAGTCTCCAAGTGCAGTGGATTGTTACAGATTAAATAGTTTAAAAAAATACAGTGCATCAAAGAATTGGAAATTGAGAGGATGCCCATCAATTGGGGAATGGCTGAACAAGTTGTGATATATGAATATAATGGAATACTATTGTGCTATAAGAAATGATGAACAGGGTGACTTCAGAAAAACCTGGAAAGACATATATGGTCTGATGCTAAGTAAAGTGAACAGAACCAGGAGAACATTGTCCACAGTATCAGCCATGTTGTGAGATGACTAATATTGATAGACCTAATCCTTCTCAGCAATACAGGGATCTAAGACATCTCCAAAGGCCTCATGATGGAAAATGCTATCCACATCCAAAGAAAGAACGATGGAGTTTGAATGCAGATCGAAGCATACTATTTGCTATTTTTTTTCTTCAGTTGTGTTTTGTTTCCTTTTTCTGGTGGTTCCTCCTATTCGTTCTAATTCTTACTTACAACATCACTCATGTGAAAATATGTTTAATAAGAATGTATATGTATAGCCTATATCAGATTGGGGAGGTGGGGAGGGAGGGGGAGAAAAATTTAAAACTCAAAAGCTTATGGAAGTGATTGTTGATAATACAAAAAAAATTCATTAAAAAAAAATACAGTTAATCCTGGGTTCCACACAGCTTACATAGAAAAAAATTTTGGAGGGCAATACCTCAGTAATTTTGGGGACTACTTGTATAGGCCTCCCCTAAAACTAAAGGACTATGTAAAACTTACTACCAAATCCATGGCAGTAAATTCATGACAGAACAATTTACAGGGCTTTTCCTCAGCCACAAGAGAGCCGTACAACAGCACAAAATGAATATCAGAAATATGCATGTATATTGTGATGAGCCGGTTACAAAATATATTGTGTGAGACAGGTAGATTTCTCCTCACTAGCTCAAAATACTGGGAGAAGGAAAAACAATTTCAAGGCGGCTGTCAGGCTTCTCAGAGACAAACACAAACAACCCCAGAAGCTCACGGTAGAGATGCTGTTTTCTTTTGTGCAAGGTTCAGAAAGAAACTGAGGTGATGTCTGCATGGCTCAACTCAGCTAGGAACTGACATGTCTTTTTATTTGTTGTTGGCTTGTAGCTACTGAGTTCCTGATGAGAAATTCATGAGGTTACCTGGAATGAAATAATAAGGGACAAGGTGTCCTAGCGGATATAGAGATTACCTCTGAGTTAGGGGACCTGAGTTCAAGTTGCTGCCTCTAATATAGACCGACTCTGTAATTCTGGATGGGCTCTCCCTTAACCCATCAATACCCCAGACACTTATCTAGGACTAGGTTGCAGAGAACATGCTTAATTTTCTTAGCTCCTCATCAGGAGCTCCCTAGGCAGTTCAATGAAACCCCAGGACCAGTTTAAAAAAAAAAAATAATGATAAGTCAACAAAGCTGAATTAGATAAATTTATGTGAATCCAATACTTTTACAAGAGTCTAAAAAACCTTAGTGAATTCTTAAGCTATTCAAGATTATTATTTTTTCTTAAGTTTTTAAAGTTCGAAAAAGCACTGAGACTTCTGGAACACTATGAACTTAATCTCAGCCTCAGTTTCCTCATCTGAAAAAACAGAGAGAATAATAGCACTTACCTAAAAAGGTGGTTGTGAGGATTAAATGAAAGATAAAAAATAACATAGACACATAATGTATATGTTATAGTATGTATATATAGTACAGTAAAACATAAGATATAAAAATAAAAAGATATAAAAATCATTTTGCAAATCTGAAAACACTATGTATCTATTGGCTATTATTACTGTTGTGTTTTGTTTTTGTTTTTGTTTTTTTGGGGGGGTAGGCAATGAGGTTAAGTGACTTGCCCAAGGTCATACAGCTAGTGTCAAGTGTCTGAGGCCGGATTTGAACTCAGGTATCCACTGTGGCATCTACCTGCCTCGATTGGCTATTATTATTATTGCTATTATTAGAGTTTAAAGGAATGGTAGAAAGCATAATTAGAATAAAAATAGCTAATTAAATAGGACTAAGGAACATAAAAATTTTCCACATCCTATCTCACTTACTTACTATAACCCAGTGAGCTGCTATTATCATACAAGTTTTTCAGATAAGGAAGGTAAGACTAAGTGAAGTCAAATGAATTGCTCTGGAATCTAGCAAGTATCTTGAGGCAGGATTGGAAGTCAGGTCTTAATGACTCCATTTTCTATCTCATTTTCTTTGTTTTTTTTTTTTTAATTAGATTTCTTGTGGTTGTGTGGTTTGTCCTTCCTTCTCAAAGAGGACCATGATCCCAGGAAGATGATGCTATGACTTGCAGGTGAATTAGATTACAGTGAAGGAGGGCTATGCAAAGTTACCAGCCTCACTTTCTCCTTCAGAGCCATCTGGGTTCAGTGGCCAAACAGAGATCAGGACAACTGGAGATGTGCAGGATGCAGCAGGAGACCTTGGCCTTTTTAAGCTAAGATCTTTCCAAGTTCTCACTTTGACTGAGGCAGTGCCCACTCAGTGATTCGGGCTGTTTAAGAAGTGAGCCAAGGGATGGCTCCTTTAATCTGAAAAAAAAAAAAAATCATATGAAATTGGGAGGGGGGAAACTTCAAGGTTGTTTTTGGCCAAAAGAGAAACAATTACTGGTTACATTCACTCTGAGCCACCAGGGCCCTAAAAATAACCATTAAGGGGGCAGCTAGGTGGCACAGTAGATAGAGTACCAGCCCTGAAGTCAGGAGGACCTGAGCTCAAACCTGGCTTCAGACCAAACACTTAACACTTACTAGCTATGTGACCCTGGGCAAGTCACTTAACCCCAATTGCCTAAAAAAATAAAATAAAATAAAAAATAAATAAAAAAAATAAAAATAACCATTAACTGATGCTTGGGCAGGGACCTATTGTTGGCCAATCAATGAGAGCTAGAGTGAATTGGGTTTCAGGTATGGTTTTTGATAAGGAAATCTAGTCAGTAAACCCAAAGATATCACCAGAGCCATCAAAATTTATCTTCCTTTGGGCAGAGTACCTCCAGATTAGATTCAATCAATAAATCAATCAATGACCATTTATTCAGTTCCTTTTGTTGTTGTGTACGACTCAACCTTTTCCATAAACCTTCTACTAAAAAGTACTTCCAGAATTCATGTTTACAAAAAGAAATTCAGTTAGAAAAAAATAAAGAAATACAATAAATCAGCATGTCATAATAATAACAGCAATAACAATAGCTAGCATTTTTTAGCACTTTATGGTTCATAAAATGCTTTACATAAGTTATTTTGTTTGATTCTCCCAACAGCTCTATTGAGGTTGTTGTTGATCATTTTCAGTCACGTCCAACTCCTTGTGTCCCCATTTGGGGTTTTCTTGGCAAAGATACTGGAGGGGTTTGCCATTTCCTTCTCTAGCTCATTTTACACATGTGGAAACTGAGGAAAACAGGATTAAGTGAATTGCCTAGAGTCATAGAGCTATTAAGTCTGTGGGGCTGGATTTGAACTCAGGTCTTCATGACTTCAGGTCCAGCCGGGAGGTCTATCCACTGCACCCCCTAGCTTCCTATATAAAGTTCCCACTATGAGGTAAAAGACAATCTCTGCTCTCAAGGAACTTACAATCTAATAGGGGAGACAATATGAAAACAAATATATATAGGTAGCAATATACATACTAGATAAACAGGAGATAACAGAGGGAAGGCACTAGAATTAAGAGGGGTGAGGGAAGGCTTCTTGGAAATCATTGCTTTTTTCTTGGGACCTAAGGGAAGCTGGAGAAGTCAATAGGTGGAGCTGAGGAGAGAGAGATCATTCCAGGCAGGGCAGACAGCAAGAGAAAATGCCTGGAGGCAAGAGATGTTCTTGGAAAAGCCAGGGATCCAGTGTCACTGGATCAAAGAGTAAGTGGAGAGGAGTAAAGTGTTGTCCTTTATTTTTGAAGAGGACCAGAAACAGCAAGGGGTGATGTCTTGACTTGCCTGTGGACTTGATTTAAGTGAGCAGAGCTGTACAAAGTCATCAGCCTCACTCTCTCTTCCAGAGTCATCAAAGTCCAGTAGCAGGACAAAAGTCGGGATGACTGGTGATCACCTGGGATGCAGTGGATGACCTTGGCATCTTTGATGTCTAACCAAGCTCTAAGCACTCCATAGCACCTATTTCAGTCACCTTCATGGCCGTTGGAACAAATTATTCTCATCCACCCACCGGGGAAGTCTTCAGATGCTTGGGATAGCTAATTATATAGCTAGACACCCTCCCTGACACCCCCAACTCACCAACAGGTTTGAAGCCTGCTGGTTATCCTCAACCTTGCTTAGCCCTTTTGCTCGGTAAGGCAATAGAAGTAAGTAGAGAGTGAGACATTTTGAAAAGTGATAGAGTGGGGATGACAGGGGGAGGGAGTACTCTTTTGGAGGGGACAGGATGGAATGAGATCACTTGATCAGGTAGAGGGTTTAGTCCTGGTAAAAAGTTGCTGTTGCCATTGTTGTTCAATCCATAAAACCACTTTACAGGGCAGCTGCGTGGTGCAGTAGATAGAGTGCCAGGCCTGGAGTCAGGAAGACTTATCTTCCTGACTTCAAATCTGGCCGCAGACACTTACTAGCTGTGTGACCTTGGGCAAGTCACTTTTCATTGCCTCAGTTTCCTCATCTGTAAAATGAGCTGTAGAAAGAAATGGCAAACCAGTCCAAGCATCTTTGCCAAGAAAACCCCAAGTGGGACCACAAAGAGTAGAAAAGGACTGAAATGATTAAACAACAAAATAGCCACTTTGTAATTTGAGACAGGGGCAAAGGCAGAGATAGATAGCAGCAGAAGGCACCTGAGTGATAGGACAAGAAGGAGAGAGGAGAAGAGGGAAACTGATGGCCAACGGCATCAAGTTATCATATAAATTCAAAGTACTGTGTCAGTGTAGGGGGAAGACTCAGAATTTATGACAATCAATCAACAAGGATTGTTGATTATTGCTCTCTCACTACTTTCTACTTTCCCTACTTTCTACAAATATGCCCATGCCTCCTTCATCCAAAACAAAAACAAAAACAACAACAAAAACTTCACATGATCATTTTATTCCTGAGCATCTACTATGTGCTGGCAGGAGGACACTTCCATTCAGTGCCTTCCTTTCACCAAGGCCACAAAATCACTTAATGACCGAGTTGGAACTAAATTCCAGGTCACCCGACTCCCAGACAGGTCATCTTCCTACTCATCTAAAAACCTGAGGTTATATTTTTTCAAACTTAAGTCTGTGCGCATATGTCCACATACACATGCTGGGGAAGTTCTCTCCAAAATAACTTGTTCCTTCAGCGTGAAGTTCATTTCTTAGACATTGACACTGAACTACAGCTGCTATACAGTTTGGAATTATATGTACCTCTCTCCTTTTCTATTTTAAAGGATGACGACAAGGTTTCAAGTATGTTCACACATGGTTTTAAAGTATAAAGGATAATATTACTCTCTCTGTTGGCAAATTACTTTCTGAAAATGTTGACAGTAATAACTTGTTATTCCGTACTCGAGAGTAGTATATGGATCAAAGTATATTATATCTTCAAAATATAGTCTTTAAAAAAGATTTGTAGCTGAAGTGGTGATGTACTGGTCTAAGCATTAGGTTAAAAATACAGAGATTCTTCAGGGCCATAGACTTGAATCTTGATTGGGTAAATCAGCCCAAACTCACAGAAGGAGATAAGTCACATATTACAACCGGGCTTGGTTCTTTCTGAGAAGCCTTTAAAGATCACACTTTGGCTCTTATGATGTCATTGAACAATCAGATATTTTCCTTACAGAAATGGGGCTGAACAACTAGGATCCTTGAAACCAAAAATTACAACAGGCCTTAGACTGTACAATACCAGAGTATTTGGGGCATTCATGTTGGGGGGACAAAAAAAAAAGGAGGTATCAAAATCTTTGATATGGCTGAACCAAAAACCTTGCAAAGAGAAGATTCCCTTATGAATATAACTCCTTATTGGGTTAGTTTTAAAATGTTAATTTTGTTTAATTCCTTGATTCTTTAACTAAATTATGAGGTTTAGGAATGAGGCAGGTGCTGTATTAAGTAGAGCACTGGTTTTGGAGAAGGGAAGGGGACAAGCATTTATTAAGCACCTATTATATGCCCAGCACTGTGCTAAGTACTTTATAAGTATTATCTGATTTGATCTGTACAACATCTCAGAGGTAGGGGCTATTATTATCCCCATTTTACTGTTGAGGAAACTGAGAGAAATGAGGGAGGTTTAGGGATTTGCCTAGGGTCAAAGAAGCCTGTGCTAAGTACTTCATAAGTATTATCTCACTTGTTCCTCACAACAACCTTGGGAGGTAGGTATGAGGAAACTGAGGCAGAAGTTAAGTGACTTGTCCAGGGTCACACAACTAGCAAGGTCTGAGGCTGTATTTGAACTCAGGTATTCCTTATTGGAAGCTTATTTGAAGCAATCTATTCTATACGTGTGTCACCTAGTAAGTACCTTGAGGCACATTGGAACTCGGTTCATCTTGTCTCAAGGCTCAACACTCCCTCACCTAGCTTCCCCAGGATGATCTGTATTTTTATCCTGTATCAGACACTTACTAGCAGTGTGATTCTGATCAAGTCACTGCATCACTCTGAGCCTCAGTTTTCTCATCTGTAAAACTAGTATTATAATAATAACACCTACCTCTGTATTATAATAAAATCTATATATTTATAATATGTTTATATGTTTATAATGTTTATGTTATAAATATATAACATATGTTTATATGTTTATAATGTGTTTATAATAAAATCTAGTATTATAATAATAGCACAACAACATAGAGTTGTTGGGAGAGCAAATGAAATAATATATGTAAAGCACTTTATAGGGCAACAAGGTGGTGCAGTAGATAAAGCAGCAGGCCTGGAGTCAGGAAGATCTGAGTTCAAATCTGGCCTCAGACACTTACTAGCTATGTGACCCTGGGCAAATCGTTTAACCCTTATTTACTTCAGTTCCTCATCTGCAAAATGGAGACATTTGAGAAGGAAATGCAAACCACTCCAGTATCTTTGCCAAAAAAACCCCATGGACAAAAGTCCATTGGGGTCATTTTCAGTCAGGTATGACTGAACAACAATAACAAAAAGCACTTTGTAAACCATGAAGTGCTCTTAGAAATGCTAGCTATTATTGTTTTCACAATTATGCCATGCTCACTTATTGTATTTCTTTAATTTTTTCTAAGTGTTACTAAATAAAGACTAGGATTCTTTGAAGTGTGAATTATGGAAATACTTTCCAGTAGAAGGTTTATAGAGAAGGTCAAGTTGGCTCTAGCCAAAAAAAAACTTGGTGAAAGAGCAAAGCCAGAGGGTCTCAGTTCAAGTGCAGCCTGTCATTTACAGGCTGGGTGACCTCCAGCCAGTCATGTCATCTTCCTTGGCAGCCATAAAAGGAAGATTGGACTAGATGATCTCTGAGATCCCTAAATCTATTATCCCTGTGACAGTGATGAAGGGATCAAGCTTGTCTTCAACACTCCCAGTCTTGCTTCTCCACAGAGTAACAAGGCTTTCCCAAACTCCTGCCCCAACATGCCAAGTCTTGGCTGTTCTACCGCCACAGCATCTCTCCAGCATCCTAGTTCATACCCTCATCATATTTCAACTAAAGTACTATGATGATCTCCAAACTCCAAGCCTTCTTTCAGCCAAAGACAAGGTTTATTAGAACATCATCATATTGGGCAGAGTCTTAAGGAGTCTGAACATTAGTGAGCAGTGGCTAGATTTTAAGAATCTAAGCACCTTAATGGAAACAAGATGGATGTTACATACAGAAAGACTGTGGGAGGGCTCTAGGAGTGGCCAAGTAGTTTGGCGTGACTGGAGGAGGGGTCTAAGGAAGATCTGAATGGGAATGGCCAGTAAACTGGGGTGAACAGAACACCTGGGACCTGGACCATGTGGCCAAGAAAGAATGGAACCTAGCTAGGATTAAGGGTGGGAAATGGCCAGAGAGAGTGGCGGGCTAGGTTAGGTTAGGGGTAACAGATTTGGGAGATTGGGCATTGCCACAATGAAAAGGCCAGTTAATGGGATTACAGCAGCAGGCCAGAGATTTGGCCACATGGGAAAGTCCAGGGTTTTTCCTTTTTGGGATCTAGCTCCCAACCTCATCAAAATTAAATCATCCAAAAAATAAGATAGTTGGATTATGTGATCTCTAGGATTCCTCCCGCGTAGGATTGTCTATGTCAATGAGCAGAATGTATAGGTCACACCCTCTGTGAATTTTAGAGACCAGCTCACCCAAGGGTATTTATATTTTCTAAAAGAATGCCTAGAAAGCATAGCAGATGGTAGTATTTTTTTTTTGGTGGTGGGGGGGTGGGTAGAGGAGTCATCTTGGAATTTTAAAAATTGAAAATGACACAATATTCAAAAATCTCAAGATTAACTCTAGATGAATAAAAGGCAACATTCCTCACTTAAGGAATTTATCTTCTAATTGACTTTCAAAGCACCTAAGAATGAATTTTCCTTCAACATTCAATCAGTGACTTGATTTTCATTTCTTTAGGGGAAAAAACAGTATCAAGTGGTTAAGAACTCTTATGATTATCTTGAAATGAATAGACAATGACATCTCTCCCTGCATTAGTGCTTTAATCCTATTATCATCAGCAGAAAATATTTTCTTTTCAATATCTAAGTCAAATTATGCTGGATTTGAGGTCATTAATGTATTCTTTCTTTTATATCATCACAACACCTTTGTGAGAAAAGGATAATTATTAAATGCAGCACAAACACCAAAATGAGTGTTCTACACTCTTTAAATCTATGGGGAGTATTCTTCAAGTGTCCTTGGTAGGCAATGAAATTAAGAGAACTGATTTCTTGACTTCAGTTTTAGGGAAATGATTGATTCTCTCCTGTGTACAGAAGGAAATGTGCCCCTTGATGCAAAATCAGAAAAGCCTCCTCATCCCTGGAATAGAGCCTATGTAGGGTATGAGTGATCACTTTTTTTTCCAGAGCACCTTTTAGAGGTGGGCAGGAAAGGAAAAGTTAAGAAGGGATATATAACCTATGGCATACAGATCACAAAAGAGAATAACTTCAAAGGAAGAGGGAGGGGGAAAAGGAAAGAAGGAAAGATTTAGGGGATTACAGGTGATGGGGTTGGGATCAGACACTAGAAAAGAAAAACCCTGGACTTTCCCCACACTGCCAAATCTCTGAATTTCACCTGAGGCCATAATCCCATCAACTGGCCTTTTGTTATCACCTACTCCCAATCTCCCAATTCTGTTACCCTTAACCTAGGCTAGCCCTCCATTGTTTTACCTCCTTATGGCCCATGGCCACTTCCCACCCTTAATCCTATCTGGGCTCCATTCTCCCTTGGCCCAGTGGTCCAGGTCCCTGGCATTCTATTACCTCACAGTACCCTTAGACTACTTGGTCACTCTTAGATCCCTCCCATAGTATTTCTGTGTATAAGGTCCATCTTGTCTCCATTAAAATGCTCAGATTCCTTAAGAACCTAGCCAACAGCTCACAATGTTAAGATTTCTTAAGATTCTGGACAATATAGCGGATATTTAATAAACCTTGTCTGTGGCTAACAGAAGGCTTGGGTCGAGTTCATTTAGGCAGGTCCCGCATGTCATGATTTTGGGGTCCCATTACTCCTAACTTCTAAACCTCAACACTAGGAGGGAGACTGACTGGTGATTTCATGGAAACAGCAAACTTTTATTGTAAGGAAACTCCCTCTGCTGATGCAGATCTACAACTCTCAGTCTTGGAGAAGTTCCCAGGAATTGAGAGGTTAAGTGATTGACCATAATCACACAGCTAGCAAACAAAAAGAGACTGGAGTTAAGCTCAGGTCTACTTGCCTCTAAGGTACAACACTATGATGCTGCAATGTAGAGATGTCAATATTTCCTTCTATCTTTGCTCCACATGATGTGTTTCATCCATCAGTGCAGACGGACCTTTCTAATTAACTGAGGTCTCAATCTTAATTGTCAGTATGTGTGTGAAATTAAATCAATTCAATGAGACTATTAGGTAGTAGGCATTTTGCTAAGTGATAGAGATAAAAAGAAAGGGAAACTCCTTCAAGGAGCTCACAGTCTAATAGGGGAGAGAACATGAAAACAACTATGTATCACTAAAATTTAGGGAATGGGGAATACCAGTTAGTTAAAAACTCCATGAAATAATAGTTTTCATTGCTCCAGCTTCCATTGCTCCTAAAAGCTGAATGAGAAAGCAGAACCAGCAAACCAGAACTGAGCAAACTGAGCACTCAGTAAGTCAGGGTTAAATAGATCTGAATTGATTATTGCATACAGAAGTCTTGCGCATCCATTTCAACTCTATCACATAGTAAGATTAGTGACAACAGAAGGTCCTTCTAGCACCCTTGACCCTAGTCCTAGCATGCTCTGATTGTTCTATCCAACCAATTAGTCTCTGTCAATAAATAATATTGAAATTTGTTGTAAGGGACATCAGCAATTGCCAGTTCTGAATCTTTCTGGTCGGTAAAGTAATAGAAAATATATCTTTTTGAAATCACCCTTGGCAAGAATCTTTAAAAGACCCAAGAGAATATCTATAAAACCTTTGAGCCTCTAGGTAACCTTCAGTTACTATATTTTACCAGGTATGATATTCAATTACATTTTCTTTTAAAGATCTCTTTCATTATCTAATGTTACTTTTTTTGTTTGTTTCTATTTTTTAAGTATTTCTCTTGGCTTCCTAGAAATCTAAGTGATGTTAGTTCTATGTGTTACCATCACTCTGATTTAAAGGGATTAGCTTTCCAAAGAAAATATTAAGTTTCTGAAAAGCAACTTGTATATTAAAGGAATTGGGGAGAGAACATGTACTTTTCTTGAATATCATCCAAGAGAAATTACTCTTCCATGTACAACATTATGTCTTGGAAAGATAAATTGTAATGGAACCCTTGCCTCACAGCAAGTACTATAGTATTTCAAAAGTCAGGCTCATGAAAGTAGAAGGCCAGAGACACTACAAAATAAGTCTTTGAAGGTGTTGGGATCTGGCCCCCAGAAAGGAAAAAACCCTGGATAATCTCTCCAACTGGCCTTTCAGTGTGGCTACACCCAATCTCCCAATTCTGTTGCCCTTAACCTAGCCTAGCCCTCCATTGTCTTACCTCCCAATGGCCCCTGACCACTTCCCACCCTTAATCCTAGCTAAGCTCCCTTGGTCATGTGGTCCAGGTTCCTAGAATTCTATTGCCACACTGTCCCCCAGAGACTACTTGGCCACTCCTAGATCCTTCCCACAGTCTTTCTGTATATAAGGTCCATCTTGTCTCCATTAAGGTGCTCAGATTCTTATAATCTAGCCAATATCTCAGATGTTTAGATTCTTAAAATCTAGCCACATGCTCAGATTCTTAAAATCTAGTCACATGCTCAGATTCTTATAATCTAGCCACTGCTCAGATTTTTACAATCTAGCCAATAGCTCACTAATGTTCAGACTCCTTAAGAGTCTGCTCAATATGGTGGATCTTTAATGAACCTTGTCTGTGGCTGAAAGAAGGCTTGTGTCGAATTCTTTTGGGCAGGACCCATGTGTTATGATTTTGGGGTCCCAGCACCCCTAAACCTCAACATTTTGAGACTGAGACACTATTCTATGGACAAAAGTATAAGAAAATAGTAACCCTAAAGATCTAATTAGCTTAGGTACTCCTTTAATGATGTGCTATTAAAAGTAGTAGCCGAAACCCATGATCCCATTGTTTGGAGAACACTTGATTTGGAAATTTCCTTTTCAATGTACATTTTTTTTTTTGCCAGAAAATTATCTGACAAAAAAAAATGTACTTAATAAATACATTTATTAATTGATTGAGTTGTCTGTGGAAGTATAGTGTATAATAACTTGCACATAATCAAACAGTCAGTACATCTGGCCTCATTTATTAGCTTTGGGGCTCAGGCTAAGTCACTTCTCTGTCTGCTTCAGTTTACTCATTTGTAAATGGGAACAATAATAGCACCTATCTCCCAGCATTGTTGTAAGGATAAAATGAGATATTTGCCGACCTTAAAACACTATAGAAACACTGGCTATAATGATGAAAACGATGATGGTAATAACGATTAGGGTGATAATGACAAAGATGATGATAGTAATAATGATGAAGGTGGGGATGATATGTCCAAGGCTAGCCCCAAATCCATTATGTCATGCTCCTTCTTATTTAATAAGTTTTTATTCTGACTGCCCTCAACTCCAAAATTATTAAGAACTTCATGCGTATTTTATAAAAAAAAATTCATGAAAAATAAAAATATTTAAAACTCATAAATATGTATTCTTAGGGGCAATATCATGAAAGGAAATTATTTAAAACAGAAAAGATGAATAGAAATGTGCAAGTAGCATTACATGGAATGTCTCTGTTGCACCATATTGTATGACATGAATTGTGTCTGCAGCTGTCTACACAAACTAATGTTTTGGGTGTAATGAATACTAATGTTTCCTGAAGGTAATTTTCCTATTATATTCAGAGTTAATAGGTAGTCAGGTTTATTAATATTATGTAGTACAACATTTTTAGCCCAGCAATCCTTCCCTTCAAAATGAGAGACTTCAGATTATAGTGTTAATTGACTATCTGAATTGTGATAATGGGAATAGCATTGAATATTCGGCTCAGCCAGTGGTTAAAATACTCACTTAAAGCCAGGCAAGAACTGCTACTACAAATTAGATAAGCCAACTGACCTTCCTTTAGCAGTTCCATTTGTTGAATGTGCATTTTTCCTAAGGCTCTTGTAATCACAAAGGCAAAACATTCTTTAATTTTTGTTCTTTCATCATTGTTTGTTTTTGACCTGCAGACCCAGAGTCCCAACAATGGGATGGGTAGTACCCTTAATGGTAGCCTAAGGCTATTTTTGACTCTTATTCAGGATGCCAATGCTCTTTTATGGGCAAAGACTATGTGAATTTTCCGGGCTTTCTTGGGAGTACTTGACCTCTGAAGCTTAAAGCCGAGAGTTGTAGAAATGAGAGATGGAGGGGACTTAAAGCATAACCTAGTTCATCCCCCTGACAATGATAAACTGATCCCAACACTACAGGGATTGGCTAGAACAGGTTTAAAGCCCCTAGGCTTATAGAAATGACTTTATCTGCTTCCCCACCCTTTTCTGACTTTCTGGGTTCTTTTTTTTTTTTCCTCCATCTTCTTCTTACAATGTGGTGATTATGATTAATGGTGATGAAACAACACATCTTCTAAGACCATACTGAAACAGTTTATACTGATATTTTTAATATTGGTAGCATTTACAAATTATTGGCTTGTAGGTTAATTCAGAGATCAGTTTCTTCCTTTTTAGGTAAAATATGCTTTGTTTTAAAGAGAGGCAAAGCTAGATTGGGAATCATCTCTTTTTGCTCACCCTTAGCAAAGGTAGGGATGGAGTCTGATTAAAAATGAGAGTAGCCCTTTGATCCTGAGAAGAGTGTTTGGGGGAAACTGCTATAACTCTTTCAGATTAAAGCCGTAAGGGCTATATCGTCCCTCGTGCCCCAGTCATTGTCTGGTAAAATGGACAACTAAAACACTGTTCGCTACCTTGGAGTACCTATGGTCTTTCACTTTCCCCTTAATGAGACACAAAGCACTAGTTTAAACACGAGCAAGAGAAAGAACTTTTATCAGGAAAACTATTGCAGGTTAAAGGAAATAGTTTTCAAAGGAACATGAATAAGGATCCTTAAAAACTCAGTCAATTAATAAATGATTGAATGACTGAAGGGATGGATGTGTGAGAACTGTGCTGTGAGAACTGTGACAGATACTGAGAAAATAATAGTGCATGCTCTCAAAGAGGTTACATAAGGAAGAGTTGGCCAAGGAAGGGAGTTTTATAGGATTATAGGAATTATGAGTGGTACCATTGGGTGGAGCCTTTGTCATTTCATTTCCAGTAACAATGGCAGTATTGATTTGACTATTGTTCCTAAAGTTGAAAATGTTTTGTGGGGGAGGGAACTGGATGGGACCAGGTTCCTTAGTTATTTAGGATTAGCACACCAAAAATAGCTCAGCCTCAAGGCAGCCTTTCAAAACTGATTAGATTAGCTTTCCCTGAGAGGAAGGGACCTCTGGAGGTTCTACTTAATTTAATTATTTGATGGATGTCTGTTGCAGTAGAAAGAGCATTACACTGGGGGACATGGGTTCTAGTTCTGGCTTTGCCTCTAATTCACCATTTTTTGGCAAATCATCTACCTGGGATTGAGTTTCCTCCTTAAATTAAGGAGCTTCAACTACTTGTGCTCTGACCTCCCTTCTAGATCTGAAGTCCAGTGGTTCTTTGACTTAGATGATGCCTCTTTATTTCAAAAACTGTTTAACTTCACTCAATATTTACAAATATGGTGCAATAACTGAGTCCACGTAAGGCCACAAAATAGAGAAAAGTAATACCAAAAGTCAGTGTCCTGCCCTGAGTCATGAAATAGAAATATCATCATTTTATTTTCCTCTAGGCAAATACCCATTTGCTGTTAATTGGCATTTCTTATTGTTATTGTTATTCTCAGGTTTCATTTTAATCTTTAGATTCAAGAGTCTAGCACATTGTCTTGGTCATAGTATAGGTGATTAATAATAAAGCTTCTGGATTATATTGGATTGGCTCTACCAGTGCTATTCTCTACAATCCATACAATACATCTGAGAAAACATCTTAATCACAGAGCTCTCCAGAAACAGAGATTTTACTACAATTTCATTTTTCAAATTTTGACAAGATTTTTTTTTTCCTGTACATTTCATGTAAACACTTTAGACGGTCAATAAGCATTTACTATGTGCCAGGCAGTGTTTTACATTCCTGGAACACAAAGAAAGGTAAAAATATGAGCTCTGCCCTCTAACTAGCTCATATTTCAATGGCAGAGACAATGTGCAAACAACTGTGTGCATTGAAGATATGTCTACATCTATAACTCTCTTTATATGTATATATACGCACAAATATACACTATGTACACGCACACACACACAAATAGAAGATAATTTCAGAAAAATTTTTTCACAAGTTAATCCAAATTCCTCTTGTGCTATCCTCTTTTAAAATGGAGACCACTGACTGAAGTCTTTCCTTCTTGAAGCAAAGTAATTCTAGCATTTTCCACATTTACTCAAAGGTCTTGGCTTTTTAACATTTTGATCACATCTGTGCTTGCTTCTCTGGATCCATTTCTTTTGTGTAACCTAGATCTATGTATCATACTATTTGAATGCTGAATTTTAAATTGATTCGTCTCCTCTAATGCCAAGAACTACCTACCACCATTATGTAGTTGATAGATTACTAAACTAGGAAACAAGAAGACCTGTATTCAAATCCTTCCTCTGAAACTTACTCTGTGACCGTGATAGCTTATATAACATCTCTGAACCTCAGTTACCTCAGTTATAAAAGGGGGACAATATATGAACCCCTCAGACTGTTGTTTTAAGGATCAAATGAAATACTATATCTAAGCTGTTTTACAAACCTTCAGGTATTATATGTGCCAGCAATTTTATTGTGAAATTTTTAGTTTAGGTTTTTTTTTTTTTTAAAACCTTGGAGCACTGGTCTGTTTCTCCTGAGTCCTAGAAATTACATTCTCCTTGAGTGTGGTTCTGCATCCTACTCCTGAACTTTTATGAGACAGAATAAGAACAAGACTGCTCACCAGAAGACATATTCTTGATTTAATCTGGTTGCCAATGGTAGAATTCCACATCATGAAACCACTGTATAACATTATTGCTTTCCCTATACTCTAGCAGGCAGGGAACCAAAAGAATTTCTGGTGAGCATTCCTGAGAAGCAGCAGGATATAGTAGAATGAGAAATGTTTTTGCAGTCTGAGAATCTAAGTTCACCTGGTGTGTCTTGCCATTTGCCATCCCTTCCCTCAGTTTGCTCAATAGTAAAATGAGGTGATTGTATCAGCCTCCTAGCTGTTCTTCGAACAAGACTCTCCATCTCTTAGCTTTGGCATTATCTCTTGCTGTCCACCATGCCTGGAATGATCTCTCTCCTCAACTCCACTTGTTGACTTCTCTAGCTTCCCTTAAGTCCCAACAAAAATGCTATCATTTACTGGAAGCCTTCCCTAACCCCTTTTAATTCTAGTACCTTCCCTCTATTATCTCTTATTTAATCCAGTATAGATTGCTAGTCACTTTTTTGGTTTTCTTTAAGTCCCACCTAAAATCCCATCTCTGCATGAAGTTTCTCCCAAACTCTCTTAATTCTAGTGTCTTCCCTCTGTTAACCATTTTCTATTTACTCTCTCTGTCTGTCTGTCTCTCTCTCCACGTGTGTGGATTTGCTTGCATGTTGTTTTCACCATTAGATTGGAAACTCCTTGAGGGAAGGGCTGTCTTTGTCTCTTGTAGTATTGCCAGTGCTTAGCAGATTGCCTGGCATACAGCAGGCATTTAACAGATGATTATTCAGTATACTAGGCAATTTCTAGCTATCTAGATAACATCTAGCCAGTCAGTCACCAACCATTTATTAAGCTCTTATATGCTTTTCTAATCCTTGGGGTTGAGGAGAAGAAGAGGGAAGGAGTGGGATGGGGGAGTGGACATAGAACCCACCCTTAAGGAGCTTACATTCTAGTGGCAGAGAATTATTAAATAACCAGGTACTTACAAGATATATAAAGTATATGGAAGTCTATGTGAGAGGAAAAGACATTCACAACTAAGGAAATTAATTTTCTCTTAGCAAACTTGATAGAGCATTTGTCTATCAGGAAAAATTATTTCCTTCTCCATCATATCAATATATGCTAGGCTATCCCTCCTCCCCAAGGAGACAATCTGGCTAATCATTCCTTTATTATGGATTATAAATGAATATTTGTCTTTGAAGTAAAACTATATTAAATATCCTCAAATGACCCTGATGCCTTAGTTCCTTTTTTCTCCACAAATTACTTTTATTAATATAACCATTGTATATTGTTCCTGACGTTTATTTGTTGTGAGAAAACCACCCACATGGGCTCCAGTTATGCCCTGGAAAAAGCAATTTTTTTCCCCAGATTAAACTGTTTAACAATTCCTACTCTTTCTCAATTTCCTTAAGTTTTAGGTTAACCTCACTGGTCAGTTTCTGCTCTTTGCTTATCAAACATCTAAAAGAAGCACCATTTGCAGAAGTTTGAGATTTTGGATCAGAGCCAAACTATCCCTAATCCTCATTCCTCAATAAAATTGCAGTCATTTTTTCAAGCTAGGAATATTTCAGCCTAAGATTTGCACAAGACCTTGATTTGTTCAGATACATTTGTACAATATTTTTTAATCTGAATGAACAAATCAGGGGTGGTGAATTATGGGATATGGTTCTAAATGAGACCGCATCAGGATTATTTCAGTTTTAAATCCCCTACAACATCCATAAATGTGTTCAAGTAATCTGTATGCATACACAATTATTAATTGTAACCACTAAATGTATAAAGTGCAGTACACACGTCATGCATGACAAGTGATCAATAGCTTCCAAATTGAAGATATATTCATGAAGATAAAAAAGGAAAAAAAAAATAACACTTTGGCCAGCTAGTAAGAACATAGATGAAACTTCTCTAGAACTTTTTTACAGTTTCAAAGGACTGGAAACAAAGTGAGTGGATATTCATCAACCGAGGAACAAATTAATAAACTGTTTTATATGGATGCAATCAAATACAGAAATTAAAAAATACATATCTATATCTATCTATATATGGGAAATTCACCAAGACTTGGATGAACTTGGAACAAATTAAGTAGAGTCAATAGAGCAGTTACATGATAATTGCAATACTGTAAAGAAAAAACAACATTGAAAAACTTCAGAACTCCTAGGAGTGCAGTCACTAATTGTAACTCCAGAGGACTGACGTCAGAGAGGTGGCAGACTACAGCTCCAAATGAATCCTACATTCCTACACATGGCCATTGTGTTGATTTGATTTGCCTGACTGTGACTATTTGTTAGAATCAAGTCTTCTATGGAGGGCAAATCCAATCCCAGATACTTACTAGTTGTAACACTCTGGGCATTCTTAACCACTGCCTGCCTCAATTTTCTCATCTGCAACATGAGGATAATAATAACACCTACCTGCCAGTGTTGTTGTGAGAATAAAATAAGGTGATCTTTTTAAAAAGTCCTATGTAAACCTTGAAGCACTATACAAATGCTATCTCTTAGCTATATTGTGCTTAAGAAGAGTGCATTAAGGTAACAAACAAAAAACACAACCAGATTTAAAATAAAAATACATATCATGTATCATGTGTTATAGTAAAATTATCTACAAAATATTTTCCAATTATATGCACATAGTTATCCAGCTACAAATTAAACAAGCAGAGCAGCAAAAAGATGAAATCTTATGGCTTTTATACATATATATATTACATGTATATATATAAACATACATACACATATATTTCCATTACTTGTGGAAAATTAAAGATCCAATTTGTACTGAGAGTAGTATGTCAATGACTTAAAGCTATGATCTATTAGAAAGGAAAATAAATTTTCAAAATAAAATATAGTTCAGATACAGTAAATAATAAAAATCTGTTTAAAAAGCCTAGAAACACATATAAGGTTTAATTAATAGTATAAAAATTTATTTCAAATTGAAGGCATTACTTGAGTACAGTCTATTCTATTCAAGCTATGCTACTTTCTACTTGTGCGAGCATGGGCCGTTTTGCTTCTTTAGGGTCTCAGTTTGCTCATGTATAAAATGAGGGGATTGGATTCGATGACTACTAAAGTCCCTTCCATATCTATGTCCTAAGATCCTATTCACAAATTTCGACATTCCAACTTAATTTTGTTTTGAATGATTTTAACAGTTATAGAACAAATTCTAAAGAATAGTTGGTTAATGGGATGTTCTGACTAACTGAATAGCTTACACAGTCCACATGTGTAATAAATCACGTCTATTACAAAAAGCTTGCCCCCCCCCCCAAAAAAAAAACTCTTGTGAAGAAGTTAGTGCAATTATTATTAATAATTCCACTTTACACATGGGGAAACTGATTCTCAAGGAGGTTAAGCGACTAATCCGAAAAAATCATTCCTAAGAATGTCAGAAAAAGGATTCGAATCCACGTCTTCTGACTCTAGTTTGAATGACCTTTCCTTACTCATGCTGTTTCACCAATGTTGTGACAAATGAAAGCTTTTACTAAACCTTAATGAGCTGTAGTATCCTGAATTCTTGTCAGTACTATTCTCCCAATTTAAAGACCATTAAGATAATTTATCACTATAGTGTTTAAAACAATCAATCAATAAACATTTATTAAGTGGCTGCTATGTGCCAGGCACTGTGCTAAGCACTGGAGATAGAAGAGAAAAGATAGCTCCTGCTCTCAAGGAGCTTACAATCTAATGGGAGACACGCCATGCAAACAAACGAATATATGCAAGAATTTGTTAAAAGTTAATTTGCTACTGAGAATATATATGTAGGCATGTATGTAACAGGGACAAATGTCAGGAAACTATAAGGTGACCAATCTGTGAACCTAGGGCCACCTGTAACATTCAAGCCTTCCCAGTGGACTTCTGGCATGATATTGAAAATCTGCTGTAATTCAACAGGGTTGATGCTGAGTATGCAATCATCTGCTTCCATTTGTCCCTGTGGTTGGCAAGGATTAATAGGTACAGGCAGGA
Organism: Vombatus ursinus; assembly: GCF_900497805.2. Lineage (NCBI taxonomy): Eukaryota > Metazoa > Chordata > Mammalia > Diprotodontia > Vombatidae > Vombatus > Vombatus ursinus. The sequence continues at coordinate 35,447,839 of NW_020954599.1, forward strand.
GATGGGCATAGCACAAATTGAAAATAATGGAGCATTTTACACCAAAGGAAACATAGGATAAGAACTATAAGGGGCAGGAAAGGAAACAGTGAGCAGGCTTGAGGGGGTGCAACATGTCAGTAAGAGACAGCAGCAGCTCTGGGACAGCTGTGGCTCAGCACATCAGTGTATAATGAAGATATGGCCCACCTGCTGTACATCATTTTGTGGCCATTCCATAGAAGTTTTTGCATGAGGATCTAATTATGAATTCCATAAGAAACTCAATATCAAAACATATTTATATGATAGTGACATTTCAAGGGAAATGAAATATAAAGTTTTTTTTTTTTAAAGGATTATCCAAATGGGAATTCAATGTTAATGCTAGGTCAACTATATAGACGTTCATAGGATCAGAAACAGCAGAGCTAGAGGAACTTTAGAGAGCTAACCTGAGTCTAATTCATGCATTTTACAAATGAGGAAACTGATATCAAAGGCAAGGATTTGCCTTAAAGTCACATAATTGTTTTGTGCCAAAGTTGCAACTTGACCTAGGTTTCTTGACTTCCAATTCAGAGCTCCTTCTGCCATACTGGACCTCTTATGGCATTCTTATGATATTGCTATTTTTTAAAAATCTGAAATCAGAAAAATTGCTCAGCATCATAATATATAAAAACCACCCCTTACACTCAATAAATGCTGTGACAGGTTGCACTAATCAAAAAGGTTACAGAAGGCTGTTAGGTAACCCAGAAGAATTAAAAAAAATTAAGAATAAAAAAGGTAAAAAAAAATCAAGTATAATCTAACTTCAGAGGATATATATCTAGTTATTAGCATGGAGAGGAGAATATACATTAGGTATTGCTGCCGCCACTCAGTTGTTTCAGTTGTGTCTGACTCTTTGTGACCCTATTTATTTTTTGGTAGATACTAAAGTAGTTTGCCATTTCCTTTTCCAGCTCATTTTGCCGATTAGGAAACTGAGGCAAATAGGGTTAAGTGACTTGCCCAGGGTCACACAGCTAGTAAGTATGTGAGGCCACATTTGAACTCATGTCCTCCTGACTACAGGGCTGGCAATCTATCCCTATGCCATCTAGCTGCCCCTGCATGATTTTCTAAACTTCAGTTAACTTATCTACAAAATGATCCTTTGAGTCCAAAATTTGATAAGCCTTGATTTTTAAGCATCTTCCAAATATATTTAGTTATTGTTGAAAAGAGCAGCTAATAACAGTTTTCACCCCCATTCAGCCAATTACATGCCAGTGGGTGGTAGCTATATTCAGATAGCACATAAGGAGTAAAAACAAAACAAAACAAAAAATAATATAAACACACAAAATGAAACAAATGGACTTAAATTGTGTGAATTGATTTATATTTAACAATTCTGTTTTTTATTTCCTATCTATGGGTGTGATTATAAACGCTAAAATGAGGCTCTGAGTAAAGAGGAGAATCAACAGCCTAGAAAAATCTTCATAGTCATCATATTATGGGGACAGTTTCAATGTAACTGGGAAATGGATTCAGTGAAATTCTAAGGTCATTTTCAATCAAGTGATGCCTTAATTCTCCATGATTAATAAGTTGTGTTTGGCATCTTCTCTGAGTATCCCAGAAAACATCAGCAATTGAACATTTTAAAATTGCAAAAATGATTAAAAAAGAGATGTCCTTCAGTTTTAGAAGGGGTCCACTGCTTATCTGCCATACTTTTAATGGATTTTAATAAACACTGGGTATAACATATCCATAATGTGAAAGTGTATTATTGCTAATATTGTGCAAATTCACAGCTAATGCCATTATAACTCCAAATGAGCAGTTACTATGTGCAAATGTCTACTAAGATTAATACACAAAATCCTAATATCTCTCAACTGTCTCATTAACATGATAACAGGCCCAAAGGAGTTTCAAATCCCTTAACACATGAAAGACATATTTTCTCCCATTTTTCTTTCACACCACCATAAAAATGGAAATTAAACCACATAAAAATATCTTCAAAAAATACCAAGGGGCCAATGCAAATACATAAAATACTTTTTTTTTTCATTAAACTACTAAAGCCTTTGTTTCAATGCCACTAAAGAATTGACTTATATGCACAGAAATGAGGGCAGTTTACAATTAAAGTTTATTTTTCATCCTCTTTGTGCTTAGAGATCCTAAAGGAGTTGATAAACATGGAGTGATCTAGCCTGTTAGGTGATTTGTTTCCCCAGGAACTAAGTGAAGGGTTAAAGAGGAATTTCCAAAGTTTCATTCAATCTCTGCTTTGGTGGGCTGAAGTCACAACCTTGGTGTTGCTGGGCAAAAGCCATTTGTGGCTTAATAAGGAAGAAAATAAAAGGAAATTATCCTCTTTGTTATGTAGGATATGCTTTACGATATCACTACATGGTGACAACTTCTTGTCCTTCTGTCACATTCCGTCCTTTAGACCATACTGCAGAAAAGCAATTTTCTGCCTCAAAAGCACTCTATTTTTTTAAAAGTTTGTCTCTGGGCAATTTTCAGGTCTAGTAGAGCTGCACAACTGTATACAGATGAGAAAGACCCAAAATAGGGCAATTTATTCGATTCCTCCTCTTCAAAACATTTAGCTGAGATTGCATATCCAACAGAGGAAGCCCCCCAAAAAAGAATATTCAGGGGTGACCCCCAGTGTCATCTATCCTTTTTGGTACATTTGCATTTAACATCTTTTCCCAATAAAGCGGAGATTTCTGGGGGATGCTTTTTTGTTTAATGTAAATCTTTCCCACAAAATCCACACCACTACTGCAACTGCAGCCACCATCACCCCGACCCAGGATAAGGAAAGCTATTTTTTACTTAAAAAAAATTTTTTTTAAAAAAGATAAAAGGGGGAGGGTGGTTTAGAGAGGCAAATCTCTAGCCATAATGACTTAAATACAGCAAAGAGTTTTCCCCCAATGAAGAGATGGCTCATTTTAAGTTGTACACTCATTTGAATCAGCAGTTCAGTTTTTCTGAGCAAAAAATGTATTCCCCTCAATGTTCAGCTGTTGATAATTTCACACATATCAATGCCTGGTGCTAGCATGACCATAATAGCCTCATGATATCTCTCTGCCCTAACACAGTATGGAGTGCACCACAATGGACTCTTACCCCAGTCGGGAAACAACTCTCCCTCTAATAGCATCCTTACAGTAGGATGATTTAAAAGTTGCATGATGTTCCACTTAATGCTTGCTGGCACATTTTATAGGGAGAGAGTAAATCTCGGTGTTAACCTGTTGGGTTCCGAGTGGTCTTTATTTCCACACCATGTAAGTTACGATGTTGGATGGAGACTGTAAATATGGATTTGTATTTCCTAAGTCTGTTTCTGGCAGGGTAAAGATCGCTGAATCTGGAGCTGAGACCTAAGAGAAATTCTAGCTCTGCTAATTAGAGGATCAGAGGTGAAAGAGAACTCAGAGGCCATGGAGCCCAACCTTCCCTGGCCCCTTTCCCCGTTTACAGAGGAGGAAACCGAGGACCACAGAAGTTATATGACTCACCCAGAGTTACACCAACCCATAGTGTCTGAAGCAGAATTTGAACTCAGATCATCCTGAGTACTCCTTCTGCTGTGCTACCTAGCTGCCCAGACTTAGCACCAGTGTAACTTTTGGGTTAAAAAAAATAGCATTCATAGTATAGGAGAAAGTATACTGGATTTAAAGTCAGAAGATTTGGGCTAGAAACTTGACTCTGTTACTCTCTGTAGCACTTAGCTTCCCTGAGACTCAGTTTCCTCTTCTGTAAAATGCAGGAGTTAAGTTCTATCAACTCTAAGGCTCCTTCTAGCTTGAAGTTATTGATCCATTTATCACAGGTTTATTATATGCCAGATACTATGTTAAGTGTTGGATATACAAAGATTCAGGAATATACCAACAGCAGCTGATGCTCTATGGAAGGAGAGGTTCACATATAAGGCACTTAACCTCTCTAGGCCTGTTTCCTCATTTGTAAAATAAAAGAAGTTGCACTAAAAGACTTTGTCCCTTCCTTCTCTAGACCTAGAGAAAAGACTGCATTAAATATGGATCATCTGACCTAGCAATTATTTTACATGTAACCAAGGTATAAATACTTTTATTATTCACAAAAAACTAGTATTTATGAATAATTTTAAGGTTTGAAAAACATCGTAAATAATTTGTGTTCATTTGATCCTCAAAACAAACCTGTGAGGTAGGTGATATTATTATTCACATTTTACAGATAAGGACACCGAGGCAAACAGAAGTTAAAAATTTGCCTAGGGTCACCCAGAGCTAAGTGTCTGAGGGGGGATTGAACTCCTGTTAACCCCACTCTAAGTCCAGCATTCTTATCCAGCTGTCCACAATGTTAATTACAGAAACAGTTATAAAAAAAAAAATCTATACCGTAAGAATGAAGATAAGCATGACAAAGTAGTGGGAAAATGTCCTAAGACAAGGCGTGGCATATGGAATGTTAGGTTTCCTATTTACTATATCCCCGAGTTCAAATCTGGTCTCAGACACTTGTTAGTTGTGTGATCCTGGGCAAGTCACTTAACTCTCTTTGCTTCAGTTTCCTCATCTGTACAACGAGCTGGAGAAGAAAATGGCAGCATCTTTGACAAGAAGGCCCCAAATGGCATCGCCAACAGATGGATATGACTGAAAGGACTGATCAACAGTAACAGTAACAACAAGGTCCCTCTTAGTCCTGAATCTACATTATTATTCCTGGTGGCTGTTTGACCATACATAGTGATGCCACTTGGACATTTAACATCTCAGACTAAGACCATCACTTCAAATGACACCAAAGACTATCTCTTCTAGGAGACATCAATCTGAGGCTTTAGAGGGAGTTTCCTCAAAAGGCGTTTTCCCACACGGATAAAATCATTGGCCTAAATCCCACTCTTCACCAAAAAACAAAAAAATGCAAAAACCAAAAACAAAGACAAAAAAATGGTGAAAAATAAATAACTATAGGTTTAATAAACACTAGGCACCATTCCTGCCCTTTCCCAACCTTCTTTGTGTTTTCTCTGGTCTGCTTTCTAGGAGACCTTAGAAATCCTAGAATAATAGATGTAAAGCTAAAAGTGACCTCAGACACCCTCTAGTTCAGCCTCCTTTTTTTGAGGCCATGGAAGTGAAATGATTTGCCCCAAATCACAGAGGTAATTAAACATCAGAGGTGAGATATGAACCCACATTCTCTGACTCCAGAGGCAGTGCATTATAGCACCTTAGTCTGACTCTGTTTCTCTGTTTCTCTTGGTCTCTGTCTTTGTATTTTTGATCCTCACTCCCATGAGCTTGGTTGTTGTCCTTTTAGGGGGAGAGGATAAACTATTCATTTACTATAGATTGAGGTTTGTGCTTTCTTAGTTTAGTGATACAAAGAGAAATAGACAAATGTAGTGGAACAGGGGTGCCTGGGGACATTTTCTATCCCAAATAGAATTTTTCCAGTCCTAATGATTTTTAACACCACTTTCAAAGCTTGTTCACAATTTCACAATATCAGTCCTTCTGCCCTCTTCACAGTTTTGCTCTCTCAAATGTTGAGTCTACTCCCACTGTCCCCAATTCCTTTCATCAGTCTGCTTTCTCAACCTTATCTAGCCCAGCTTCTGCCCTTGTCTCGCCAGAGAAACTGGCCTTCGCTAAGGTCTCTGATGACCTCATTATAGCTAAGCCCAAGGGCCAGTCCAATTTTTACTCTTCCTCTTTCCTCAACATCTCTGCAGCATTTGTCACATTCAACCATTCTCCCTTTCTATAAATGCTTTCTGATCTCAGTCAGCCTTCCTCTTTAACTCAATCCAGTCAAGTGTTTTGGCTTATAGGATATCTACTCAAATAAGTCTTCTTTCCAACTCAAGATAAATATGGAAGAATCCAAAAACTTATCTTTCCTCTCCTCTAGCTTTCCTACCAAATTAGAATATATGGCAATTTAATTTTTCTACTAGGCTTGTGTGAAGCAACTCTAAATTACCAACTCTGAAATGAGGTGCCATTTCTTTTATCTATCTTGTATCCTGTATGAAAGATAGTATCTTTTGGATAGATTATCTCCACCTACAGTCATATCTTTTATTGAAACAAGTCAGGTCCTAGGCTATTTATTAGGTTAATGTGTTCTTTTCTTTACTACCTGCAGTGATGTTTTCTTAAATGACTTTTTAAGAACATATAACTATAATCCTTAAAAACCCAGTGGTTCCCTTCATTATTGACATTAGGCATTAGTACCTAAAATTGGCTCTAAATAAATGAAGCCACCCAAATTAAGCCTTTCCAGCACTTAATTCTATCCAAATCTTCCCTTTAATTATGTTATACCAACTATCAATTATCCACGAATGTAAGAGACAGGACTAGCATGGAAACTTGCTGTTCAGTCATTTTTTCAGTCACGTCCAACTTTTTGTGACCCCGTTTGGGGTTTTCTTGGCAAAGATACAAGAAAGGTTTGCCATTTGCTTCTCCAGCTCATTTTACAGAGGAGGAAACTGAGGCAAGCAGGGTTGAGTGACTTGCCCAGTGTCACACAGCTAGTAAGTGTCTGAGGCCAGATTTGAACTCAGGAAGATGAATCTTCCTGACTCCAGGCCAGGTACTCTATCCACTCTATCATCTATCTGCCCCTAGAAAACTTAAGTCCAGATAAATGTATTATTTTAGCCTATCATTTCAGCCTTTTTCAACTATGTAAGTTTGTGGGGTAATTAGAGGGGAAAGGATGATTTTTTGAAAAATAAAAATAGTTTTTAGGTAGTTTTGTGGCACAATGGGTCGAGCACTAGGCCTAAAATCAGAAGGACCTTGGTTCAAATCTAGCCTTAAACACTTACTAGCTGTGTGACACTGGGCAAGTCACTTAACCTTATCTGCTTCAGTTTTCTCATGGTGAAGTGAAGATAATAATTGCACCTACTAACTAAGGTTTTTGTGAGGATAAAATGGAATAATATTTGTAAAGAGCTTAGCACAGTGTCTTGCACACAGTTGGTACTTAATAAATGCTTCCCTTCCCTTTCTTCCTTCCTCAGACATTTAACCACTTAAAGAGGTGAAGTTTTCCATATTAATCAAATTAAATTCATAGAATTTGGCCTCAAAAAACATAGGGAAAAAAAAGGACGGTTAATTTTAAGATGACATTTGTCTTCTTAAGAAGAAATTTGTCCAACTGAATAAAAGACCCAAGGAAGAACTGACTAGAAAGCATGAATATGAAGCCATAGTGCTCTCTGATTTGACTTGACAAATATTTAATTCTCCAAGTTGTTAATTAATATACCCAGCTGTAGCTCTTCTAAGTGAGAGAAAACATTCCATTCAGTGGTGGGTGCCATCAGTCAGGCCTCAGTAGTCATAAACCACTGACAGTTTAAGAGAGCAACTGCATAACGTTGCTCGATTCATTTTGGTTTCTTTAAAGTAATGCTGTAGCTGTGTCAATCAGACGTTATCAGAAGGGAAAGGAAGAAAGTCACTGATGCATAAATTTACCTAGCCTGAAATCCTTTTTTTTTTTCCTTTTCAGAAAAAAGAAGAATATGGAGCCTGTCCTTACATTTATATCATACTACTGGGATTTACTTTTGGTACTTTTGTGTAGTCATCTAACATATTCTATTCCATTGCTGAATGTGTAAGCTGGAAAAAAAAGAAGAACACCGGGGAAGAAAGGTGGCTGAAATGAAAACTCTACATAATACTGGGGCAGAAAATGAAGCCATTTTCCCTTCCCACAAAACACTTTTTTCTCATATATATATTTCTAACTATCAAGGTATTGTGAAGACTTCAGAAACCATTTCTGTAGATCACTTTCATCAAGCCAGGTTTAGAGGGGAGAAATGTGAAAGTAATAAGCATTCATGGCATAGAAGATGAAAGGAGAGCCTTGGACCCAGAAGAGGTGGATTCAGGTTCTGCTTCTGATACAAACTTGCTACATGAGTCTGAGCAAGTATAAACTTTTAGTGCTCTGGAAAACTTTCTAGGAAATGGCACGGACATTCTCTATGCTGATGAAATCAAAGATCTGGTTATGGCAAGACAAATCTACTCATCTCCACCAATCCAGCACACTTACAGAGATTACAGGTGTATGTATGTGTGTGTGTGTGTGTGTGTGTGTGTGTGTGTGTGTGTGTGTGTGTATAAAGAGAGAGAAAAAGAGACGGGAGAAAGAGACAGAGATAGAGACAGAAAGAGAGAGAGAGAGAGAGAAAAAGGCAGAGAGGAAAAGACAGGGACATAGAGGGAAAGACAGGAAAAAAGAGAGATACATATACACATGTTTTTATTGAAGACGTGAGAAAATGATTGAATGATTTAAGGTTAGGTACTTTTAGAAGCTGAATTATTGCTAGATCTTTTTCACTGATCTATGTGTTTCTAATCTTCATATCCTTCAGATCATCCTGAACCCAATAGTCATATTAATCATGCCATTACCCATAGATGTAGAACAAATGCAATTTTCCTGCCATTCATGGGTCTCCCACTCTAGTTTCAACTTTTTCTCCCCATTACTCCTATATATGAACCTTCCACTTTATCCAGATTGGCCCCCAAATATCTCTGTTCTAATTTCCATAGCTACACTCTTGCTCACCTTCATTAGGTCACACACACTTCTACCTCCTGCACAATCCAATTCCTACTTTTCTTTCAAAGCTTAGGTTAAGTCCCCCTTTTCCATCAAGTCTTTCTTGGCCCTTCTGGTACATTATCAGTTCTCTCACTTCTAAGTGTCTATTACAAAATCACCAAATTACAGGGTTTCAGAGTTGAATAGTTTATCAGAAAGTCATACTGGAATAGCAACCCACTCTATGATGGACCTAACAAGTAGTCATCTAGTATTTATTGTATATACAATTCATTTGCCACTTTTGACATTTCTTTTACTTTTTATGTTTTATTTATGTATATATTATTTTTTCCCTTAGCAAACTTAATGGACACATGTTTAAGTATCTAAAAATATTATTGAATAAAACTTGAAGTTATTATTTATTGAAAAAACTCTCAACATAAAAATGCTCTATGTGTCCCACTGATAAATCAAAACAATGTCAGAGTTGGAAGGGACCTTAAAGGTTATTTAGTTCAACCATCTTATTTTGGAAGTGAGTAACCAGAGGAAATAAAAACTAGTGACAGAGATGATTGTCAAACTTGGAATCTTCTGACTCCATGAAGAGAACAATCAATCTTTCATTGTAGGGAATGTGCTCGATTCTGCTGGCTATCAAGTGGCATAGCGGATAGAGAGCTGATTGGACTTGGAGTCAGGAAGACCTTCCTAGGATATGACCCTGGGCAAGTCATTTTACCACTCTCCCCCTCAGTTTCCTCACTGCAAAATGGGAATAAGAACATCAACCTGACTGGGTTGCTGAGAAGATGAAATAAGATAATATATGCAAAGCACTTTGTAAATTTTCAACTTGCAGTATAAGCACTAGCTATTATTATTTTTTTCTATTCAACAATGCTGACTTCCTCATCATTTCTTAAAAACCTAAACTATAATAGAAGACACAATGGTTGAATATTGCATATACTAATTCACTTTGGAGCTGAATTAATGTTTATATTTTTAACTCTAACATCAAAAGATTAAGAATTATTTTGGCTTATGGTATTTTGCAAAGTTTCCAAGACAATGTGTTGTGCTGTCCAATGATATTGATGCTCTATTCAGTCTTGGAGAAAGGGGAGAGGGAAGAAACAGAGAGAAATTGGAATCCTTCTCTCCTCAACTAACCCTGACTGCATTTGCTCCTCAGTCTTTGGAAATACTTGGGAGGAACAGGAAAAAAAAATGAAATAAGAGTTGAGAGAAGACAAAGGATAGGAAGGGTGGAAAGGAGAAAAGGGTGATCCTCATGGGATTATATCCTTCTTAAATCGGTGAATAAAGTCTCCAAGAAGAGAGTTGTCATTGCACTAACTTCCTTTCCTTCAACTTTCTCCCAAGTGCTTGGTCTACCAGAATAAGGTGCGAACAGGGGCTGCTTTACCCAGCACAGGAAGAATGAGATTTGTATTGCCACTTTTTGAGACAATGAAGCATAATAGGAAAACCAGGAAACCTGAAGACAAGATGACTTATCATAAATTTGGTCCTAAGTTTTAAAGCAGGAAGGAATGTTAGACACCATCTAATCATATCTATTTGAACCAGAAGAAACCTTCAATGTCTAGTCCACATCTATTTCTTTTACAGATAAGGAAAGTGAGGGCCAGCAGGGTAAGTGAATTGCCCAATATCACAAAGAGAAAAGGGGCAGAGCTGTATTTAAACAGAGGAGCTCTGTCTCCATATCTCGAAGTCTTTCCCCATGACCTCTGCTCTTTAATATAGTTCCAATTGTGACATCCAAGTGAGATCAAGAGAAAGAAAATGAGTTGGCCAAGGCCATACAAGTGGTACAGCAGAGCATGCCTTTGAATTCAGATCCTCTTACTTTAAATCTGGTGCCTTTCTGCCATAGCAAAGTACTGTGTAAAAACTAGATTAGGAGCTCCTCAAGGGTAGGGACAAGTTTTTGCCTTTATTTATAGTCTCAAGTCTTAGTTCAGTGCCTGAAATTTTTTGTTGTTGGTAATGAGTCATTTTTCAGTCATGTCTGACCCATCTGGGGTTTTCTTGGCAAAGATACTGGAGTGGTTTGCCATTTCCTTCTTCAGCTCATTTTACAGATGAGGAAACTGAGGCAAACCAGGTCACACAGCTAGTAAATGTCTGGAGCCATATTTGAAATCAGCAAGACTAGCCTTCCTGATTCCAGGACCGGTGCTCAATAAACTATACCACCTAGCGGGCCTGAACTTAGTAGGTGCTTAAAAAATGTTTATTGATTGACTTGATCTCTTTAAACCTCAGTCTCCTCTCCCATAAAATGGTGATAACTAATACCAGTACTCAGAAACCTGAGTGGATGGTTGTAAGCAAAGTACTTTGTAAATCTATAGTTGCTATAGAAATGTGGTTTTTTACTGTTATTCTATCCATGATACAATATGGTATCATTCTAAAAACTAATAAAAAAATGGTAAGACTTTCCCCCAAAGAGACTGACTGTTCATCTTCATTTGGCCTTTTGGAGAGTTTCACTTTCAAGGTGACAGCACTAACTGTGCCCTATAAATCCATCTCTTGCCTTCCTTTCGACCGTTAAAGTGCATGTTAGATTCTCTTGCTTCAAGCAATGCTCTGGAGTAACCCTTGTTAAAAGTATTACTGTAGATATTTCAGAACCTCCAACAAAAATGTCACCTTTGAAGTTATTTTGCTGCAAAATTCAAACTACATTAATCTCACTTCCATAGGTATTTGAAGTTTCGGTTTTCCCCTAGTTGGAAACATTCCTCATGATACTAAAATAAAAATCAAGCTCTATAACTTAAATGTCTCAGTAGCAATAGGAAATAGACCAAAAATACTCCTTTAAACATCCCCACAAAACTAGAAAATGACAACTGAGGTAAGAAAAGCAGGCCGTGAAAAAGCCTGTGGATACTAAAGATGCAGACTTTCTGTTCAAGATGGTTCACACAATACCCAGGCAATCCTTAGTTGTACCTTACCTTCTTGAGATGTTGCTACACGATCAGCTGATTTTATTTGGCTAGCGCTTTGTGAAAGAGCTTTACAGGATAATGACATACAAAATGTTTCATTGTGGAAAATTTGCATAAAACTCATTTTTTATTTCCTTTTGTAATCAGACATATGAACCTATCATCGTCTTGGATGAATGAGAGAAGAGTTCCTCTTTGTGATCAGAAAGGTTGTAGCCTACTGGCACGCACTCTCTCTCTCTCTCTCTCTCTCTCTCTCTCACTCACTCATTCTCTCTCTGCAATTGGGAAGTTCAGTAATCACAATGTTTTTTCCTCCCACCTATACTCTTTGGCCAATCTCAGAGCTACCTTTTACTTTGTTGAACATTTTTTTTTGTAATTATTTATCTAAAACGAGATCGATTGAATCTTTGTCTCTGAATGCCATAAGAAATGGTTAGGTAATCATGACAATTCATAAAACTGGCTGCTCCTTTCAGAACACCAGACAATAGGGTTTCAGATAAAGAGAGGAACACCGAAGATCTCCAAATACCAGCAAGCCCATCCCTTTCCTTTTAGCAGTAATGACAGAAACAAAATGAACACGTATGTGTTCTTTGAGGGAAATAGCCAAGTCTTTTAAAATTCTTTTCAAATAAATTCTTTGTGCCACCTCAAGAAAAGTTTCAAGGTGGTTTTATTTTAAAATATACCATTAAAGGATTGCAAGGAAAATTACAATGGGGAAAAAAAAAACAAAACACTTGTTCTGAAGTCCAAAAACTGGGGTGTAAATCCGACCTCTGAGGCCTAATATTTGTGCAAACTCAGCATTCGGCCTCCCTGGGCCTCAGCTTCTTCATCTATGAAATAAAGAAATTGGACTAGATGGTCTCTGAGGACTCTTCTAGACAGAGATCAACAATATTGTGTAATATGACACTGAATAAAGGTGATTAATGTTCTGTTTCAGAAGTGTATATCCAAAGGAGGGTGACCAGAATGCTGAATGGTGTGGAGATTATTTAATACAAGCATATACTGAAGAAACTGGAGGTAATGATTAGACTCAGGTGCTTAGCTGTCTTCAGGTATAGGAAAGGTTATCATCTGGGGAAAATAACTACATTTTTCTACCTGACCCAGAGAATTAAAAGCAAAGTGAATGAATGTCAGAGGGCCTGTGGAGACCAATTTCTGTGTTTACAAGTAAGGATGTTAGTGCTCCTCAGAACAATCCCCTGGAAACAGGTGGTCCATCTCTGCTTTTGCAAAAGGAAGTCTGCTGTTCCCTTATCCTGAAAGATAAGGAGAGGGAAAAATTTTCATATAGAAGAGTGAAAAGTGAAGAAGAACACATAGAATGCTTCCTCATCAGGTAAGGAGTTCAGCTGTGATTTAAATTTGGCAAGTAAGCTAAAGGGAGAGATGACGGGAGATTCAAGGGATTTCAGGCTGAGAGACTGGGATAGAAGGATAAAGCACAGAATTGAAAAGCCAGGGCTGATTCTAAAGTTTTCTTTAAAAAAATAGCTTTAATTAGTACCAATGATGGCTTAGATAAATATTTGATAACTGTTTTGGCTTATATGCTTCATTATTTGTTAATAAGGAGTTGTAAAAGAGAGAAAACAGTGACTGGCTCTCTCTCTCTCTCTCTCCTCCCCCCCTCCCCCATCCCTTCACAAACATATCTATCTACTAGAGAAGAAATGGAGAATATGTTTGGTTTGAATTATTTGAGTAAAAGTTTTTCTCTCCCCTCCAAACTAGGGACTCAGGAACTTGGTGAAATCAATCACCATAATGATGAAACCAAAAGAGACTAGAAATTCTCTTGATCAGCAAATACTTGATCTCTAAGCAAGTGGGGATACATAAGAATTAAGTCTTAGAATGTTCATTTCTTAAAGTATCAAGTTAGAACATTAACTCATTTGTCTAATATTATAAAAGATGATGAAAGTTCATTATATCATCCATTAAAAAAAAAAGAATTTGTTTGTTTCAGTCATGTCCAACTTCTTGTGACCTCATTTGGGATTTTCTTAGCAAAGATACCGGAGTGGTTTGCCATTTCTTTCTCCAGCTCATTTTACAGATGAGGAAATTAAGGCAAAGAGGGTTAATTGACTTGTCCAGGTTTACACAGCTAGCAAGAGTCTTAGACCACATTTGAACTCAGGACTTGATACTCTATCCAGAGGAGGAGGAAAAACAATACTACAGAAATTTAATGAGAGATTCAATTAGCCAAACAATCCTGAGCATATTTAAGCTTGAAATCAGAAGAAATGATTTGTCAATATTTCCACAACAAACTATTTTCTCCATCATTGACGTGCCAGAAACCACATTCAAACCCTAACACGATGGTCCCTCTCATGGTAGATCAATTAGTGTAAACAGTACTGTAGAAAGCAAAGACAGGAAGAGATGTCCATGACAGACACACAATGTCAAGGACTGCAGAAGTAGGCCTTTGATGCCCCATTCAACTCCAGTTCTAAGATCCTAAGAATCCATAACCTATTAGGTCCAAGACATTGAGTATACTCCATAGGAGTTCAGTTATAGTGGGATACAAACAGAAGACACCCAAGATGATATGATGCAGGCATGAATGCAAAAGACTGGTAGCTCCTAGAATGTCTCAGAAGGCCTGAATCTTTAATATCCAGAGTGGCAGGCTTTCATTATTCCTTCTCAGTTTCTAGAGAACTCTTCCAAATACAAGTTGTCACATCTCTTGGACACATTTCTCCTAACCATATGTAGAGTTCCCCTAAAATACCTTATGCAAGACTGACTCAGAAGACTTCATGAGGACATCATTAATGTCTTTTCTATCCAACCCTCTGTTGTTGGGGACCTCTCCTCTGAAGGAGTCTTGGGCTGTGTTAGCTCAGTGGCAGTGTGCTTCATGTGGATATCTATGCAGTTGAAATTTGTATTGCCTACAACACTACTGATTCCAGAGTTCAGAAAACTGAGGCCCAGGGTAAGTTATATCAAATGTATCTGCAACTTCAGGTGACTTCCACAGGATCCTTTCCATGTGTCCTTTAATAAACATTTATTTACTTGCAAGCCTTTTGTATATATTTCTTCCAAAACCTTGCAACTTGAACCTGATCTTTGATTGGCTAGTCCATCAGGTTAACAGTGATCTCTACCAATAAATAGAGCACCCACACTGCAAAGATCAAAGATTCTGATAGTCATAAAAATTACTAAAGAGGAAAGAGAAGTCTTCTTAATAATTGGAGCTATCCATCCCAAAGTGGAATAGCCTCCCTTCCTTAAGAGCACTTTATTTTGTGTGTAACCTTAGGAAAATCACTTCACCTTTCTTGTTCTCAAGTTATTTATCTGTGAAATGAAGGTAATGGACTAGATACCTTCTAAGGTCACTTTCTGTTCTAAATTTTTGATCCTATGATTTCCCCCTTATTAGAGGGCTTCTGGTAGAAGGTGGGTGATCACTTGGAAGGTGTTTTATATAAGGGATTCTTGTAGTCATATTTCAAAACTACATATTAGTAGCTCAATCTTCTGGCTTTAGATCAAAGTTTCCTGGAATCTAATCTTAACTTCTATTCGCCGTACAATGGTAGGGAGAAGAAATACCACTCCCTCCCACAGTTTAAAAGTTAAGATTTCATTCCTGGCTGTCCACATCTCAATATGTGAATGTGTAACCCTCCTTTAATAGATCTATAATCTCATTGTTAGGAGTTGTAAAAGAGTTGTAAAAGGAGTTGTAAAAGAGAGAAAACAGTGACTGTTTTCCTTCAATAGTGAAGACCATGCCTTATCCCTAACCACATCCACACCTTGTCAGACTGTGGCACTCTTGCCATGTCTTCTAATAAGTTCTTCATGGGGGTCTCGACACCTGTGAGCCTTTCTTTCACTCTTTTTTATATCACATGGAAGACAATGTAGTCTGGAGTCTGTGTGGCATCCCTCACTCTTACGACATGGCCAAATTCCTGTTCTAGTTCCGTGTCTCATTGATGATACTTTTCATGTTGCTAATGATTTAAAATTCTTTATTTGTAAGAAACTTGATCATATGAGCCCTCTATATCCAAGAGTCAGAGTAGGCAAGGTCTAGGGAATGAGAGTATAGCAATCTCAGAAAAATTCCCTCAGGGAAGTTTAAAGTTATTTCTTTTTTATTTCCCATCTGAAGAATAAATACATGACCTACCTACACTCATCATCATTTTTCCTAGATGCATGTAATTATAGACTCCTAATTTCTACGAAACTACTACTAGTGCTGCTGCTGCTAATAGTACTGCTACTATCATTTATATAGTGACTTAAGATTTTAAAATCACTTTACGAATATTTCACTTTATCTTCACAACAACCCTGGGATTATTATCCTCATTTTTACAGATAAGTAAACTGAAGCAGGCAATGGGTAAGTGACTTGCCTAAAGTCACACAGCTAGTAAGCATTTGAGGTTAAGAGTTTGAAATTACTTGTCAAAACTCATTCTAGAGAGGTTAAGTAACTGATTCAAAGATTCATTTGCAATTCATTTGTGTAGCCAGGATAAGGGATGAGAACCTGGGTCTCCTACTTCCCAGTTCAGTTATTTCACTATTTTTTTTTTTAAAAAATACACCAAAATGCCTCTCTCTTTAAAGTCTGGAAGGGAAGAACACTTTACTGAGTTTGCTTCCACTGTTTTATGCAAGTAATTTTGGGCTTTCCATTAGAAATTGTGGGTAATGCCAAGTTAGATATTGCATACTTTTGGTAAAAAGAAACCTTTTATTTTAGGGTCCCCTTGTTAGTCATGTTCAAGTTTTCCAATTTCTCAGGTTACAAAACTTTCAAAAACAAAACTGGTGGTGAGGAGAGGCCAATAAGTTTACCTCACTTTACTTAACAGCCTAATTACTTGCTTACCTGAATGTGTCCCTATCCTATCCTCCACACACAGACCTAGGCAAAAAAAAAAATCTACAAGGGGAAAAAAAAACTGGCTGGCAGCATCACCAGGAATCTCTGAGGGGTTTTGGTCAGAACAGCTGTAAAGATGTGAATGATGGTTTGCAGAAAGTGAAGAGAAGAATCCTTAAGAAAGCATAAAGAGAGGTGTTAGTTTTAACAGCTGCTTAGGAACCAGTCTCAGAGGGTGATTCCAAGAGGTAGATATAGTATACCTAGACTTGAGTGAGGTACTTAATAGCAACTTTCATTATATCCCTTTGGATAAGATGGAAAGATGTGGGGGTAGATGATAGTAGATTTAAGTGAATGTAGGACTGTTTATACAACTGGACATAAATAGTGGTGATTAAAGGGTAGATGCCAACTTGGAAAGATATCTAGGCTTTCCATGTTTTTATCAGTAAATTGGATGAAGGCATCAAAGGCATGGTTATCAAACAGGATGATGGCACATTACACCAAGATGAGAGAGACAGCTAACAAGCTAGAAGATGGAATCAGTATCTAAAAAGATATCAGTTGACTGCATAAATAGAGTGAATCTGAGATGATGAAATTTCATAGGGTTAAACATAAGTCTTACATTTGGGTTTAAAAAAAAAACTTTTTAAGTAGAGGAGGGAGAAATGAGGCTAGGAACCAGTTTATGAGGGAAAAAAAGATCTGATGTTTTTGGAAAACTACAAAACTACTGTTTCAGAAATGTGATACATTAGACAAGAAAGCTAATGAGTACTCAATCAAACAAGTATCTATTAGGTGCCAATAAAATAATGCCAACTAACAAGAAGCCTATGTGTATGTGTGTTTGTGTGTGTATACATATATATACATAAACAGATCACACATATACATATATACATGTATACATAATTCAGCATAAATAGAAAGGGAAAGACACTAGTAATTTAATAAAGGCTTAATGAACAAGATGGGGGTTTGAGTTGCATTATAAAAGAAGAAAGATGGCAGAGGCAAGGAACAATTCATTCTAGGCACATAGGATATCCAGTGCAAGGGATTATAGACTGTGGGGGTCAGGGGAAGACAGGAATGATCATTTGTAGTCCTTACTAAGTCCCAGGGACTGTGCTAAGCACCTTACAAATATTAATGTATTTAATCCTCACAACAGCCTTGTGAAGTAGGTTTTATTATAGCCATTTAACAGGTCAGTAAAGAGAGGTTAAGTAACTTGCCCACGATCACACAGCTAGTGAATATCTGATGCCACATTTGAACTCAGGTCTTCCTGATTCCAGGTCCAGTGTTCTATTTGCTGTGCAAAATAACCGTCTGGCCAGGAGGTGGAAGAGTCTTGGATGAGGAACAGAGAGAAGAACAGTCTGACTATTATTTCTAAATAAAGAGTGAATAATATCTAACAAGGCTAGAAAGATAGGTCGGGGTCAGATTACATAGGTCTTTAAAAACTAAACAGAAGTTTATATTTTATCCCTGAGGCAAGAGGATGCCATTGGAACTGATTTAATGGGGGAGTCATGTGGTGACATTTACATTTAAGGAACATTACTTAGACAACAGTGTGTAAAATGGAACGGAGAGGTAAGAGACTTGAAATGAGAAGACAAATTACTAAACTGTTCAATAATCTAGGTGAAAGGTGATGAGGGCATGAATTCAAATGGTAATTGTGGAAGCTAGAGAGAAGTGGTCAAATATGAGAAATGTTGTGAAGATAGAAATGTCAAGGTTATAACTGATCTGTTATGTGGGATGAAGGAGAGTGGGGAGTCCAGGATAATACCAAGGTTTTAAGTCTAGGACACTGGAAGCATGGCAGGGTCTTCGACAGAAACAGTAACGAAGAAGAGTAAATGGCTTTAGAAGAAATATTTACTATACTCAGTATTATACATGTTACATTTAAGATGTCTCTAGGACATGGAGTTTACAATGTTTAATAAGTGAAAGATGGTGGTGAAAAGGGACTGAAGCTCAGGAGAGAGACTAGGGCATGATACCCACATCAGTGAGTCATATGAATATAAGAAAAACGTCATGAAATCTGATGAGGTTACAAAGAGCAAATGTGAAGAGGGAGAAGAGAAGAGGGTCTCAAACAGAAACTCATCTATAACATAGCCACACTTGGGGCATAGGTTATGGATAAGCAAGCAAGATTGAGAAGAGAAGTCAGAGAGGTAAGAGGAAAACCAGTAAATGGAAATGTCACCAGAATCCAAAGAGGGGAGAGGGTCATCAGAAATGTCAAATGTTTCAGACAGATCAAGAAGAACGACTCCTGAGAAAATATAATTAAATTTGTCATTTAGGAGCTCACTGGTAACTTTGGAGAGCAGAGTTTTAGTTAAGGATTGAGCCTGTCACTTAAGAGATCACTGGTAACTTTGGAAAGGGGAGTTTCAGTTAAGGACTGAGGCTGGAAATCACACTGCAAAGGGTTGAGGAAAAGACAGTGAAGAGAGTAAGTATAGATGATTTTCTCAAACAATTTGGCTGAGAAAACAAGGAGAGCTATCTATTGATAGAATACTTTAATGGTAAGAATGATCTGGCCATGTTTGAAGGCAGTAGCGAAGGAATCAGGCTACATTTATAGACATGTAATACAGTCTTACTATCCTCAGCCTTGGTCAGACCATATATGAAGTAAAATATTTGGTTAAATATTAAAATATTATAGGAAGGTCATTGACAAGTGACCTTCATTAAAATACTTCTCTACTATATCAGCAAGTTGGCATTACATTTATTTTTTGAGACAATTGGGGTTAAGTGACTTGCTAAGGGTCACACAGCTATTAAGTGTCAAGTGTCAAGTATCTGGTCTGAGACTGGATTTGAACTCAGGTCCTCCTGACTGCAGGCCCAGAGCTCTATCCACTGTGCCCCCTATAAATTGGCATTCTTGAATATTTTTGAAGGCTTTGTCAGCACACAGCAAACTTGGAAATCAAAAAGTTTTTGCATATGCAGGATACTATATGTTTGTGGATTGGGACCAATTTAACTTAATTCTGAGAGAATAATCTTCACGCTGACCACAGAGTGTGGTCATTCAGTGAGAGACACTCTCAAAGATCAACAACTCAGTCTTATAGGAATTTGTACCCCAAAATTAGAGGGTGAGAGGACATTATATTAGGTCCTGTGCATACAAGTTGGAAGAAATGAGGACTCTCCATTAGATATCTTCCACAATTATGGCAAATACCTTTGGTGCACGTGTATCTCATTGTTTTACATATTATTTGATTTTAATAACCAGGGAATTGTCCCTCAAAGTTATCTGTGTTGTTCTATCTATTATAGAATCTTACACGATCTTAGCATATGCATGGGAGACACTTCATCGAGGTACATTTAAAGAAATATTTTGCTCTTTTGAGTCAAATGTATTTTTTTTTATAATCAGCAAACAACAGCCACAGAAAAATCATGCATGCTTTATACCATTGAGTTAATTATGTAGATATGAAAATGTGGTCATTTTGTGGAGAATTGTTTGCAAAAGGTTTTTGTTCCCATCTCTTATTTTAATCAAGGCTCTCCTTGGTATACTAATTGATCACTATCAAAGATTTTACAGAGATAAGAAACCAGGCATTTGCAAAATTATCTATAAATGTTTGCATCCATGTGCCTATGACAATCCACAAATATTATTGGCAAGGCAATATGTGGTAAAGTAATAAACGTCTGAACTCTTCTAGTACCATTAGTTACAAATTTTGTATAATAATAGCTAGCAATTTATATAGTGTTTTATGGTTACTAAGAACTTTATATACACTAATTCATTTGATTTTCATAGCAACTCTCTAGTAAGAGCAAAACCTTTTCCTTGGGGATGGGACAGGGCAGTTAAAAGGCACATGATCAAATAAGTTAACCCCCAAAAGGATACAATATACTATTTATTTAGTGCAAAAATTTAGTATGAAATATAAGCTTTAGTACATACTTTTATTCAAATCTTGATATGTTTAATTAATTCTTTTTATTATATGAAGGTGAGTTTATGAATGAATTATCCTAATGGTCATATTGTTTTGTTGAAAGAAGAATAAATATGGCATTAGCAAAATCTCAATTTCCTATATCCAATTTTGATTCAGTATTGACATGAATGGTTGATGCACTGAGGTCCCAGAAGAACCGATTTGTGTTTCTTAAATATTAGAGACAAAACACGTAACCCATCATAGGCTTTGAACACATTCAGATTATGGAGAGCTCAGATTTCTACTTGTCAGTCCTTCCCTGGTCACCCTTATCATTACTTATTGAATTTTTAACTGGTGATGGCTTAAAAACAAAACAAAACCTAATAATAGATTTCAGTGGTAATTTTATGCTGCATGTTTAATTTAAATATGGAACATAATTATAATAAAAGTCTAAAATGTACATAGAAATTCAAGTTTCTTGACAACACATAGAAATGCTATGTTTATATGTAGACTACTTTTATTTATTTCATTGTAATGTGGAGAATATATGGCCATTTCCCACCCCAGAGACTTGTCAAGCTTTACATCAGTCTAAAAGCTATCTATACCCCAAATTAAATAGACTTTATAGAAGAGAAACTGGACAATTCTTGCCTTTTTTTGAATTGGGTCCAAACAGGATCATTTACATCAACTGAACTGTCATCTTAGTAATATTGGCACTCTCCTCTAATGCTGCAGACTTGAACCTATCCATGACCCTTTTTCATTCTATATAGATCTTGTCCATGACTTCCCATAAATCCTTCACAAAGGATCCATCTAACATGCTGGGTGCTTTACTCTAGCCCTCTTGACATTTTAGGTTATGAATTATGCGTAGCTGTTATCCCACACATTTATTAGTCTACCTCCTATTCTTATCATACATGTCTTGCATGTTATTTTTTCCATTGTGTGTTTCAGGCAAATCATTTTTAGTACTATGCTATAGCTTGTAAGCCCACCATATGTCACTCCATTAATCTTGGGTGAAATGCAATTATAAGTCTTTGGTGATTGTGGTCTTCCATTATTCAGAATCTTAGAGCATCAGCAGAAGAATATTAGTATTAAAAAGATGGAAAGATGTTAAAAAGTTTGTTTCTGGGAAAAGTGAGTGTATATGTGGGGTGCATGTATGTGGGTGGGTGTGGTCACTGAAAGTACCATAAAGTTCCTTTAATGAAATCCAGCCCATTCTTTTCCTTCTGTTTATATCTAGATGGAGACCATTGTTAATCTTCAATGTCTGTCTAAGATAGACAGACAGACAGACAGACAGATAGATAGATAGATAGATAGATAAGCAGGCAGACAGACTGATATATAGGTAGACAGATAGTCACAATAAGCCAATGCAATAGGACATTTATACAACTACATATCATGTTTGGACAATAATCATTATTCACTCTGATTTTTCTCAGTGTGTACTGTTAGGTTTGATGCTTTAGCTCTCACTAAAGTTGTCCTTTAAGACAGGACTTGATACACACTGTTTTCTAAGGAGATACTAATCACAATCTTCTACCATCCTCCAGAAGGTTTCTGTTATTGCATGTGAATTATCTCACTTACATTAGATAAACCCATGGTTAAATGTTACTCTAAAACACATTCCACCAAAAATAATGTATTATTTCATTTGGGAGGGATACAGAGAGGAGAGGGGGAAGGGACAATTACATATACTTTGGGACTATCATACTTCTGTGCTAGCCCGCCCCTTCCCTCTTTTTCCTCCTTACACCACTGGTGAAAATTATCAAGAGCTGACAGCAAGTTATAAAATCCTGGATGTAGGGACTGCATTGTCTCAATGTTTTGTAAAGTGTACCATATGGATGTTCAATTAATATTAATGGGTGAACTACATATTTGCTGATGCTGTTCTATATATATTTTGTTACAGAAGTGGTTATGCGCCAATGCGATTTCCTCTTACACTTTCGATATTTAAATGCAGTCTACAACCCAGTTTATGTTTGTAAGTGAAGAGCACATAAACATGCCCAGATATGATGAGGCACTGAGTTTTTTTTTCTAAGTTTCTTTCCATGCATAGTTTTCCTTCATTAATGAAATTGTAAGTGATGCAGTAACAAACCATGAGGTATGCTTATTTTCAATTCCCCCTCCCACTTCCCCTTCCCCCCCCAAAAAAAATATAGTGTAGGGGGGAGAAATAGATTGTTTCCCTCATGATCACTCACCAATATTTACAAGGCAAGGTCACTTTTAATGCCACCAGCAGATGAAAAAAACAGGCAAAGAGGCTGTTTTTGTCTTCACTGATTCTGCCAAAGTAATAGTCGACACTGACATTACACTTGGGAAAGGTTGTCTTGGTCCCTCAATTCACGCTTTGCTCTGGAAATAGGAGAGGGAGAAAAATACATGTCTGTTTTGTGCATGTAGAACATAATACAAAAAAAATTAAAATATAGTATTCTACAAGAGATCAACAAGATTGCTAACATTTGCTTTGAAAAGTGCCTTCTGAAGCATACTTAAAATACTAAGACGTTTAAAAGGCCCCCAAGATCTCAAATATCCATCTATAAAATTAATTAATCACTTTGAGGATTTAGTAGAGAGGAAGGGTCATAAACATCTTACGTGCTCAGTTGGTGGTAGAAAGTAAGGCTGAGAAGACAATTTTGTTTATTTTTTTTAAAAGGAAAAATTGAAATTTGAAATGATATATATGCATATGTATATATATTTATATACATATATATGTTTATATACATATATATCTTTATATACATATATACATATATGTGTATACATATCTTTATATACCTATATCTTTATATACATATATACATGTGTATGTGTATATATATATTATATATA
>NW_020954599.1:35471355-35581057 GCF_900497805.2 Vombatus ursinus
TATATATATATGGGGCCAGCAGAAAGAGCATTTTACACATACATGTGGCTTATGCAGCAGCAGAGAAAGGGAAAGGTGAAAGATTAATGAAAAGGTTTTTTGGGTTTTTTTGCATTTTCTATCATCTATGTGAATTATTACCTAGACGCCTGATATTTCCTAAAAGAGAAACTGTGATGAATAAATAAACAGCTCTCGAAATGTTCAGTAGGGCGCTTTACCTTGCAGGGAATATTATCATTGGCTTTTGATACAATTTCTGCTGCAGGGAACGACTTTCAAAGCTCAGAATGCTGAAGTATTGCCAGGCACTCAAAGACCCCCTGCAGTGCGCGTCAAACTAAGAAATCTCTCTGAACTTGTCGAATTAAAAGTCATCTCCCTCTCCCTGAAACCCCTGCATGAGCTGGGAAGCTCTGTCCTCATTTTTTTAGACCCCTCCATGATAAACAAATGGAGCCCAGAGCATCTTTATTCTTTACAGGCATGCAATTAAAATTCTTTTTTAAAATGTAATTGAATGCAATGAATTTCAAAAGGAGTTTCTAGTTCACAATGAGGCTAAACAGTCTGAGTGGGCCACATTCAATTGTGTTTCAAAGGTAAAAGCATAACAGCTTGTTAAGAACCCAGAGAAGTGTCCCTTCCTCTTTTCCATTAAAATTTTTTTTTTTTTTATTGAACATCAAGAGGTTGTTCCAAACTTAAACATCTCAGCAGGATTTATGCTTTCTGGAATGTCATAAGACTTAATTACTCAGTTTGCAAAGAGGAGTACACTATTAAAATATGAACAAAGCCAGATGAGAACCCCAAGTTGCTGCAAATCATTATTTATCTATCCCCCACCAAAATTAAAGAAATTTAATTTATGTTTGCATTTTTAGGCAACACACTATACTTTTTCTTTTTCCATTCTACAGTGTGCTAATGATCTGCAAATTTGACAACAATCTGGTAATCCCCATAGTGCAGAAATTCAGAATGGTATTACTAGTATAAAATACACTACAGCCACAACTAGCTGAAAAGTATGTTGGAAATTTGCAAAGGAAAAAGAAAGGAAAGAAAAAAGTTCTTTTTTTAAAAAAAGAAGGAAAAGAGAGAGAGAAAGAAGAGAAGAAGAGAAAGGAAGAGAAAGAAGAAGATAGGGAGGAAGGAAAGGAGGAAAGAAAGGGGGAAGGGAGAAAAGGAAAGGAGAAAAGTAAAGAAATAAGGAAAGGACAGGAAAGATAGAAAGACAGAAAGAGACAGACAGAAAGAAAGAAAAAAAGAAAAGAAGTCAAGTGAAGTAAGAAAGAAAATGCAGGAGTACCTAAATTTTAAGTATCAACAATGATAAACCATTATTAAAGAAAAGTCTGGTAAGGATCATGCAATTAAATCCTGGGGAGGGGGGATTATCTGAAGCTTATAAATCTAAACTGGCAACATACTACGATTTCCTAGAAGAGCACCAGGGACTTGTAGGCATATGACCTAGGGTGACCTTTGGCAAAGAACATTATATCTTAGATTCTCAGTTTCATTACCCGAAACAATGAGTTAGTGAGACCACAAATTCAATGTAAGTCAAAAGTGCTAAATGGCAGAGAGAATAGTTAATGAGATCTTTGGGGACAGCAACTGGACATGCGAATTCATTGGTATAAGGAATTTTAGGATGAGGAAAACTCCCTCTAGGAATGTAAGTCAGCACTTTCTTTGCAATTTACATTCTTCGTGATCTATGTAGTACAAAGATCACACAGCCAGTGACCATCAAAGGACGTTGTTCTTGGATTCAAAATCAGATCTGTATCCATTATACCACAATGCTCTTAATGAGATCTTTGGATATATTAATGACATTGTATTCAGGCAATATTTTCATTATGGTGTTTGGTTCTAACTAACTCATTTATCACGCTGGACAACGTACTGAGGATGGTGATCAGGACTGAGAAGGTCCTCAACAGCATGGCAAAAAAGGATCTGTTGATAAAACTGGGTATGTTTACTGTTGGAGAAAAGCCTTGACTGGTGGGGGCATTATGATCATTGTCTTCATGGAATTGAAGGATTGTCTTATGAAAGAGGAATTGGACTTCCTTGGTTTGGTCCTATAAGTCAGAACTAAAAGAAATGAATGAAAATGTAGAGAGAGAGAATTAGAATCGATGTAAGGGAAAACTTCTGTAACAGAGTCTTCTTTCAGAGATCCAATCAGAAAAAGGGGCTAGATAATGAAATCTTAAAGTAACTGCTAAAAAAAAAAAGCAGCAAATGATTTCTTTATGAGGTATCACTAAGATATGATGGGTTAAGCCTCTGGTTGATCTTTGATGGGTGGATGAGGGAGTCTAATAGAGAAACTTAAATAGGAATCTAGCTCCTGAACAAAAGCCTAGAAGAAATACAATGTGAGAGAAAGGAAACTTGAAGAAGAATCATGAATCTAGAAGCATGAAAGCATGAGCAGAAGCAGCTTCTTCAAAGTGAGGGGCTAGGACTCAAAGCAAGGCTGTTTGGTACTATAGGCTAGATTGAAGTTCAATCAGAAGCCATGTTGGTGACATCCCTCCAGACCTCAAGTCAATCATCCTATCTATTTCCTTTCTTTTCTCGAGGTTCCTCATGGAAACCTGAAAACTTTATATCTGAAAAAGTCTGTTTGTATTTCTTTATTTTAAGTATTTATTTTGTTTCTATAAATGGTTTGGACCACAAGACACTGTTAGTGTCTGTGTATTTATTTGAAATTTCATTGGGACAAGATAGTTGAGAGGAGCATATTTGTAGAAAGGAGAAATTTTTCTACAACTTATATATTTTTCCAGAGCACTGGAAAGGCAGAGAGAGAAAGAGAGAGAGAGAGTGAGAAAGTGAGAGTGAGAGAGAGAGAGAGAGATATTACAGATCCTTTGACAACTTTTTAGAGCAGAGAAAGATTACTGTCAGAAAACCCACTGAAGCAATATATCAGTGGTAGGATGAGTGAGATCCGTTCATCTGGAGAGTTACAGATATGATGAGTGGGGCCATAGGGGATTAAAGGAATAAATTCTACCCAAGAAGAATGGCAGAGTTGATTCAATCATGGTTTCATAATTGAGGAATGGGGCAAGAGTAGGAAGTGAAGAGAAGCATGGACCTGAAGCTGTGGGATGGGTTAAGATCCCAGAACTTAAAGACAATGAAGATATGACCAGAAATGAACTTTGTGGGATGTCCATATTTAGTGGGTAAGAGACAAAAAGAGAAGCCAAGGAGAGAGACTTAGAGTTAAGCAGCTGGATGTGGCCAGCACAGTATCAGGAAACTATTTTGAAGAGCTGAGCAGCAGGTTCAGGGAAGATGAGGAGTAGGGGAAAGAGCATTAGATTTGTCCATTAAGAGATCAGTGAGGACTCCTAAGAGTCCAATTTTAATAGAGTGGAGAAAAAGGAGTCCAGACTGCAGGAAATTGAGGTGTGGTGAGGGGTGGTTTAGGAGTAATGGGATGATGAGGAAATTAGAGACAGTGGATCAAAACCACGATTGAGAAATTTAGCAGGGAAAGGAAGGAGACAAATGGGATTGCAGTTAGAGCTAGTAGGAAGGCCAATTAAAGGCTGCTTTGTTTTTAGGTAGAAAAGACCTATATACATTTTTATGTAGAGAGGGAAATGATAGTCAAGAGGAAAAGAATAAACTAAAGAAACTGAAATGGCATAGTATTAGAGGAAGGAAGAGAATTAGAAAATGGAAGGGAATGGTTTCAAGCACCTATAATTAGCCTTAGGAAAGATATATACTTATATTTCTCAGATGACGTTGTATTTCAATACAACTTAAAATAAGTTCATTAACATCATAAAGAAAAAGCTCAATTGATCAATATCAAAAGTATGGTTATATAGCAAATAAATTGTTTAAACTAATAAAAAATCCATTGAACTAATGTGTATAGAGAAATTTGTTATTCTAATTTGTAAGTGAATCAGAGCCCAATTAATACAAGAGAGTGGAAGGTATAGTGTAGCATAAAAGAAATAATACCTTTATTTTGTCCCTGGTAAGTTATTGGCAGAAATGATTCAGCAAAATATGATATTACCTAAAAAGAATTCAAAGGGGTAGCAGGAATGATGTCAGAGATCATATGAGGTAGCTCAAATATAATTTAAGGTTTATTTTTCTGGCAAAGAACTCTGATGTTCAAGCTTTATGAAAATTTGCCTTCTAATATAAACAAAAATAACCCATCTACTTCCCCAACAACCAAAAGCTTCTATTCCTTCTACAAAAAAAAAAAAACAAAAACAAAAACAAAAAAAAAACAACCCAGGAAATATAGTACTTTCCTGCAAGGAGACACTACATTCTGTTCATAGGAAGGCTTTCATCCCCTCACGAGACTCTGACAATACTTTTTGTACCTTAATTCACTTTGGAGCCTTCACGTGAGGCCTAATGTTTTCTCATGATTTTTATTCTTCAATTATGACATGGAGGAATTCCATTTTCTAATATCACAGTAAAATGTAAAAGCTACCCTCTAGGTTAAATTATGTGGCAACTGTTTTTCTTTGAAGAAAGACTCAGTGAAAAGCAGATAAAATTTAAAATTGACTTGCTCATCCAAGCTATGTGAATGCCAGTGAGCACTCACAATTGTCTTGCCTAGTTTTATATTTTATTTTTGTGTTGTTAAATGTGATGGGAATGAGTTTGGTGAAGATAGGCTGCTACCACTACAACATTCTATTTTGAATTGAGACTGGTAATGGTTAAAGGATGTGAACTGGTAATTTTTAAAGGAAGAAATCCAAACTATTAATAATCATTAGGGGAAAAATACTCTAAACTGCTAATAAAGAAAGAAATTATAATAAAAGCAACTCTGAGCTTGTACCTAATACACTTATCAGACTGGCAAAGACAACATAAAGAGGGCAATGATGAATGCTGGAAGGACTGTGGGAAAACAGGAACTCTAGGGAACTGTTTGTGGACCTGTGAATCGGCCCAACCATTCTGGAAAACAATTTGGAATTATTCCCATCAAGTTACCCCACTTTACCTGAAGGAGTCAGAAATATTTCTACAGTGTTCTGTGTGTCTATGTTTGTTTTGCCTCATGTTGTTTGTGGCCCTAGGGAACTGTTCTTAGTGTTGTGAACTGCCTAAGGTCTTTGGACAAAGAATACCAAAAGGTTTGGTGATGAAGATTCTGTCAGGGGGTCAACAGCAGTTATAGCCTAGATAACGTATTTTGAAGCCTTCCCTATTCTCTCAAATATGCCAGTGTCAAAAGATAGGAAATGCTAACTCTAGGGTAATTAATTCACCACCTGTATGTAAGACAATAGAGCTACAGAGGATCAGAACTGGAAAGGACCTTAGGGATCTTCAACTCCAACCCATTAATTACAAAAAAGAAAGGTAAGATCATTTTACCCAAAATCACACATCTCCCAAAAATGCGAGGCTGTCATACACTTTAATCTAACCATTCGCTTAGATTGCTACATATAAGGTATTATTATAAAACAATGTCCATGTTGATGTAACTTTAAATAAGCACATCAGAACACAAACGTTTAAATGAAAATTATCTTTTTATAAAATTTTGAGTTCCAATTTTTCTCTCTTTCTCTTCTCCCTCCTCCCCAAGACAGCAAGAAATCTGATGTAAGTTATACATGTACAATATTTCCATACTAGTCATCTTGTGAAAGAAGAATCTGAACAAAGGGGAAAAACCACGAGAAAAAAAAAAACAAAAAAAAAATTAAAATAGTATGCTTTGATCTGCATTCAGATTCCACAGTTCTTTCTCTGGATGTGGTTAATATTTTCTATCATTTAAATGTTATAATTTCTTGAAATATGAAGTCAAGTCTCACTCTCTCTTTTTTTTTTTTTTACCATGCCTTTCAGGTAGTCCAATAATTCTTAAATTATCTGTTCTTGATCTGTCTTCTAGATCAGTTGTTTTTCCAATGACATATTTCATCTTTTTTGTATTTTTTCCACTCTTTTGATTTTGTTTGATTGCTTTCTTGTCTTTTTTCTTTTTTGCTTTTTGCTAGGCAATTGGTGTTAAGTGATCTGTTGTTATTGTTGTTGTTTGTTCATTTCCAAGACCAAGAGAAGTGATAGCACTTAGGGCTGCAGATGAGTAGGAAACCTGATTGTAGTTCCAGGGTCAAGAAGAGCTCTAGTCCTTGTGGTTGCAGAATTATTGGACTACCTGAAAGGCATGTTAAAAAAAAAGAGCTTTGACATCATATTTCAAGAAATTATAAAGGAAAACTGCTCCTATGTCATAGATCAATTGGGTAAAATAGACATTTAAAGAATTCACTGATCACCTCCTGAAAGAGATCCTAAAATTAAAACTCCCAGGAATATTACAGCCAAATTTCAGAGTTCTCAGGTCAAGGTAAAAATATTTCAAGCATCCAGAAAAAATTAATTTAAATATCATGGAGCCACAATCAGGATCACACAAAATTTAGAGGCTTTCATGTTAAGGAGCCGAGGACTTGGAATATGATGTTCCAGAAGGCAAAGAAGCTAAGATCACAATCAAGAATCATCTACCCAGCAAAACTGAGTATAATCCTTCAGGGGAAAAAAATGGATATTTAATGAAATAGAGGACTTTCAAGTATTCCTGATGAAAGAGCTGTGTAGAAAATTTGATATTCAAAAATAAAACTCATGAGAATTATAAAAAGGTAAACATGAAAGAGTAATTGTAAGGGATTCAATAAAGTTAAACTGTTTACATTCCTATATGGGAAAATAACACATATAATTCCTAAGATCTTTCCCATTATTAAGGCAGTTAGAAGGAATTAAGATAGACAGAGGGCATAAGTATGAATCGATTATGTTAGGATGATTTGTGCCCCCCTACCCCCAAAAAATGTAGGTTTGAGAAAGAGGGATGTACTAGGAGAAGGGGGAAGTGAGAATTTCAGTAGGGAAATTTTCCTCATAAAAAGGAGGCACACAAGGAAGAGTTTTTCTAACACAGAGAAAAATGAGGGAAGTGGCAAGCAATGCTTCAACCTCTCTCTCATCAGGATTAGTTTAAAGAGGGAAGACTATATATACACACTCAGTTATATATAGAATTATAACTTACACAATAGGGAAATAGGAGGGGAAGGGGATAAGAGATATGTGGCGGGAGGGGATGATAAAAGGGATAAAAGATTAAAAAAGACAGTGGTCAAAAGCAAAACAGACTTTTGAGGGTAGACAAGATAAAAAAGAGAGAGAAGGATAAGCAAAGGACAATGGTATGGAGTTCTCTCCACTATACATACAGTTAGTTATCATAACTGTGAATGTGAATTGGATGAGCTGACCCATAAAATGGAAGAGGACAGCAGAATGAATTAGAAACCAGAATCCAACAATGTGTTGCATACAAGAGACACACTTGAAATAGAAAGACACAGAGTTAAAATAAAGGACTGGAGCAGAATCTTTTATGCTTCATTCCAAGTAAATAAGTCAGAGATATCAATCATGATCTCAGAGAAAGCAAAAGCAAAAACAGACCTAATTAAAAGAGAATCAGGGAAACTACATTTTGATTAATAAGTACCATAAACAATGAAATAATATTTAAAAGAAAATACTGCGAGTTTCTCTGGTAGAGGCCTCATTTCTTAACTACATAGGGAACTGAGTCTAATTTATAAAAATAAGAGTCATTCCCTGGTTGATAAATGGCCAAAGGATATGGACAGGCAGCTTTCTGAAGAAGAACTCAAAGCCATATATAATCATATAAAAAATGCTCAATCACTACTGATTAGAGAACATCATTTAAACAACTCTGAGGTACCAGCTCATATCTGTCAGAAATGACAAATGCTGGAGAGGATGAAGGAAAATAGATAAATTAATAAATTGTTGATGCAGTAATGAACTGGTCTAACCAATCTGGAGAACAATATGGAAGGATGCCCAAAGGGCTATAAAACCTTGCATACCCTTTACTCCAACAATAGCACCATGAGATCTGTACCCCAAAGAGATTAAAGAAAAAGGAAAAGGATTTATATGTGCACAAATATTAATAGCAGTTCTTTTGTGGTGGCAAAGAAATGGAAATTCAGGAGATGCTCATAAATTGGGGAATGGCTAAACAAGCTGTGGTGTATGCTTATGATAGAGCACTATTGTAGTATAAGAAATAATGAGGGCAACAACAAAACTAACAGAAACCACATGATCATCTCAATAGATGCAGAAAAAGCTTTTGACAAAATACAACACCCATTTCTATTAAAACACTAGAGAGCATAGGAATAAATGGAGTCTTCCTTAAAAATAATAAATAGCATCTACCTAAAACCTTCAGCAAGCATCATACATAATGGGGACAAGCTAGAAGTATTTCCAATAAGACTGGGGGTGAAATAAGGATGTCCATTATCACCACTGTTGTTCAATATCATACTGGAAACCTTAGCTTTAGCAGTAAGAGAAGTAAAAGAAATTGAAGGTATTAGAATAGGCAAAGAAGAAACAAAGCTCTCACTCTTTGCAGATGATATGATGATATACTTAGAGAATCCTAGTGAATCAAGTAAAAAACTACTTGAAATAATAAACAACTTTAGCAAAGTTGCAGGCTATAAAATAAACCCCCATAAATCATCAGCATTTCTATATATCACCAACAAAGCCCAACAGCAAGAGATTGAAAGAGAAATTCCATTTAAAGTTACTGTAAGTATTATAAAATATTTAGGAGTCTACCTGCCAAAACAAACCCAGGAACTATATGAACACAATTACAAAACACTTTTCACACAAATAAAGTCAGATCTAAATAAATGGAAAAAAAAACATCAGTTGCTCATGGGTAGGCTGAGCTAATATAATAAAAAGAAATAATGAGGGGCATGGTTTCAGAAAAAGATATCAAGACTTATATGAACTAATGCAAAGTGAAATGAGAAGAACCAGGAGATTATTGTGCATAGTAACAGCAATGCTGATCAATTGTGAAAGACTTGACCTCTCCGGCCAACACAATGACCCAAGACAATTCAAAATGGCTCATGATGAAAAAAATACTATCTACCTCCAGAGAGGGAACTGATGAACTCTGAGTGCAAATTAAATTACAATTTTCTCAATTTTTCTTTTGTTGCTACACTTTGTGATATGGCTAATATGGACAATGTTTTGCATGATTTCACATTTATAATTGATAATTTATTGTCTGCTTTTTCACTGAGTGGGGAAGGGATACAGGGAGGGAGAGAATCTGAAACTCAAATTTTTAAATTAAAAACTTTTAAAAATAAATACATTTTAAAAATAATAATAAAAATGCATTTATCCATGAATTTAAAAAAAAAAGATAAAAAGAAAACAACCATGGGAAAACTCTACCAAGAGAGAATGGCAATTATTCTGCATCTTATTACAGTTTTCTGTGGTATTATGAAATTAAATGACTTACCCAGGGTCCCACAATCAGTATATGTCCAGTCAGGACTCAAACACAGGACTTCCTGACCCTTATGCCATCTCTCCATTCACTATGCCAGATTGCTTCTCTATTTTGTCTCTCAGTGCAGCCTATATCACATTAGATTTTGGGGTGGTCATATCACAATGACAAAATGGCAGTGTATCAGGTTCCATCTGGCTAATCCAATGCTGTTTTCTAGAGTTTCTCTCTCTTCCTCCGCAGCTTTCTCCAAAACCCTGCTGGTTCATGTACAAATAAATATTGTGCCAACAAACCCCTGGAAAGCTTGTGATTCAGGCTCTCTCTTTCCTACAGAAACTGCACTAGTGCTATTCATTATTATCCTCCTCTGCTGCCTCAGTGGTATATGAAGCTGACCATGGGGTCTCAAAGCTATGCTGGTAAACTCCAAGCTCCAGCAGGTCCTGCCCAGCTGTAAAGGCTTTGGGGACTTTTGAGGGACTAGTGGTAGCTGACCTGTGTGTCTACTGCCCGCAGACCATTTCAGAGATGTTCACCATCAGGTTGACTGAAGGGAAGAAAATATTTTTTTCAGCCACAACAATTCTTGAAGTACAGTGAGTCACCAGGTTAGAGATGTATTGATGGAGTTGACTAAATAACAAAAAATTAAAACTACTCTTCAGATTGCATTGGGGTAAGGAACTTTTAGGGAAGAAATTCTTTCTACCAATGCAGATGAATACCTTCTGTGCAATTATGGGAGGTGTGTGAGGATAATTCGCCCAGGATTGCTCAGTCAGTATGTGTCAGAGGTAGATCTTGAATGCAGGGCAGCTAGGTGGTGCAGTGGTTAGAGTACCAAGCCTGAAGTCAGGAAGATCAGATCAAATCTGATCTCAGACACTTACTAGCTGTGTGACCCTGGGCAAGTCACTTAACCTCTTGGCTTCAGTTTCCCCTACTGTAAAATGAGCTGGAGAAGGAAATGGCAAACCACCCTAGCATCTTTGCCAAGAAAATCCCAAATGGGGTCATGAAGAGCAGGTCATGACTAAAACAATTGAACAACTACAACATGGACTTGAATGCAGGTCTAGCTGACTCCAAGGGCTGCCTTCTATTTTTCCTTTCAACTTAGGGTGAAGGACCCACCCTAAAGAAATTATTAAGGCCAAGTCAACAAGAATTTATGAAGTATCGGCTATGCACCAAGAGCTGTGTTAATTTCTAGAGATATAAAGGCTCCCTTTCAAGGAGCTCACAGTACACTAGGGGGAGAAAACAAGCAGACAATTGTAAAAACTAGCATCACTAGGCTTCTATCTCCAACTCTGACACCATCTCTCTCAGCTTCCTCTCCCTTCTGATTGGAGGGCTGTAGGATGGAGTACCGAACTCCTCCCAATACCTTCCTTTATAAAGGACAGAAATGGGACTCTAAGCTCACTCTACTTTGAATCAGCTGCTCTGCCTGGTTTCAAGTCCATGGAATAGGATGCCCTTTGTATCCTCCCCTCCCCCTGTTTCCTGACTCCTTTTATGTATTATCTTCCCCCATTAGATTATAAATTCTGTGAGGGTAGGGAAGGTCTTTCTTTTTCTTAATTGTATCCCCAGGGCTTAGCATAGTGCCTGGTCCACAGTAGGCATTTAATAAAAGTTAATTTAATTTAATTTGAAAATAATCAGAGAAGGAAGGCAATAACATTTAGGAGGACTGAGAAAGGTTTAGAGATTTTAGCTAAGGGTAGGGTAAGATTTTAGCTGAGACTTGAAGGAAACTAGGAAGGAGAGATGAGGAAGGAAAGAATTGCAGACATGGGGAACAGCCAGTAAAAATGAACAGTGCTAGAAAATGCAGTGACTTATACAAGTAGTAGCAAGGAAGTAAGTGTTACCACTTTGCAAGAGTATGTAGGGTGGGGGTTGGAGTAAGGGGCAAGAAAACTGGAAAGGCAGGAAGCAGCCAGGTTATAAAATAGTACTTAGTGCACCTAGGTTTCCTGAATTCTGCATGAAAGAGAAACTGAGGGGTTGAGGATGCTTCAATTTATTAATAGTAACAACAACAATAATAATAGCTAGCATTTATATAGTATCTACTAGGTACCAGTCACTGAGCTACAGGCTTAACAAATATTATCTCCTTTGATCCTCACAACAACCCTACAAGATAGAAACTATTATGACCCCCCCATTTCACAGCTGAGGAAACTGAGGTAGACAAAGATTGAGTGACAAGTCCAAGGCCATACACCTAATAAGTGTCTGAGACTGGTTTTATACTCAGGTTTCCTTGACTCCAGGCCCAAACTTTATCCACTGTGTCATCTAGCTGCCTATTAACTGGACATTCCATAATATCCCAAATTGCAAAGAAAAACAAAAAGGTAGTATGGGTGAGAGATGGGAGGGAAAGGACAGGAGAAAGTGAGAAGAAAGACTGGAAACAGAAGAGAAAGAGATAGAATGAGATTGAAAGAAGACAGAGAAGAGAGACAGACATTGCTTGGCCAGTAGAAATTGAGCGCCAAAGGAACCTGAAAAATTAATTGCTCTCAGACATCTAAATGGGATGTGGAATATTGATGTTTTGGATCATATCTCCATGTCATGTCATGTCATCCCAAGGAATTCTGCATAAGATGAGTAGCTAGTGAGGGACCTGGCCTGCATGAGCTCTCCTTTACAGCTATATTGAGTCATGAGGACAGTGACTTATTTTCATTAATGTCGCATTTCCCCTAGATCTTGGCAGATATTGAACATTTTATCCCATATCTGCTATTTAGTTGTTGTGTGAACTTGGGTGAGTCAAATGATTTCTCTAAATATTTATTTCCTTATCTACAAAATTGAATAGATTGGACCAAATGATATTTACGATCCCTTTTGGGTGAATAATAAATACTATTTCTATACGCTCAAGAACTCAAAATAATCACTGCATTCCTTAGGGAATCTTCCAAAGAAGAGGGAAGTCATTCTGAGCTCCAAATTGATTAGGGACTTACTAATTCCAATTGCTTTTGATTGATTGATCCAATTTATATTTTTGGGCCTACTGTGATTAATTAGAGATAGGAGAGAACCTCTTTATACAATGGAAAATATTTTGAGAATTAAATTATTCTTCATTATTATGTATTGTGGTTTAAATATTTTCTTGCAGTTAAGTTAATCTCCATATTAACTTACAACACAAATTATAGCATCTGAAGATATTCCAACATGAAGACAGAAACATTCTATCTTGTTGCCTATCAACATAAGCGGGTTTTTTAATTTTAATTTTTAAAGGCATTTTAATACCATTCTTACTCATGTAATTGTTTCTCTTTATACAGAACATTGCAGGAATGAATGAAAAATCATTTATTAGGCACTTACTATGTGCCAAACTATATGCTTACCTCTGGAGATATTTTGATTTGGATAATTACTGGGATGAGTGGAGCTTTAACATTAGAAGGGTGATGCTCATCTATTTGTGCAAAAAAACTTAAAATACAATTTTTTAGCTTATCTTTCTGCTCTTTGCTTGATGGATTTTTTTTTTAAAGAACTACGCCAACTGACAATTTGGACCTTGAATATATTAAGTTCTAGTCCTAATATTAAGGGAGTAGAATTAAAACAACCCTTTTCAGGATCAAAGATAGTGAATTTGATTATGGTTCTGACTCAAGATCTAGAAAAGGGTTGAATTTCAGGAGACATGAAAAGACCAATTGAGAAATAGTTTAAAAGTGTTTTCATCTGAGCTTTACAGTATTTTTTTTTTACAATAAATTTTTGAGCTAAGGAATGTCACTGTTTTTATTCCCCATTGTATAGACAGAAAAAATAGTGTCAGAGAAGCAAACCAAGTTACTTAGGCACATACAAGTTAGTGACTCACTAGTGACCTACTAAAGTGCACCTTGAAATCAGGTCTAATATATCTTAATCCAGTGGTCTTTTCATCTACTTTGACAAATTGAGATATTCTATTCATTTGTGAATTTTATCAGGTATAAGTTCAATTTTTGAGCATCACTGAGTTACTCTGATTAAGGAATTGGAAAGTTCAGTGGTTTGAATTGAAAGGTAGATAATAAGACCTCTCCAAATTTTCACTGTCACACCAAAAATGGTGAGACACATGAAAAGAGAGCTAAAGAGTTCTTGTTATTCTTCCAAAATTGTATTTTGTTTAAAGATATAAATGTACAGCTACCAGTTTTTGAATGTTAATACTAATTCATATTTATATAACATCTTAAGGTTCAAAAATAGTTTTCCCTATGGGGTTAGGTAGTACAAGTATTATCTTCCTTTTCTGGTGGAGTAGAATGAGGTTTGGAGGGGTTCCATATGTTACTACTAGGAGTAAATGAAAGCTAGGGCTGCTTCCATATCTAGGCAACTTTCCACAGTGTTTTGAGGCAGATAGATATTTCTTTTTTGTTTGTTTGTTTGGTTTTTTTGTTTTTTTTTTTTAGGCAATTGGGGTTAAGTGACTTGCCCAGGGTCACACAGGTAGTAAGTGTCAAGTGTTTGGTCTGAGGCTGGATTTGAACTCGGATCCTCCTGACTTCAATGCTGGTGCTCTATCCACTGTGCCACCTAGCTGCCCCCAGATAGATATTTCTACAGCTGTGTTATTTATAGGACCATTCTGAGTGGAGGAAAACATGTCTTCTGATACCATAATCCCTCACTCCAATTAATCAGCAAGTATTTATTAAGAGCCTACTATGGAATACAAAGAAAAAAAAATCAAATATTTACTAAACTCAAAGAGCTTATATTCTAGTGGAATAATCACAAATGGCAAGTCTGTTTTAGATTAGAAATGACTTGCATTGGTCACATTTAAGATCTTTTCATTTAAGTCCTTCTTCCACTTGTCCATTTCTAGAAACGTGTGCATCCTTAGACATTGACTCTATGGATTCTTTAGCAAGACAAGAGGTCATACATGTTTTGTTTGGGTTCACCAACTAATGATAGCCCCTTGACCCCTGCTTTCAGCCTAGACTCCTGAAATGTTGGGCAAAAAAAAAAAAAAAAATCCAAACAGATCAGTATTCTCTTGGAAGAGACAGATAAAGAGTAAGGAAATGAACATGGGACCAAAACCTTAGGTCTATATGGAAGGTATGAGAAAGGCAGGAGTCCATTGTATATCCTGACAGAACTAAATCAATTGCTTTGAACCTTTTGTCATGTTTGTCTGAGAGTGGCCTGCCTTTTCCCCCACTGCATTCATGACAGTTTCAAGGTGAAAGTATACCGGCACTGGCCAGAGGGTGCTTACCTATGTTTTCATATAGATCAGAAAATTGTTTGGCATCATCTTTGTTGAGAGAATCTGGTCACCAGACTCAAAGAAAACATTAATACTGGACTTGCTGAGTTCTGAAGAGACAATTCCTTCCATAGTGCTGTAGCAAGTTAGAAAACATTCCCAGGCCTTACCCCACATTAGCAATGCTTTTGGACCACTGCAAATAGAAAGGACCACTGAAGAAAACCTTGTTCCAGGCAGATGAAAGCATTCCTCCCTGGTGGTCAATTAGAACTATAAAGGCATGATGAAGTCAAATGTCACCAGCACTGACCTGAGGGGTCCCATTTTGAAGTGGTAAAAGCGAGGTATATTTTAAAGCCCTATCAATCCCAGCATTAAAGTACACAGGTCTCTCACTTGAGGTTAAAAAAAATGGCATTATTCAACTGTTTTGTGAGGCAGCATGATGGAAAGAATAATGGCTTTGGAGTCATCCCACCTAGGTTCAAATCTTGGTTCTGCTACTTATGTTGACTGGATGTCACTTAACATCACTGGATTTACCCTAATTTCCTTTCCCTAAACTATAACTCTTTGATCCTATGATTTGCTAATAAGAAACTTAACCAAAATGACAACTAGGCCTATGATTTCCTTGAGTTTAATACCACCAATGTGTGTTTGGTGTGAATTCATTCTGTTCAACACATAATTAAGTACCTATTATGAGCAAGGGACAGAACTAGGCACCAGGGACTCAAAGACAAAAACAAACAAATGAAAAATTGTCCCTGCCCTCAAGGAGCTTACATTCTCCTGGGAGGTAGGGGGTATGCCAGATCTATAAATAAATAAACTACATGATAATATTTGGAGGGAGGGAGCACTTAGAGCTAGGGGAGGTTAATAAAATCTTTCAGAGGGAAGAGTTACCTGAGCTGAACTTTGAAAGAAGTTAAGCAATAGAAAAGGCAAATGCAAGGAAAAATTATATTGAAAGCATGAGAGACAGTCTATGTGAGAGCTTGGAGATGGGAGACTGAATGCCAAGTTCAAGAAATAGCCAATATTATAGATTGGTAAGGTTGTGCCATTCTAGAAAGTGAAATAAGTCTGGAAAAGCAGGCCAGAGGGAGACTATATTTTATCTTAGAAGCAACAGGGAGTTGATGAAGGGTTTTGAGTAGAATGACCTGGACAGATAATAAATTGAGTTAGATTATTTTGGTACTTGTGTAGAGGGATTAAGGCAAACATATAATGACTGTATCCAAAGTAAGTGGTAATTCTATTTAAGACAAGTGAATGACCAAAAAAAAAAAAAAAATCAACTGAAAAGCCTAACTGTGATAACAAAGGGGGAAGAAAGGTGAGAAACAGAGATCACTAAGGTGAAATGAGGAAAGGAATGATTATGCATAAAAGAATGAAAAACAAAAAGCTAGGTAAAAAAATAAGGAAAAACGGATGAGAACAAAGGAATAGAATAAAGAAAGAAAGAAAGAAAGAAAGAAAGAAAGAAAGGAAGGAAGGAAGGAAGGAAGGAAGGAAGGAAGGAAGAAAGAAAAAGACTGAACATCTACCTATCTGAAATAGTCCTTTCAATTACACAAAAGAAAGTACACTTTGGAAAATCATAAGTATCAACTACAGATAGCAAAAAAGAAGGTTCAACTAGCATTTATTTCCAAAAGTAAAACAAAAGAAACAAATGAAAAGGAGATAAAAGGATGAGATTATCAGGTGTCTTTTGCTTGCAAGACTGCAGGAATTCCTAAAAGACTCCATAGGGAAAGCATATTTAATTTTCAATCTAAACTGCACTAAATTACTTCCTTTTCCTCTTTCCCCATAACTGGGATCAGCTGCATAAAGAAATGTGTATAAGATAAGGCAGTCTAATGAGAAGCCCTTACCTGGGTTCTAGGATTGTGGGGACTGGATACTTAATTCCCTTCTGTTGGTTAAGTTTCTTTTCATCAACATAATTTCCCTATACATAAAATGAAGATGATGGCAGTAAAACCTTTATGACCCATAACCTGACTGAATATAATTTTAAATTAACTGAACTTTGTCTCAGGGTTTGTTAGGGAGCAAAGAAAAAGAAAAAAAAAAGAAATTAATATCCAACTTCTGGCCAACATGGTGGCCTAAACATAAGCAGCTCCTACATGGCTACTTTAACGAAAACCTGAGATTCACAACATGAAACAATGATTAAGAAACACAATTATAAACCACAGTAAGTAGCTTCTTCCCACCCAGAACTATGCACAAAGTCATCCAGCTTCACAGGAAATAGGAAAATAGGAAAGCTGGTGGCCATCAAAGCTAACGTGAACACAGGCAAACAAGCCTATAACCTCTCAAGCCCAAGCACAAAAAGGATAAAAACCTTTTCTTTCTCATAAGGATCTCTGTTTGGAAGCATCAAGAGGAGATGGTTACCTCAAGAAAACCTCAGCGCAGTTGTAAATCCAAAGCCCTTGAAAGCACTCAGGAGGGGCAGCAACCAGTGCAAACAAAGCAGGGACTAATGTGATTGTGGATCAGAATGAGATAACCTAGAGTTCTGAGGTATCTTACACCATGTGCTGAGATTCCATAGAAATCTATGAAGATCTAGGTCTCTGACTTTCAAAGATCCAAGATGGCTTTACCCTGGGAGGACAAAGTCATCACAGGAACGCAGGTGACCCAGGGTAAGAGTTAGCAGGACTGATTATTTCACTCCAAAATTCAGCAGAAGTTAGAGCCTAGCCATGTCACAAAGCCCCAATTCAGGAACTAACATTGCAGAGATGAATAATCAAAAAAAATGTTTATTGATATAAAAAAAAATTATTGCAAATCTAGAGATACTCCCCATGGTGCTAGAGATTAACACCATACAAACTTCAAGCAGAAAAATCAAAATAAAAAACAATGGATCTTCCACAAGGATAACTAGAAGAAATGAAGCAAAAGATTAAAAATCAAAGCTCTAGAGGAAAGAATTGTAAGGAAAACAAATAGCTTAAAAGAGAAAGTGTCAACCCATAATAAGTAACAGCCACCCTGAAAAAAGAATTGACCAATGAAAAGGTGAGGGGGCAGACCACGGAGCTAAGTTATGAAGAGCTTCAAATACCAGAGGATTTTGTATTTGGTCCTGCATGTGATAGAGAACCAATGGAATTTATTGACTGTGTGGGTGAGGGAGGGGTGTGGATGTGTGTGACATGCTCAAGCTAACAGGTGATTTCTCTGATGCTTAGGAGATTACCTGACTCCTTGACTCAGGTAGGACAACATCACTTAGCTGAATCAACTTAACATGTACTCAATGACAGTCCTTATTACCTATCCTTCTCATATCGTAGCTAGGTAAATCTCCTTTTGTTAACTGTTAATAACTTATGAGTGTCTCATTAAGGTTTTTTAAATTTTTACTTATTTTTTGTAATTGAACCTGAACTGCCAGGGGACTGACCTGAGGCCAGCCCAGTCCAGAACAGATGTCATCAAAGAAGCATAAGAGTGAAACAGACTGGTTACATGGTTAGGACTAGGGATTTCTGACAGAGAGCCTGAGAGCTCCACTGATATCCTTAGAAGTGAAGGGAAAGGAAGAAAGCTCTCCAGTATGTTGAGTGGATATTGTGTGTCAAATTTATGAAAGGTCATGAACAAGACACTCAGGGTGGGTAGGCAAGGATGAAGGAAGGACAATGGGCATTGTCGGAGGGAGTATTCAAACGGAGGAGATCATAGCTTCAGTTGAGCCCCAGAGTATTTGAAATAGAAATTGATAAATAAATGATTTCAGTAATTATGCATTATTGAAAGGAAGAAAAGAGTATTACCTTTGGAGTCAGATCATCTGAGGTCAAATACCACCTCTGAGGTTTTACAACCTGTGGAAGCTCTTGAGAAAATAAAAAATAATAGCTGACATTTAAATAGTGCTTCTTATGTGCCAGGCACTATGCTAAAAGCTTTACAATTCTTATTTCATTTGATCCACACAAAAACCCTATGAGGTAGGTGCTATTGTCATCCTTATTTTATAGATAAGGAAACTGAGGCAAAAAGAGGTTAAATGGTTTGCCCAGGGTTACCAATTTAGTATCTGAGATCATATTTGACCTCAGATCTTCCTGACTCCAGGACCAGACCTCCTATGAACTGTGCTACCTCAATGCTGTGAGAGAGGGAGTTATAGTGGATAGGGTGCAGACCTTGGGGTCAGGATAATGGGTTCACATCCTGCTTCTGTCACTATAGGTTTGATCATGGACAAGTCAATTGATTTCCCCAGGCCTAAGGGTTACACTAGAGACCAGAGAGCCTCCAAGCTTCCTATTTCCTTGAAATATTCTTCTGATTTTAGGAGAGCACCTAATCTTGGATTTATCTTTTGACTCCTGACTGTTTTTCACAACACATATTCAATCAATTGCCAAATCTTGCTGTTTTTATTCCAAGAAATCTCTCATCTCTGACCATTTCTGTCTACTTTCACACCTACCACCTCAGTTCAGGCCATCAACACATTTACCTTTAATTATTGCAATAACTCCTTTATTCAGGAGACTTCAGTAGCCTCCTATTTCTTCTAGAATAAAGCACAATCTCCAATGTTTGTCTCTTCAAGCCTTTTACAAATCGGCCTCAAATTACCTTTGTAGCCTTAGGAATAGCTCCATGAAACAGTAGATAGAGTGCTGGCCCAGAGGTCAGGAAGACCTGAGTTCAAATCAGACCTCAGACACTTACTAGCTGTGTGACCCTGGACAAGTCATTTAACCCTGTTTTCCTGAGTTTCCTTATTTGTAAAGTTTGCTGGAGAAGGAACTGGCAAACCACTCCAGCATCTTTGCCAAGAAAACCTCAAATGGGGTCATGGAGAGTCTGGAAATGACTCAACAAGAAGAAAAAGAAGGTGGTATGAGGGCTGGCTGGTGAAAAAGCTGCAGAGATGAGAGATGGAGTGCTGTATGTAATGAACAAGGAGATCAGTTTTACTGTATCAGAGTATAGGAATAGAAATAATATATAATGAGACTGAGCAGTTAAGTTGGAACAGGTCATGAAGAGTTTTAAAAGCTAAACACTAAAGTGTATATTTTATCCTAGAGGCAATAGGAAGTCACTAGGCTAGCGTCTACTATCTCATGTAATGCCTGACACATAGTAGTCACTTAATAAATGCTTGTTGATAAAATTCATTGACTCAGGATCTAGGGTGATGATCCATTTATGTAAGCAGGCCTATCATTAAAAGCTTAGGTTCCTTAGGCACCACATGGTTCCCCTTCTGACTTTCAATTAAGAAAAGACCTTGGAGTAACCTCTGCAAATAAATGACTTCATTTGTATTTTTGTCTACTCCCAAGAGGCCATACTCCATCATCTTATCCTGTGATGGCAGTGACTTACAGTTTGGAAAGGTTGTGGAAGACACCAACTGTGACCTCCTATAGATCCTACCAAGCTGAAAAGTTTCATGTATGTTTCCAATTCAAAGACCAGTTCACAGAGACCCATCACCAAAAGATTTGCTACCAAGTGCATACATTTTTAAAGACAGCAATTCATGACACTATTAAAAAAATAAATTGCTTCAATAGAGGCAGTATTCATACCAATAGATTTATATTGTTGGAGGACTCAAGTAAGCACTTCCTTTTAAAGCAAATTTATAACTTTAGGCAACTTCCAATGGATGGATACCAGAATGCAGGAGTCCTTTGAATACCAAGTACAGAATTAGTATTCAGGAGCATTTAGAGAAAACACCTACCTGTTCATAACTTTGGTTCAGCCAATGATTGCCTAATATATGTTTGTCACAGCTAAGGACAAAGAAGGACAAGCAGGGAACTGAGTTTTATAGTTGTAACAAGTAGACACACTACATCTGGAAGGGACTGGATTTGCCACTTCTTACAAACTGTTAGAACAATTCATTGTATCATAATGTTGTATAATACATGGTGGAAAACTACCCTGAGAGGTGATAGTAAAAAATCAAACAAACTCAAAAGTTATAAGCATAGTGAATTTTTTTTTTTAAAAAGGTCTTTCTAGCCAGAAATACACATTGTAATATTTTAGCAGTGATACTAAAAGCCTCCAACAGTAAACATAGAGCAATAATACACCTTCTCCCTCATTGTAGTAACATTTGAACCCTGGAGGAGTCACTTAACCGTGATTGCCTTGCTCCCCAAAAAATATACAAACACAAACACAAACACACACACACACACACATACTAATGGAGACTACCTTTATGCATTGGAATGG
Organism: Vombatus ursinus; assembly: GCF_900497805.2. NCBI lineage: Eukaryota > Metazoa > Chordata > Mammalia > Diprotodontia > Vombatidae > Vombatus > Vombatus ursinus. The sequence continues at coordinate 35,492,364 of NW_020954599.1, forward strand.
TATTAATTACTAAATATCAAAACTGTTTCATGACCATTTGTTCTCCCCAAATCATCTGTCTCTGTCTCTCTCTCTCTATACACACACACACACAAACACACACACATACATATGTGTATGTGTATATATGTATATGTGTGTGTGTATACACACACATAGAGTGGAGAAAGCACCTGTTGTGTATGCAGTAATGTATTAGTGAAGATACAAAGATTAGATGATGTATGACCCATTCTTCAAGGAGCTTAGAATGTAATAAATGAGGGGCTAATGTATCCAAAGGTTATCATAATACATGCTATGTTACATGGTCAGTGCAGCAGAGAGGTGCAAACCAAGATGTGAGCTCTGAGAAGTAAAATCATTGCCCCCTGAGAAATCTTTTAAGTTGAGCTGTCAAGGTTGAGTCTGAATTCAACAAGTGAAGAGGAAAAGGGAAGTCATTATAAGCATGAAACCTGTAGGAGAAATAGTTTATTTAGAGAAAGAAGGAAAGGGGAGGAAATGGCCATGAAGCAGAAGGATTCCCCCCTTACCTTGCCTCTTCCTGTAGGGTTTATAAATATTGAGACTCTCTCCTCTCCTCCTGCTGATGTCAGACTTTTGAATATTGATGTGTGGACAGACATTAAGGCTCTTCCCTGTGCTTACTGATGTCATACTTTGTACTCAATGCAGTCACACCCTGCCTGAGATCTTACCCTTTGTGCACTAGGGAGAAGCAGCTACAGAATCTTGAAGACTCATTAATCCAGCTGTGAGAGATGATGGCAATCCAAGTGAAGACGCATAGCACCTTCTGTGGTCATCACGTGGGCAAGTTGTTAATACCCCATTTCTAACTCCCCTAGGCTAGGTGCCAGGCTAATAGAAGAGGTGCCAGACAGAGGTTAGGCTGGATTAACAGCCTTCTATCTCCTGGGGTTGGAATGTGGTTTGCTTTGTGACATGGATATGGAGTATATTTATTATATTTCCCTGATACTTACCCTGCATTTTTGTTTTAAGTAAATTATACCTTTTGAAGCACTACAGTATGTCAAATCATTAATTCTTGTTGCTCTAGGGGATTGGATTCAGAGACAAGCTCAAAAAAAGAAATTTGGTATATATGAATCCAAATTGTGTACTAATATCTAGAAGTGACATAAAGGGGTGTTACAGTAAAATGTATTGATATATATTATTCATATATGTATGTGTGTATGTATGTATTTTTATTGTTATTATTGCAAATGATGTGGCTAGGGAAAACTCATTCTTGAGCAAAGGAAATTCCAAAAGAACACAAGTGCACATAGAAACATCAACTACAGGTGGGCAAGAAAAACTCAGGTGTACATATTCATCCAATCTCTCCAGGTTTCACTTGGGTTAGGGATCTTGAAAAATGGTAAAAGTGTAGATGTAAGGTGCTTTTAAAAAATGAAGATACTACACAGATCTATTTGGTATATTTCCACATCTGCATGTACAAAATTTAGAAACAGAAATGAACACAGGGAAGGTCTGGAGGAGGAATGGTTCTGACTACTTCCACCAGTGACATTTGTTAAGCCGCTTAATCTCTGATCCTCACTTCCCTCAACTGCAAAGCAAGGAAGTTGTACTAGAATCTAGTGTAAGTATCTAGTGCTGAGATGATTGAGAAAGTCCTTTCCAGTTACCTCTATCATACCTTATATTTCTATTAAAGAAGGGACCCAAAAGGGAGGCCTAGAAAATATTTTCTTTCAATTTTTTTCCTCCCTCCTCTATTATTTCAGATCTTTACAACAAATTTTTTATGTTTTAAGTTTCAAAAATATGGACATTCACTAATCATGTTGTGATTAGTTAAATTTTATTTTTTAAATTTAAATATTAAAAATTTAAATTTCCTTTTTTTTATCATCTACAACATACACTTTCCCTCTTCTCTTCCCACAGGGTATTCCTTTATGTTCAGTTGTTTTCAGTCTTGTCTGACTCTACATGACCCCAGTTAGAGTTTTCTTGGCAAAGAAACTGGAGTGATTTGACATTTCCTGCTGCAGCTCATTTTACAGATGAGGAAACTGAGGCAAACAGGGGTAAGTGACTTCCCCAGGATCCCACAGTTAGTAAGTATCTGAGGCCAGATTTGAACTCAGAAAGATGAGTCTGCCAGACTCCTGGCCCAGCACTCTATCCACTGAGCTACTTAGTTGCCCTTTATTCCCTTATAATAATGTCTAAAAAGTGGGAAAAACAGTTCAGCAAAAGTAATCAACATATCAAAAAAGTCAGACATGCAGTGTTCCATACCCATAGGCCCCGACTTCTGCAAAAAGCACTGGTATGTATTTCTTTATATTTCTGTTTTGGAGCCAAACTTAGCACAATTTCACAACATTTAGTTTCTATTGCTTTGTGGTTCTTTGCATTTATACTAGTTCACTTTTTTTTTTTTTTTTTGGCTAGTCAGTGGGGTTAAGTGACTTGTCCAGGGTCACACAGTTAGTAAGTGTTATGTGTCTGAAGTCATATTTGAACTCAGGTCCTCCTGAATCCAGGGCTGGCGCTCTAACCACTGTGCCACCTAGCTGCCCCATTAAAAAAATATTTATTTTTTTTTGTGTGTGTGAGGCAATTTGGGGTTAAGTTGACTTGTCCAGGGTATCACACAGCTAGTAAGTGTCAAGTGTCTGGTCTCAGACATGATTTGAACTCAGGTCCTCTTGACTTCAGTGCCAGTGCTCTATCCACTGCACTACCTAGCTGCCCCTCCAGTTCACTTTTAAAGGGCTCATTTTCTCTTGTAAATACCCATATATTTTAAATCTATCAACCAATAAGTACTTACTGAGTACCTAGTATGTTAGTGAGGGGTAGCTGTAAAAACTAGACAATTTACAAATTGGCAGAAAGGGGAAAATAGTGTAAAGGTTATAACACAATAAAGCTAATTCAACCTTAAGCATTTCTGGTGAGTTCAGAATCAATAACTTGAAAACTATTAAATTTAGTTCATTGTGTTTTAACTTATCCAAATAAAGATGTTATCTGCTTTTGGGCCGATTTAATCTTGAACATGGCAATCATTTAATAAATATATGTTGAAATGAACTTAATTTTATCTCAACTTATACCTGGGCCAGTGTTGGAACTGGAAGAGACATGACATTGTTCCAATCACATGATTCTAACCTAGGAGGAAACCAAAGCCCAGGGAAGTTAGGGAAATTATTCAGGGCCACAAAGGAAGTAAGCATATTATTGTTTTCCCTTCTTAAATAATAAGAGTCTTTCTACCTCAACACAAAGATGCAGTTAAAAAGAACAAGTGCTTTGACTATCCACATGGAGGAATAAGATATAGAGTTAGCAACAGACCCATGACTGGTAACTATCCAATTTGAATTTTAGTCACTTGATAAGCTATGCTATCTTCTCAGTAAATTATTTTGCATTTAGGAAGGGAAGCTGTATCAATTCCCAGAGAAACACAAAGAGTTTTTTGGGTTCAAATTTTAATAATAAAGTATTATTTCTCAAGCATTTTCAGGTTTGCTATGGAAATCACCCAGTCAATAGGTACTGCTTGCAATTACCATATCTCAATACGGGGATCCATAGTGTTCTTTCCCATTATGACTGAAAGCACTTTCCTTACTACAACCTTGTGAAGCAAATATAGGACAAGTATCATTATTCACATTTTACAGACAAAGGAACTGAAGCTCTGAGAGGTTGTGTCTTGATCATGTTCACATAGCTAATAAAAAGAAGAGGTGGGATTTTTTTGCCAGGGCTCCTGACTCCCAGTGGAGTGATCTATCCACTGTGTCATGCTGCCTCTTATGAGTATAAATGCAGACATTTAAAGCCTAAAGACTAGACGATCATTTTCCTTTGGATTCATTTCCAAAAAGGAAGCAAATAGCTGAAGGGAATTAAATATTAATCCCAATGTGCCCAGGCACATTGAACAAGATGTAGTTTGAAGACAAGGAAACAAGCCCCATAAAAGATATTTCCTTGAATAGGAAAGGCATATATTACAAACGACCTTTAGCAATTTACTTAAGGTCTGATATTATCATCAATCAATAATACCCCAATCCTGGGAATGTCCATGAAGCTTGGGCAGTCTAAGCTCAGTGCATAGTTTGACCTTTTAGATGAATTATTCCAAATTGGGGCATTAGGTAGATTAATTAAAAACAACAACAAAAAATGTTCTCATGCTGGTGGCTGTGGTAGCATACACCATTTTCAGTTATTTAAAGGGCTGTCACATGGAGGAGGGATTAAGTTTGTTTTGTTTGGTCCCTGAGGGCAAAACCATAAACTGCAAAGAGGATAATTTAGGCTTGACCATCAGGAAAAACTTTCTAAAAATTCAGGCTGTGGGAAAATGGAAAGGACTTGCTTTGAGTACTGGGTTCTTCCTCACTGGAAGTGTTTGACAAGCAGTTAGAAGATCATTCAGCGAGTACGCTGTAGTATGATTTGGACTATCTGGGCTCCGAGGGCTCTTTAAGTTCTGAAACCCAGTAATTCTGTTATCTTCTTAAATTCACTGACCTATAATGGTAGAATTTCCTTAATCTGCATCAAGCCACAATTTCAGGCATGAGTCAAGTGTTCCTGGCTTTGAAGCATTTACTTTTCCACATAAATGCTAACAATTTCACTGCAATATTTCATTACATTAGAAATTTTTGTGACATACTAGGTGACAAGGTCAATTTCACTTAGGGAATAATGCAAAAATTGTAGAAGTCAACTACCCAATTGGGCTATTATTGCATTTTTGTTATCTATTTCAGTGACAGCAATCTGATTTTACTAGCACCATAGTTATTTAGAAGAAATTATAAGGATTTATTCAAAGTCAGGACAGATAAATGAAGGCATTTCTAACATCCTGTAAGTGACAAAGGAATCACAGAAAAAAGCTGTTAAAAACAATGACAATAATAATATTTTAGCTGGATTCCCTAAATTCTCTCTTCGAGTTGCCTGTTAGCTGAAAGAAGGGATTCACATAACGTATGGAAACAAATGTTAAGCACTTTAATGTGGACACCGAATTTTCTATGTAAATCTCTCACCAAATAGCTACTACTTGTAGTTACTCTATCTTTATATGGAAATCCATAGAGTTCTTTTCCATTAAGAGTGAAGCAAATCATTATTTTTCCACTTCAGGTGATTTGAAGCAGATGAGGTCATAGGGACCTCAAATCAAAGATCATCCAATCTAATCCCCTAATTTTACAGACAAAGAAACTAATACACAGAGAGATTAAGTGATTTACACAGAGTCACTCAGGTAGTAAAGGGAAGAGGCAGGATTTGAACACAGGCCCTCTGACACCAGAGACAATGTTCTTTGATTGCAAGAGATAGTGCATTAGATAGAGTAGAGATAGTAGACTTAGATATTTGCAATAAGTTGACAAAATCGGGTCAATGAAGCAGGAGGCGTGAGTTTCAGGTAGGGGAGGCTCTTGCCCTAGTTAAAAAAATTATGGTACCCTCCATAGAATGAGAACTTCTTCCCTCTTGTTGATCTTGATGTCATGCTGTTGCTTATACTACTTCCAGACCCTCTTGGCTGGACAGAGGGAGAAAAGGAAGTAACAGCAATAGGCAGCTATATATTGAGGGGATTCAGTGGTCGAGGGTATTGTCTTCCAGCCCATCACTAGATACACCATCAAGTATCAAGCTGCTAATTAATACAGCTGTCCAAACTACTTCCAATTGAGGGTTTCATCTTTTGACAGAGAAACAAAATTAAATGATATGTATGGTATTTATTTTCTGATATGGTAGAAAGATAACTGCACTAGAAGTTAGGAAATGGGGATTCTAGTCCTGGATAACGCTATTTCACCACTCTGAGCCTCAGTTTCCTCATCTGCAAAATGGTGACAATAATATATAATCTATCTCCCAGGGTTATTATAAGGAAAATTATTTGTGGGGCTTAAAGCACTATAGAAAGATAAGAAACTATTAAAATATCTTAATGCTTTGGTAAATGTATAACAGTTGGACTTGGGGGGGAGAGAATTGTACAAAGGATACACTTTTAAGTTTAATTTGCATTATTAACATTTAATCTATCACATCCTTAAGTCCAGACAATCAACAAAATTAAAAAATAATCAAGCCTTGATCAATTGGCTCTCCCAAGTTCATTTGAGCTGGCTCCAGCATACACCTGAAATTTAAGTATGAAGAGAGAGGGCTAGGAAAAATGATCTTTTATTGTCCCTGTCCAAGATCTATGAGTCTATAAGATGAATATTATGTAAATATCTATAACTCACATATATAGTGCATATATATGTCTACTACTACCTACATATAAGTTTAAGATTTTAATTTCATGTTTATGCTATGGAAGTTGGAAGGGAAATATGAGTAAATGGTCTCTGATTGTTAAGATCAAATACAGCTGCTTCAGGGGTTTTCACCATAGTTTGAAAAATAGCACAGCTACCTTGTGATGTCATTATCCCTTTGAAAACGGCTTCACTATTAGTTAAGCATTTCAAATACATAATAAGGACCACTTGACTGATGGCCCCAGCACTGTTCCTTTATGTTAAGTAATAAATAATGTAAGATATAAATAATAAAAGCCATCTATTACTCACATGCATTTGTATATGGGAGAGAAATTGCAAATCTCCCACACCACACATTTATTCCTAAAATATGAAAGTAATAAAACATCAACCATAAGAGGAGAGAGGTATAATTTACATTTTAATCAGATGCCATTATTAGAAAACATTTTATTTTTCTATTGTTTTGTGTTTTATGTCTGTCAGTATGATTCTGAAGATATAACCTGCTCTATTTAGAGAAAATTAATGCCCTTTAAAGACCTTGTTACATTTCTATGAAGTCACATGTTCAGACAAGAATGAACTGTAGTATTATAGAATTTGGATAACATGGACTGCTTATCTAGACTATAAGGGTGGATTAATTTTTGCCTATAAGGGCAAAAATGCAATGTCTTTAAAATTCTTTAGATGGAATGCATGTTGGTATGGATGACCAAATGAAAGTCTGCCATTCTTTGTATCTGTCTTTTTTTTTTTTCTGTAGGTATGTGTAGACCTCTCTTTTTGGATGTGAATATTTCTTTCTGTCCTTGTTTCTTTTTATGTGAGAGTGTTTCTCCTTCTTATGTCTTCTATATGCTATGTTAAATCCCTTAAAAGTAGAAGGTGATGCCCATCAATTGAGGAATGGCTGAAAAAGGTGTGGTATATGACCATGATGGAACACTACTGTGCTATAAGAAATGATGAGATCACTGATCTCAGAAAAACATGGAAAGACACACCAAATAATGAAGAGTGAAATGAGTAGAACCAAGAGAACATTGTATACAGTAACAGCAATATTGACTTTGAGTGAATATGTTATTTTGACTATTATAAATACCCAAATTAACTCCAAAGAATACATGAAGAAAGACACTATCTGCATCTCCAGAAAGAACTGATAAATAGATGTATAGAATAATTATATATATATATGTATATGTATATATCTTTGTATCTAATGATAATTATCTCTTGGGTGGGTTGGGGAGGGGAGGGGGAAAGAGGAAAAAAGAAGGGGAAAGAAATTTACATGATAACTTTATTATATATTTAAAAGGAATAGCAAGTTGTACAAAATAGATTTGCAGTTTCATGTGCAACCATCTTTTTACTATACTATGTTACAGAAATGCTTGTTTTATTCCATAAATAAATAAATTTTAGAAAAGAAAAGAAGGTTCTCTCTCCTAGCATAAAGTACTGAGTACATATGGGTTTGATGTCCATGGAATTGATAATCAAGTTACATTGAAGAAATCTACAAGTCACTCTCTACATTGTCTACTTGTCATACAACAATACAATTTTCGCATCCACATGCATGTGGTTTTGCCCTGTTTCAGTAGAGAGCAAAAATGAACAGTATGAGACATGTAGTTTCTAGAAGAAAGTGGCAAACTAGACATGTGGGACTGTTTGGATTTTAACTGCCATTTTTTTTTTTGATACTCAGACTAGTTTTTCCCCTTCATCTTAATGGAAATTTTTAAAAAGGCAATTCAACAATTCAAACTAACAAATATTTATTTATTTATCTATCGATCTATTTATTTATTAAAAACCTATCGGGGACAAAGTTTTATGATATTTGATTTTTTTAAAGGACAAACTGCCTCTACTCTACATTTTACAGCCTTAGAGATTTGCTTAGGGAACTGAGAGGTTGAAGAATTTGCCCAGAATCACACATTTAAGTTGTTTCATAGGCATGCCACAAACCCAGGTCTCATGGTTCCAAGTTTAGATTAATATGCACTAAACCTGCTGCCTGTTATTTGGGAAAGTTTAATATTTTTAAAAATTAGAGTTCTTGCCCTTGTTAGAGAATTTTCTCAACCTCTTGAGAGAGGCATATTCATCAGAGGAGTCTGATAGGAGGCCAAACAGAAAGTAAATAGATGTATTAGCATCCTAAGGAATCTGCTCTCACTGATAGCAAATTCAGATTTCTGGGGCATATATTTGTTTTTTTATAACCTTTCAGGCCCTCTTGGACTACACAGCCAATCACTGGCAACTTTGGATAGAAAAGTAAAGTGTTTGGTGGGGGTGCAGATAAAGAGAGGGATCACTCAAGGGAAAAAAGGGGAGTATTTCCAATGCCAGTGGCAGGATATATTTTTTATTTTATTTTATTTTTATTTATTTATTTTTCAGTGGCAGGATCTATTATCAGAATTGGAAAACATTCCATGTTCAAGGTCAGGAGATGATGGAAAGACCAAATACTTTTATGATGGTAAAAGCAGTCCTTTCAGACAAAATTGCAGGGTCTCTTATCCAAGGACAGGAAGTAGCTGTTACCGTTGTGGATGACATCATCCATCCACTTTACCACGTCCTTGAACAAAGGTTTGGGACTTTCTGATATTAGTCCTCCAGGTGGTTGGGAGATTTCTCCATTGTTGGTCCATCAAAAATATAGCAAAATAACTGTGGTTCCTGTTTTTCTCTCACATTCCCATGGAGCTTGGTGTAATAGGAAAATAAGATGTATGCACAAAGACCTATATAAGACCAATATGTATCAATTAAGGAATAGAGGAATGGAGGTAGGTCCAAGCCCATACCATTATAGGAAAGAATGTTTCATCCTTTGTATGTGTATGCCCAGCACCTAGAACAGTGCTAGGCACTAGGAGACACTTTAAAAAAAAAATTCTTGTTGATTGATTGAAGGGAATTCATTCAACCACCACACAAAGCAAAGCTTTGGGAGAAGCAATCTGCATTTGAAAAGCAGTCAGCTTCCCCAAAATGAAATGAGGAAGTGGGAAGCAACTGGATTGTAAACTTGTGGCCTGGGTTCAAGATCCAGCCCTGATATTAATTATCTGCATAAATGGCAGCAAATCACAACTTCTCTGGACCTCAATTTTCTGTCCATAAAATGAAGACCTTGTATCAGATTATCTCTAAAGTTTCTTTTACTTCTAACTCTCAAGCATCCAAGAAATTCCCTTCATCTTGCTTCCAGAATTGGTATGAATAATCTGACCTAATTACTTTTGCCTTTTTTTGGGGGGGGGAGGGAATTGACTCTGACTGACGCCTATGAATATGCTATGCCTGTCTTTTGAACTAATTACTTTTATAACCTGCTTCCTCAACTCTACCGAATTTTAGTGCCATGGATTTTGGCAATCATAAGAAACCCAACTGCCAAAGCACCCTTCTAGTTAGTTAGTTAGTTAGTTTTGTTTTGCTCTCTAGGATGGGGTTGTCTCTCTGGGCCCTGGTGCTTATCTTTCTAAAACACAGGCCCGAATCAGTTCTCATTATCTCTACCCACTATATGTATCACTTATCTGCACTACAATATGGATACAGGGCAATGGCATTTTGTCTACACGCTATATGGTAGAAGGCATAAGGAAGCATTGGCCATGGAAAGCTATGTGAGAAAATACATGTCATGAGAATAAGGTAAGAAGGATCAGGCTAGGACCTGTGAAATTTGATTTATCTATTTTTCTTTGCCTGTCTCTTTGAACTAACATCAGGAGATGTAACAATTATAGTAATAGTAATAATAAAATTATACTTACATTGTAGTTTACAAATGTCATCTTTTATTTATGTATTTATACATGTTTTTACATGTTTATACATATATACATGTATTTATATTTATATAGAAATTTATATATTATATATAATAAATATATATAGAAATTTATATATTATATATAATAAATACATATAGAAACTTATATATTATATATAATAAATATGTCAAAATTTATGTTATATATTTACATAGTTATATTTTTATATGTATTTATGTGTGTACATATATATTTATATATTTGTATGTACACTTGCATTTGTATCGATATATTATTTATTAATAACTCTGAGGTATAGTAGGTTGTATAAATATTTATTATCCCCATTTTATGAATGAGGAAATAGATAAGTGAATTGACTTAACCAAGATCACTAGTTAGTAACTGCAAAACTGGAAATCCAATCTTGGTCTTCAAACTTCCAGGCTAATAAACTTGGTTCAAGTCACTCCCCTGCTCAAACACCTTCAGAAGCTCCAACCTACCCTTTCTTATCACAGTTGGTGGTATAGTGGATAGAGTGCTGTAGTCAGTAAGGCCTGAGTTGAAATTTGGCTTTAGGTATTTACTAGTTGTGCAACCCTGGGCAAGTCACTTAACCTCTGCTTGCCTAAATTTCCTTAATTGTAATATGGTGATAATATCACCTACTTGTGAAGATAAAATAAGATAATCTTCATAAAGTGGTTAGCACATTGTCTGACACATAGTGGTGCTATGTAAATTCCTTTCCCTTCCTCCCTGCTGCTTTTCACACTTTTTAAATTCCATCCAATCTGGATTACTCACTATTTCCCAATTTTGTCCTTACTTTTCCTCACCTCTGATATTTTACATGCCCCCCACCACCCACCCATGCCTAGATAGGTGTAGCTCTACATCTTTGCTAAGATTTTGTACTTCCGGGGCAGCTAGGTGGCACAGTGGATAGAGCACCGGCTCGAGATTCAGGAGAAACTGAATTCAAATCTAGCCTTAGACACATAACACTTACTAGCTGTGTGATCCTGGGCAAGTCACTTAATCCCATTGCCTAGCTTAAAAAAAAATGTACTTCCTTCGAGTCAAAATCTAAGTCAGGTCAAGACAAAGAGCACTTACTTAGCCCTTTCTATATGCTAGGTACCGGATTCCCTTGGCCATCACTCTTTGAATCTCTGTTACTACTCTGGTAACTGTTAATTAATTAATTACTTATTTAATGTTGTTGTTACTTCTTTTCTCTTATCCTCTACAATAAACTTATTAAAGGAAGGTATTATGTATCATTTCATCTTAATGGCATCAGAATCCAACATAGTACATTAGATTTGCTTAAATTGAACTAAATTGAATGGATGCTTCAGTGGCTAATTGAGAACCCCATGTCCAATTTCCTTAGGGAAATGTTCTACACTAGCTATTACCGAGAAAGAAATCTGATAGACCAATACCTGGCAACGTGTTAGTAGTCAATAATGACAATGTCACTGGTTGATAATGGCCTAATTATTAGATAAAAAAGAAACTTCTAGAAATTCACTGGCATCAACTCAAAGTATAGATTCTCTAAGGTATAATTTCAGGGAATGGTGGGCCACTGAGAATGGGCCAGCCGGACCATCAAAATACAATGCAGATGTAGCTGCCAACATTGCATACCCATAGGATCCATAAGTGGCACAGGTGATGCAGACAATATTTGTTTGTCTGATCAGACAATGAACACTTCTGCAAGAAATATTTATTCACCAAAATGATTATTTGCAAGCCTGGCAAAGGTTATCACATAAAATGAGAAGGTTCATTGTTAGGAGGCATCATGGTAAAGTGGATAAAGGCCAGGACTGAGTGGCATTTGGCACAGGACCAACTTCTGGGTGACCCCTGGAAAAGTCACTTAACCTCTAGTTTCCTCATCTATAAAATGACAATAATATTGCCAACAAGTATTGCTCTGAGAACCAAATGATTTAAGGAAATTATAAACCTTTAAACACTTTGAAAACCTTAAACTTCTATATAAACTATAATATGTGCTATAATAAACATAATCAAATAATGAATTTAATAGGAATAACACATCATTATTTACTATAGGAGTGCTTTACATATTCTCATCCAGTTGTCTTGACGTTATATTTAGAAAGTAAATTGAGGCAAGATCTCAGAAAGGGAATGATATATACAATTTGTCGGATCACTAAGTTACTATAAAGTCTTGAGTTTCTGGTGGGTGTTCTTTTTGCAAGGATCACTATAGCTATTTAAAAAAAAGTTTTTATACAAATGAAACAAATGTAGCCAAGATCAGAAAGAAACTAGAAAATTGGGGGAAAAGTTTTATAGACAATTTCTCAGATAAAGGTCTCATATCTCAAATATATAAAGAACTTTGTAAAATCTATAAGAATATGAGTCATTCCCCAATAAGTGGTCAAAGGATATGAAGAAGCAGTTTCCCAACGAAGAAATCAAAACAATTTATAGTCATATGAAAAAATGCTCTAAATCATTATTGATTAGAGAAGTGCAAATTAAAACAACCTTAAGCTATTCAAAAATCTTAAATGTATTACAGATCCATTTTTAGTTGTTTAGAAATGTTTCAAATCGTTATAGTCTACAAATATTGATTTGTTTTCTTAAATATCCTTAACATTTGCTGAAAGGGGTGGCAAAGAAAGGATGATACCATGGGAGACTTCATTTACTGTGGTACAATGTATGATCTCACCAATGTGGGTATAATCACACACACACCCCCAACTGTCCAGATGCCAACTGTATTCCTCGAAGCTTGTTATTATCCTTCTGTAAATATTTTGAAGGAAGTCCACCCAAGATGTTGAGAGCCTTCCCTTACACCTTTTGATGTTACGTGGCTGTCAATAATGTATGGAGACTGTCAGCAGTTTATCCTCTACTCTTGCTAGGTCACAGACCTTCTTTTCTAGTCATACATCTCTGAAGATATTCTTTTAGCCACTGTTTCTGTTCAATTCTTTATTACCATGTGCCTCTATCACATTTTGGGTGACCTCAACTCTAATTTTTTAGAGAATTACATATGCCACAGAGCATATATCAAGCATCAGTAGCAGCATATTGTTAAAAAGATACTCTTTGGGTGGGTGCCTTTAAAATCTTTGCATTTTTCCCAAGGTCAATGTACTCCATTCTCCGCCTGCCTCCCCTTTCATTTTTAGGCCCCTATATCTGTGATGTCTGTCCAAGACATAAATATTTATAGACAAACTCTATAAGACATCCATTTATCCATAAATTAGAAAATAGGCATTTTCAAAACACTTTGTTTTTCCTGTATAATTAGTTTGTTATATCTCTTCTGAATCATTATGAACTCAGTCAGGAGAGTCTACGCTGTCCCAGCTAGGCAGCTAGGTGGCTTAATGGGTAGAGTGTTTCACCTAGAATCAGGAATACCTGAGTTCAAATATGATCTCAGACACATACTAGCTGTGTGACCCTGGGCAAGTCACTTAACCTCTGTTTGCCTTCATCCACTGGAGAAGGAAACGGCAAACTACTCCAGTATCTTTGCCAAAAAAACAGACAAACAAAAAACCAAACCAAAACAGCAACAACAATAACAAAACATAGATAGCTTTGGCATGCTATGGTCCACGGGGTCATGAAGGATCAGATACAACTAAATGACTCAACATCAACAATGGCATCTCAGGATTTAGTGCAATCAACAAAGCATCATCTATACAATGCCATCGACAAATAAGAGAATCTGAAACAGTGGTGTCAACTCGAAACAACTGCCACTAAACCAAACATAAAGCTCCCTGTGGGCTGCATATTGACTAAGAAAACCACATATTAACATTACCAATTACCTATTGCATCTGTATTTGTTGTGTCAAACAGTTCCCAATTACATTTTAATCTGAAATGTGACCCACAAGTGTTTGATACCTCTGATCTAGAGGATCTCCCATCTAGACACATTCTCCATGATGGCGACAAATATATTTCCTAAGGGTACTTCTCCCCAATTTATGACTCACTAGCTATTAGTAATCAGAGAATCATTGAACAAAATGATCTTTTTTTTTTTAATTTTAAGGAATCTTTCAGGACTTTGGCATGCATGAGGGAGACCGCCTTTTTTGAGAAGCTTCTTTAAGATAGTGATTTTGCTCTGCTTGATTCAATGCTTTTTACAAGCCCACAAACAACAGCACTCCTTAGTAAAACAGAATTTACTATCGGGGAAAATCTGTAAAGTCGCCAAGTCTGGCATCCTTTGCCCTGATAAAGAGGAGGAACAAGTGGAAGAGCTCATTGTTGGCTGTTGCAACAAACACTAGCTGAATGGGAGGCTACACACAGCTCATTTCAAACAGGAATATAATCTAACTTGTTCCACTTCAGTTCAGCACCAAGGTGCCTTACTGCTGTTACAGAACCTCCATTCAGGATAATGGGTTGGGGTCACTTGGTACAATGTAGCTCATTAAATTGGGGGTTGGTGGGAGGGAAGGACAATTTTAGCAGCCTGTTTTCCTTTTGAGGAGAGATTTCAATGAATTGGGGAGAAATTTGCCTGCTTTGTGATTGATCTAAATGAATTTAAACACAAACCTATATAATCCTTTTTTGTCTTTTCTTGCTTTTTTTTGGGGGGGGGAAAGATTTTCATATGGGTGATGGCCAAAATAAGATCCAGAATCAAGTGTTTAGCAAACCATACTGCAACTGAATCAAAGAGATATAAAAGTACAGATGGATTCCAGGACTTTATCCCCACGTGAGTGGGTTTTTCTATCATTGATCCTCAAATTCCGACTAGTAGAGAATTTTTCTGTGCCAAAGACAATGGAAACTATTAACCTGTCTAGCTGTACAAAGGAACATGCAAAGGCAAAGTAATCAGTAGTGTGAGGAAATCTCTCCTCTAATGCAGATCTAGGTATATCTAGGAGTCACAACAAGTCTTGAGGATTTAGATGAAGCATATAGAGATCTATAAGTCACTTGACCTATGTCATAGCTAAAGTGTCAGAAGTAGGGTTTGAGCCTTATCTTCCTCATTCCCAGCTCAGCTATCACTGGTATCAAATTCAAATTGAAATGGGGACCGCTGAACCACATGTAAGGATTCCTGCTGGCCTCATACTGACTTATAAAACCACATGTTAACATTATCTATGTTCTGTTGTATTTTATTCAATATTTCCTGTTTACTTTTTTCTTTTTGAGGCAATCAGGGTTAAGTGTCTTGCCTGGGGTTACACAGGTAGTAAGAGTCAAATGTCTGTGGCTGGATTCGAACTCAGGTTCTCCGGATTCCAGGGTCAGTGCTTTATCCACTGAATTACCTAGCTGCCCCTCCCATTTACATTCTAATCAGGTTCAGTCCTCAGCTGGTGTTTAACACTTCTAACTTATATTATGCTATCTCTTACTCTAATTATATATACTTATTAATTCTAGGAAAGCCAAGTCCCAGAAACAATCCTAATTGTGTTTGGATACTGGGTTTGGAAAATCTCTAAACATAATGATTTCCCTGACTTGTATTTTATATGTGTAAATACTATAGTCAGACATTAGTTTTACAGAGCTGTATTGGTCATTATTACATATTAGCTGACAATAAATGTGGTAATTCATCATGAAAAATGATACTAAACTGAATACTTTTTTTTTGCTGGTATGGAAATAGTGGATACTTAAATATTGTTAAGAGTAATGGAAATGCAATGCTTTTATGGAGTTGTATAAAATGAGAAAAGGCCATTCCACTAAGTCATCCCACATAGATCATTTGTTTAACTGTTTTCCTGGTAGTCTATATTATATAATACCATAGTTGAAAGTCACCCAAGGTATACCTAGGTATTTCCAAAGAATGTAAAGATTGATTATACCACTAGCAATATAACAGTGTTGTAGTCCATCATAAAACAAATTTTGAGGATAAATAAAAAAAAAACCATGTTCTCTGCATCAATTCCTTAGTGAGTTTTCCCTTGAATTCAGCAATTTGCCCTCCTGATCTATCCACAGACTATTATTCACAGATGTGCTCAATAGATTATTCTGGAAGTGGGGGAAAATGCTTACATGTGTCAAGCAATTAAAGGGTCTTAAACTATTTCATAAATATTTATTTTAATCATTAGGGTTATTCCATGCCCAGATCTGAAAGGAAACACAGAAACAGAAGACTGGGCTATTTACACAAATTACTTTCATAGAACGATGGACTGGAAGATGTTGAGAGAATGGTATTCAAGATTTATTTGCTAACTGACCAATAACCATGCCACTATAGTTCAAAACAAGCACTGACCAATAGGTAGTTCTCAGTTTAAAAAAAAAAAGATTTCTATTTCATAGATTCTATGCTAGATTTTTTTAAAGCAGCTAAAGAATTCAGATTTAGTCAAATATTACCTCTTTTTCTTCCCTTTGCCAAACACACATAACTTTTTTAGAGAAGATAAAGATATCTTTACAGAACTCTAGAACAATTTAGAATAGCTCTCAGCATTTGCTCAAACCTCAAATGACCCTTTGTTCTACATAAAACTCCCCTTTTAATATACAGTTGTTCAAAAATTATCAAATAATTCTCCTGAAGTATGCCTTGTATCACATTGCTGATACTCTTTTGGTTTCAGGGAGAAGTGAAAAAAAAAAAGAAAGAAAGAAAGAAAGAATCCAGGAGGTACTTATCTCAAATGCAACACATTCCCTTTTTATATAAGATCTTCAGAATGTAGTCATTTCATATCATCTATCACCTCTGTCACAATTTTCTTAAGATTTCTAACCTCTCAAACTTACTTCTCTTATTACAGACCACATGATTTATGAGCACCGATAGCTGCCGAGACAGCTGTGAGATTAGCATTGTAACCTATCCCAGATCACCTCCGGAACAGTTTCTCCTGAAATGTACTGTCACATTGGAATAGAATTACAACACATATTGGGGCAATTCTGACATGTACTTTTAAACTTACTTGCTCAATTGCAAAAAAAAAAAAAAAATGGAGAATGGTTGTGTTTGTGTAGGGGGCAAAAATTGGAAAAACCAGGCTCTGTTTAGTTGATTTTATTTCATGTAAAAATATGTAATGAAAATAGTTATTTAAAAGACCAATTATTAGTCATGGTGACATTTACTCACTTCCCTTTTAGCTAATACGTACTGCATATTTGCTTTAAGTTTGTGCAAAAACATAATGATATTGGTCTTTAAGAAATAGGTTATTAAGAAATAAAATAATGTCTCTTTCCCCAATAATTCTATTGGACATGCTATAATACATTGCAACAAATCCTTCTATTGGGTATTTTTATCCTCCAGTATCATAAGGAGTTCAGAGGGAAAAGGCTGTAGAGTACAACAGACATCAAGGCTGGAGCACCTGAGAAGACCTGAGAGTGATTTACTTGGAAAAACCTAAAATGTGATATTTTAGGACTAAGATTTTCAAGAGACTTAGATATTTTCTCTTTAAAAAAAAAAATCAGCTCCTTTTATCAAACTCCTCAACAAAACCAAATGAAACTCTATAGATTGTTTGTCTCAAACCTTCAACTAATCAACCATTTATTAAGCATCGCTCATTGTCACCTGGGGCATTCAAGTAGAGGCCACAAATACATGGCAGCTGAGTGATGCTTACAATGCTATTGAGAGCTTCAAGAAGGAGGTCTCTGGCATCCAGAAGGCTTTGTGGCAAATTCAGTCTCTATGGAAGTCACTACCATTAAACAAGGAAATGGGACAAGTCCTACCTCTTCCATTAAACCTTTTTTCCACTGGAGACCCCTTTTCCTGTTCCGGCAGCATTTGTTAGCATTGCACGGCCTGAGGGCATGCTCTGTGCAAAGTGTGCGTGTTTTATATTCAGAACCACGGCAGCTGTGAAGTTCGAAGCAACAAGGGCAAATGCTGCCACAAACACTTCAGATCCATCATGTGTTTGCTTTTTAAATTTTTGTTGTTGTTTTTGTTGTTGTTGTTATTCATGATCAGAAAACTTTCACTGTTGCCAAATTATTTGCAACCTCAGTTTAAGAAGCTCTGGACCACTAGATCAATGGTGCCAAATTAAATAGAACTGGTGATGGGGTGCTTGTACTTGGACCCCAATTTCTCCCTAGTCTCAGAAACACTGTCTCTGACAATCACTCCCCAGCCCAAGGACACTGTGCCTAGCAATTACTCATGTGTAGGCCCCAGCATAACCCTTATCTCTCTCCCTGGTGCAGCTACACAAAGCTGGATGAGAGCGTGCTAGGCTGCTCAGGCCCCAGCCCTCAGATAATGTCTCTGGACGCCTCCCAATTCCTTAGTAAGTTCCTATCTTGTGAGAAAGCTTTCCCTTGTTGCAGAGCATTCTGTCATCAAGTCAGTAGGAGAGGGGTGCCTTGCCCAGCCCAAGGAGTTTTGTCCTTGGCTGGTCCAAGGACTCTTCCTCCTGCCAGACTCCAAAGACTCCTCTGTCATCTCCTTCCCTGTCCGGTATACTCCCTGTACTTTCTCATCCATAGCTCCCAAAGACACCTGGACCTTTAGATTACCTCATCAGTGTCCCTGGCGTTCCTTTCCCATGCCCTTTTCCATATAAACTCTAGATCCATCCTCAGTCTCTTGCAGGTTCCTTAAGAATCCTTGCCCGCTGAAAAGCATAGCACATTACAAACACGTGTCTTTATTTTTCTGTTCATTGAAATTTCAAGGACAATAAAATTATTTTAAATAATACTGGCATTGAGGATTCAACCACATTCACATTATAGTCTAATAGTAGTTAGTATATGTCATTTTTAAAATTGAAAGAAGAAGGTTTGGTCCATGGTACTTCGTATGATGATCTTTACGATATTGCTTTATAGTTGCAAGTCATGGAATATGAGTCACCAAGCAACTGAAACTGAATGTCATCCAGAAGGCAAAGGAGAGGCACAAAGGGTATATGAACAGGTTACAACACAATACAGTCGAGGAATTATCAAGAAGTAGTTGTCCTCAAAGAAACTCATGAGCAAAAAAAAGACAAGCTGGTCTTTGGCAAGAATAAAGGAAGACAGATGGATAAACTATTTCATCAATATCCTTGCAATGTCAAGAGAAAGCAAAGAAGGATCCCAGCATGTTGAGTAGATTCCCTGTAGTGAACTTATTATTAGGCAGGGACCAGAGTCACACAAATGGGATGGCATGGAAGAGAGACTGTGATTATTGGATCTATTTTAGTTCTTGAATATAATGAGCTATCTTATTGAGTATTAGAATTCCACAGTTATGGGGGTTTTTTGTTTGTTTTGTTTTCTTTTGTATTAAATTCCCTGTGGGTGGGAATTATTTCTTTTCTTATTCTTTTACTCCATAAACTATCTAGGAAAATCTTCTATAATAACAAGAATGAAAAGCTTGTTGTTCTGCCCCACCCCCCAACCAACACTTCCCATATCTAATCTTTTGTTCCTTCATTTGCTTAGCAATTTCTATCACTTGAGACCTGGGCTACAGACAGATTTAGGTTCCCTTTTCCTTTTGAAAGAAATCTTGGCAATCCCATTTTAAAACTGAGGAATATTTTCTATTTCTCACTTCCAGCTTTCCTTGAAGCAGGCTAAGTACTCTAGCCTGGTTTCATTTTATTTGGCTTTCCTGAGTTTGGATCAGAAATTAATTAACAGAGTTGGGACTACTTTCCATCCATATCACTGTACTCAGAGATTAACTTTAAAATATCCATTAAATAAAATGTTAATTGACATAACTTAACATGAGACTGTATATTCCATAGGGGAAAACCCCAGATGAGATAATCCAGCAGAACAGGAAGTTGCTAGTGAAAGTGACAGCCTGTAAAACTTTTAATTTGCCAGCTTTAAAGTCAAGCCTTTATTATGTGCTACATTATGCAGGAACAATATCAAGCAGTATCACGCTGGTTTACTTGATATCATTGGGGTTTCAGTTAAAACCAACTAGTTTCAGATGAGTTCCCATGCCTCGACCAAATGTATAATGGATGTTTAAATATAATTTTGGGGATGTAAATTACAAGTGAATGGTTTGAACTCCAATATGTTGTTATTTTATTTGAGATTATACAGCTCAGAGAGATTAATTAGCACAAAGGATGTTTCAAAAGTCTCAGTGCAGTTTTAAGCTTTAACAACTTAAAATTACACCAAGATTTTTGGAATACCCTGTATTCTGGAGAAGTGACCCATTCACACAACAATCCTATAAAATTATATTATTCTTAATGATATGATTACTCAAATCCTCAAATGGATCTGTGGTTTCATTGCTTTAGGTGTTTTCTCCAACCAAACAGCCATATATACTTATTGTATACTACTCTTGTCCGTGTACTACTGCAAGTTGATCACAGAGGTTTCGTCCAATATCTCGGAGGCCATCCTTGTTTTCTCTTGACATCTCAAGGATTTTAATGGAGTGCAAAAGTATCTGTCCTTATCATTCATTTTCACTACATTAATCATTTATCTAAGCTCTTCTTTGTAGTTTCTTATTTGTTATATAGGATCAAATGAGATGACACACATATGATACTTTGTAAACCTGAAGTGCTATATGAATACTAACTATAATTATTCTATGGTAGGACCGCTCATATAAGTGAGCTTCTTGTTTGCCCTCTGAGTGACATGCAGGTTAATATTATAGATGGATTGTGGAATTCTATGACTCCCAACCAAACAAAAGTGCTGGTAAAATAATGACATTCAAAAAGATGAGCCTTTCACATCAATAAAGGAGTTATTTGATTTTTTCATAAGCAATCCACCCTGCTTTCATCCTCCTGTTTAATTCTGGGTCTGACTCATTTTCAGGGGCTTTCCATGTTGATGGAGAAGATCTATAGATCATGCATATAACAGCATGACATAATCTAAATCAAGAAAATAAGCATTCTTCATCTACTATTATAGCTCCTTTTTCCAGTGTGGACAGTTAGGTCAAAGTCTTTTGGAAGGATATTGTTCTTATCCAGAAGGCTTTGCAATGTACTAGGTCTTGATGCAACCAATACAATCTAGCCTGAAAAGAGAAACATCTGGAAAACCTCATCACCTCTAAGGAATCTTTCACTTTGAACAATGCACAGTATCTCCTCCACAGTAGGGTTGAACACTTCGCTAGCACATGTCTCCTTATTTTACGCTTCATGTTTTATGGATGGTCAGAGAGTCATCAAACAAGTCTGCCTTTGTTTTCAGGATGCTTTAATGTTTTTGATGTATATGTGGGAGCTTTTATAGGAAGAGATCCTTTAAGATGACATTTTGCTCTACCGAATGAAATTCTTCTGGTTTATAATCAACAAATTAAGAATAATGGGATTTATATTCTATGCATTTTTCATATTCTGAAAAGGAGCTTTTCAGAGTGTCCCAAAAATCTTAGTGCAATTTTAAGCTATTATAGCTTAAAACTATACTTTTGGTGGACCCTCTACATTATGGTACAGAGTACCATACCCTGCATCATATATGCTTCAATTTTTTTGGGACACCCTGCATATTATGACACAAAGTTACTTTAATGTAAATGTGGAAATTATGGGTCAAATAAGTAATGAAAGAGGATAAAGACTTGAAGACTTGAACAGGTGACTTGAGCCTATAATTCATGAATACTTTCTTCAAGAGAATGCTTAGAAGGTACTGTGAATAACAAGCACTGAATATCACAAAATTAAATCATATTTTAGCAAACAAGAGGCCATTCATTACTTGTGGCATAGTAATTCCTTATCTCTTCATGTCTACTTAGAACTCCAACTTAGAGTAAAAATCACAATTAGTATATTGATAGTGCTATTAGATACTAGAATATCAACAAAAACAACAATAATGTCACATTTTGATATTCTTCTAAGGCTTACAAAATGTGATTCAGTAGTAGCATTATTAGTATCCCCATTTTATGATTGAGTAACTGAAATTCAAAGAACTTTGCCTGGATGGCTATCTCAAGAACCCAGAAAATTGAGTGATACAGGTAAGAATAATTTGCTGATTCAGCAGCTATATGACCAGTTATTGACAATATTGGATCCAACTATTATCCATGTCTTTCTATATTACTCAAGAATGATAATCTAATAAGAAGATCTGTCAGATGGAAGTATTAAATGCAAATATTGTATTACCTAATAGAAAAAGCATTGGGTATGGAGTTATTCTCTTCTTGGCTCTGCTGTTTATGATCTATCAAATTTTGGGCAATTCCTTTAATATCTCCCTGTCTCAGTCTTCTTATCCAAGGATAACAATATGTAGCCTAGCCTCTTCACAGGGTTGTTGCAAAGGACCAAACAAAAAAGTATGGGCATAATTTTTTTCTTTTTTTTTTTTAGGGCTTTGTAAACTATAAAACCATAATAGAAACGCAAATAATTAAATAGTGGCTCATTTCTTCATTTCATCTCTAATGTATTTGAATATCTGCTTGAAATCATGGTGGTATATCTTTCTTAAGGTGGATCCTTTGATTTCTTCACCATTGGTCCTACTCTCCACTTGAGGAAATAATCCTTTTTCAGTCTCCTGCTCATTCAAATAAAAATGCCATCGTGCATTAATAGCATCTTTCTTAAAGGAGCTCAAATAATTTTTCTCAGATGTTTCTCTAATCCCTCACAGTATTCCCTCAAGGAAGGTAATGTCCATACAACACTCCTTCTGCACCAAATCAGAATGATTATGCAAGGGGATTAGGTGACCATGGGTGTTCTCAAACCTGCATTATTACTAAAATGTATTTACTGCGTATATTTTTGAGGCAATGAATTTATTTTAGGAAATTCTGGTTCAATGATAAATATTACATTTGGTATACTGACTAAATTGTCATTAGTTTTTTTTTTTATTAATAAAGGTTATTTGCTTCCAGATATATGCCATATTGCGTGTTGATGGTACTCTGAATTTAAATTCCAGAAATATTAGTTCCTTATCCTATGGTGAAACATCACTTTTAAAATGAGAAGCAGTGTGATTCTAGAGTAGAGTGGTCTTCCAAGTCAGGAATCTAGTTCAAAGGATGAGCCCTACCTGTACTATCTGTGTTACTCCAGACAAATCACTTAACTTCTCAGTGGCCCCAGGCAATTCTCAAAACTATACATTGAAGAGCAGGAAACAATTTGTATTGTTAGAGCAAGTTTCTCACCAGTAGCTCCCTATGAAATTATCTTGATGAATTTACAGATCAGGTTACATAAAATAAAGTTTATAACACACTTTGCATATCATTGCCAGATTACCTGTATGGCAGTTACTATGTTGCTAAAAAATTTTTTTTTCTCTTTTTCATGCTACCAGTGTCAAGAAGGTTAACAAATGTTAAGCAGATAATTGTTGAGGATAGATATATGACTTGAACTTTGGACCAAATATGACCAGAATTTTTCTATTTCAAGTTAGACCGTAGGTTCTTAAACATTTTTGGGGTCATCGACCCCTTTGAAACTCTGCAGCCCTTCTCAGAATTTATTTTTAAGTGAATAAAATAAAATTCATAGGATTTCAAAGAATTCAAAATAGTTATAAATATATATGTGTGTATACACATATACATATATACATGTACAAAATACATACACACATGTATACACTCACATACAAGTAGATGGACTCCAGGCTAATAATCTCTAATTTAGACCTACCTGTATAGGAAAAAATGGATTAAAATCTTAGCAGGAGAGATTTTAGTAAACTAAAGCACATTACCCAATTAAATAATATGTATTCGGTACCTTACTGTTTATAACAAGACGCTAGGTAACATTCCGAAGTTAATACCTCCCCCTCCCAAAACTATCATCTGCCTTATATAAGGTAATTTAAAAGCACAAACTAAAAGAACTGATTATATTCAAAACAAAAGAGTTTAAAGAAAATAACTTTTTCATTTTCATTTTATTTTTTTAAAATAAAAAAAACTTTACTTATGATGAAAGTAATTACAAAATGATATAATTTTTACATAGCTTCACTTCCTGGAAATCTTGAAAAGGAGACTAAATATGCTACATTTTATGTATTGCATTAGGGGAGACTGCCATGTTTATTTTTGTTTCCCCAGCACCAGAGTACAAAGTTTAATAAGTGTTTGTTAAATATGTGTTGAGTGACCTCTCAGACTGTTAAGGCTTTTGTTTCCATTTGCACCCTCATGTATCAAGTCAATATCAATTAAAGTATCAAATCAATCTCACCACCAAATAATGCCAAATTGAGATCTGGAGATGATACCATAATTCAAAAGGAGCTTGGGATAGAAGGGTTAAACTAGGGAAGTAGAATCTCAAAGTAGAAGTTGGTTTCAGCTAAGACAGGGGTGGGGAACTTGTGGCCTCAAGGCAACATGTGGCCCTCTGGGTCCTCAAGTGCAGCCCTCTAACTGAATCCAAACTTCACAGACCAAATCTCCTTAATAAAAGTATTTGTTCTGTAAAACTTGGACTCGGTCAAAAGGCCACACCCAAGGACCTAGAAGGCCACATGTGTTCTCGAGGCCACAGGTTTCACACCCCTGAGTTAAGGTGTTGGCCCATGGGGCCATTAGTCAAGGTTAATTGGGACATTGCTTATGGCTGATACCCACTTTCATTACATAGTTCAGAGAGAGGAACAGATTACTAGGCATAATATGAACAGTCAAGGCAATATGGCTGAGCAGAAACCTATTTCTACAGGAATCACATTTTGTGGGATTAGATTACGAGAAGGAATAAGGAGTCTAAGTCATAGGTCAAAGGATTTAGGGCTGGTAAGGACATCAGAGACCACCTGACCCCTTAGTCAGCCAAGCTGAGAGACGATGTCTGAGGAGTCCAGGTGATGAAAATACAAAGCTTACAAACATAAGGGGTGGGATGCTACAATAGTGTTTTTGTGGTCATAGGCCTAGATATCTTCTGAGCCTTTAGGTTCTTAAAGGGGCTTGACCAGGTACAGGGCTGACATCTAACTGGTTTATGACAATCAACAGTCACCAATTCCAAGAACAGTTGAAAGGTCTGCATGTTTATAAAGTGTGTTCCACAAGTTTTAGTGTGCAGTTTTAAGCTTCAGTATAATAACTGAGTAACTCCTAGAAGTTACTTTAAATGGCTTACTGCTTTTTGATATATCAAAGATTACATCCAAAACACAAGATCATTTTGTACACCCTATCACTGGGTATCTTGGCCTATAATCCAGAATTAAGGTCTGTCTAATGTCTCTGAGTTCCTACAGTCAGACTGTAATTCAGAATGTAATGTCTCTGCCTCCTTAGGAAAGGATGCTTGGACTACTGTGTATTCTTTGAGAGGCAAAACTTGTATTCTTTTACTCCACTATTCAGAAAATATTAAGTGGTCAGAAATAGGAAAGTGTTACTAATAACTAAACACCTATTAAATCAATATTTACTATAATCATTCCAAAATTTTTAAACCTATTAAAATAAGATTAGTTTGATATGATCTGTTTTTGGTAAATCCATGATAGTTCCTGGTGATAATCATCTTCCTTTCCACAAGCTCATAAAACCATTGAATAATAAATTCTAGAATTTTTCCAGGAATCAAAGTTCTTCATTAGGCTATAATCTGGGATAATATTAGCCCATTTCTAATTCTACGGCCCTTCTCCCATTCTCCACAATTTTTTCAAAGATCCCTGAGGGTGAACTTCGATTGCTCAGCAACCATCTCTTTCAAATCTGGCCTCTGACATTTACTAGCTGTGTGATCTGGGAGAAGTCATTTAAATGATGTCTGCCTCAGTTTCTTCATCTGCAAAATGGGGATAACAACCTCTATCCTACCTCCTAAAGTAGTGAGAATTAAAGGAGAAAATGTTTGTAATGGGCAGTTAGGTGGCGCTGTGCATACAGGGCCAAGCCTGGAGTCAGGAAGTCTCATCTTCTGGATTTCAAATTCAGCTTCAGATACTTTCTAGCTGTGTGACCCAGGGGAAGTCACTGGACCCTGTTTGCCTGAGTCTTCTCACTCATAAAATAAACTGGAGAAGGAAATGGCAAATCACTCCAGTATCTTTGCTAAGAAAACCCTGAACAGGGTCACAAAGAGCGGTGCATAACTGACAACTGACCGAACAATATTTGTAAAGCTCTTGGCACATAGTAGATACTTAATAAATGCTCCTTGCTGTCTTTCCACATATAAACATGGTATTTTGAATTCATTGAGGGCAGCTATGCATCTCCTTGCATTTCCTCACTTACCTTGGGTTTTCCATACTCATTGACTATTTTCTATCCATTCCAGTCCAAAGATGGATTGAAAACACAATGTAGAGGATAAAATTGGTTATCTGTCATTGTATTGGGTCCATCCCAACAAAATGGTTTTCCGATCTTTTCATCTTTTCAACTGAGAGTATCAATATCTTGCAGACACAACTAGGAAATTATTGGCCTCATAATATCAATATAAATGAAACTCACAGGAAAGGGGAAGGAAATGAATGATAATTATTAACATTATTAATTCCTATAGTCTTGTATGTATTTATGTTGTGATCCAATCTCATTCTCTTTGAAGAACTGGGCTTCC
The DNA here is from genome assembly GCF_900497805.2 of Vombatus ursinus. Classification (NCBI taxonomy): domain Eukaryota; kingdom Metazoa; phylum Chordata; class Mammalia; order Diprotodontia; family Vombatidae; genus Vombatus; species Vombatus ursinus. The sequence goes on from NW_020954599.1 coordinate 35,519,121, forward strand.
TCTGTTTATTCTCTAATCCTTGTCACACTTGCCCTTGGTGTTATTAGAATGAAAAATTCTTTCTTCTCTTAAGGCCACACTATACTATAATTCAAGAAATGTATCATTCAATGAAGCCTTTATTCTTTATTATAACAAAAATAACATGCATTTCTATAATCAAAGCACTGTCTAGAGAGCCTGTGTATACATACATTTATATCTGGATCATGGAAGAGACAACTTGTTTGGTTTGGACCAATGCAAAGATGAATTCACATCAGTAAAAATGAATATTCATGACCTATGTCTTGGGGACACCATGGGGTTCTGACATCAACTTTATCACATTATAAAGCACAGCAATTTTATATATATTTTCTTTTTTTTTTAACATCATTTTTTTGGAGCTTTTTCTTTCTGTTCTGCATGTCATCACTGAGCCTGCCTAGAATCATTCAGTGACTTGTTAAGCACACTTGTTATAGTCAACTCTCAAGAAATAGACTGTGAAGTATGAAAGGAAAAAGTCTGATGAATTTATGGGACCCCTTTATTCAATAATTGTAAATTAAATAGAACAAATATTGTTCTGCACTATAATTTCTCTCTTGTTCTAATATGTACTGTCTACTTAACACCAGTACTAGATTTCCATTTCATATGTGAGAAGAGATTACTAACAGAGGAGGATGTGTGGCTGGAAGTTGTTAAACACACACACACACACACACACACATACACTCACACACAGAAATATACATACATTTCTCTTTCTGAAATGTCCTAGAATTATATTGACAAATACTTTGCATTAACTCAATGACTTACTAGCTAATCTGTAGAGAGGTGGCTGTCTAATGACAATAAGTAAAAAATGATGGGTAAAATCAGATAAGTCTCTCTTATTTCCACATTTTTCTCAAACTGTCAGAAGAAACCCAATGCAGCAAAAGGAGTTACTCTGAATTCCAAAAATATTCAAATTTTCTTTAAACTCCTTAGGGCTTATGAACTCAGGGGAGATCACATCTGCCTGGGATGCCCTGTGGAGTGAAGAATGAATCACTGTTCTGTGGCTATAGGACATCCCTGAGGGTTTTCAGATTGAATAAGATGAGCCCCCCATTCAAATCCTGACAGTTTCCAGTTCCCCTAGGTTTCTTCAAATCATCTTGTAGGGTCAATCAGAGGCACCAGAGAGTCAGGGATTTGCAGGGGTGGAAAGCCCCCTAGGAATGCATTATTTGTTGAAGTCTATGTTATTTGGCCATTTGTTTCTTTTCTTTCCAGTCTTTTGATCCCATTTTCCCAGAATAAAATATTTCACTAATCATCAACACTGACCAAACTTCAATGAGTGCCTATTAAATTAATGGTACCCACATCGGTAGCATTCATAAATTGAAAATAGAATCTATATTAAGCAGTTTAATAAAACAGATAGATGAAAAGAGGTGGGATTTTTTTTTTGAGTACCAATTTGGACATAACTCTTCCTTATTGGGTACAAGACTAGAGATTTTCAAATTATAAATTATCTTAGAGGCCACCTAGCCCAGTTCCCCAACTTTATAGATGAGAAAACTGAGATTAGTGAACGTTACTTGCTTAAGGTTAAACAGGCAGGATTTGAACACAAATCTTTTGATTACAAAACTAGTGTTCATTCCAGTAGTGAATAGAGATAGAAGGAGAGAGAGGTTAAGGGAGGGAGAATTCAGTTATGGAAAGTTCATCAGTCAGAAGTAGAAGAGATGAGCATGACAAGAATGATTTGCATTTGTAAAGCACATTATAACACAAATATATTTTTGATCAAAAATAATAACTAATATAGGTAACAACCTAAATTTGCAAAAGACCAGATGAGGTAGGTATTGCGATTATTCTTATCCGCACTTTATGAATACTGAGAAAACTGTGGCCACTAAAAAAGAACTTTTTCCACTGTCATCTTAAAACTCATTAAAATAATCTACCACTCCTATTCTCTCCTCCTTTCTCAAAGTCTTTGACAAAGTCTTTCTTGTTAAGAACAACTCATCTATCTGTGTACTCGATCTTATGCCCTCCCATCTTCCTCATCAGATAGCATCCTCAATCATTCTCTGTCTCTCTAAATCTTTGATTTCTCCCTCATCTACTAGTTCCTTCACTATTGCCTTCAAAATACCCAGGTCTCCTCTATCTTTAAAAACCCTTCGCTAGATCCTACCATTCCTTCAGGCTGTTGTTTTATATATCTGCTCCCTTTTTATCCCAAAGTTGTCTCAACTGCTGCTCCACTTTCTATTCTTTCAGGCACTTCCCAATCTTTAGCAATTTGGCTTCTGACCTGATCACTCAACTAAACCTTTTCTATCCAAATTTATCAATGATCTCTCTCAGAGACAGGCAGAGAGGGGACACAGAGACGGAGAGGATGATTGAAGATGCAATCTGCTTGAGAAAATGGGAAAGTATGGGGTCAAAAATGACGGCCTTTTTTCAGGCCTCATCCTTATTGATCCATACACTGTATTTGATACTGTTGACTAGTGTTTTCCCCTGGAAATTCCCTCTTCTTTCTTTTCATGACACTAGTCTCTCCAGGATATTCTCCCATTTGCTGACTTCTCCTTCACAATCTTCTTAATGACTCATGAAGAACTCCAGCCATGATTTTCCCCCTTAATTTCATATCACCAGTTACCTATTGGACTTTTCAAACTTGGATGTCCCAGAGACTTCTTAAACTCAACATATCACAAACTGAATTTGTTTTCTTTCCCCCTAAACGCCTTGTCTTCTAAACCTCACTATGTCTGCCAAAAACAAAAAATAAAAACAAACAAACCACCATCCTTCCAGTCTTCTGGTTTACAACCTTGACATCCAGTCTTCTTTCTCTGCCACTCTGCATACCCATATCTACTTCCACAACTTTTTTTGACTTATATTAAACTTATTGAAAAAGTCGTATATACCTGACACATATATTTCCTCATTACACCTTCTCTGCACTCACATGGCCATTGCTGGAGTGCAGACCCTCATGGTCTCTCACTTTGATTATTGCAAAAACCTCCTAATTGGTCTCCTGGGCTCAAGTCTCTCACTGCTCCACTCATATCCTATATACTGCTGCCAAAGTAATTTTCCTTAAGTGCAGATCTGACCATGTGACTACCCTACTCAATAAACTCTAGTGGCTTCCTATTGCCACTAGAACAAAATAAAAACTCTGTTTAGCTTTTTAAAGCCCTTTGCAACTTGGTCCTAGCCTATTTTTCCAGGCTCATTGGACATTATGCCCTTTCCTGAACTTTGCAATGTAGCCAAACTCATCTTTGCTCTATTGCGCACACATGTCACTCCACCATCCCTGCCTATTTCCCTCTGCACTAGCTGTCCCCCATGCCTAGAATGCATTCCCTCTTAACCCCACCTCACAGAGTTGCTTTTGTGCTTTAGGATACAGCTCAAGTACCATCTTCTGCATTAAAAACCTTCCTGATTCCCACAGCTGCTGGTGTCCTCCCTCCCAAACTATCTTGTATCTAATTACTTTGTACAGATTTGTTTTGAATCACTTTATATTTATATTGTATTCATTTCTAGATGTACTTTCCTTGCCTCCCCTCCATGCCCCCCTCCCCAATAAACTCCTTGCCAATAGGGCATTTCATTCTTTCTATTTAGAATGTCAGTGCTTAGCACAGTGACTGGTGCATAGTAGTCCCTTCGTATACATTTGTTGATTCATGTTTTATTGACTGATCCATAAGAATGTGGAGGCTTTTCAAGATTAAGGCATATATATGCCCAAAGTCAAACAACTGGTGTCTGAGTTTCACGCCGCCTCTCCATTTACATCGTAATGGTCAAAAAAGTTTGTTATTTGAGGAATATCCCAGCTAAAGAATAAAAGGTCTATATGAGGTTCTCTATAAAGTGATGATTTTCTGCCACTCAACAGCAGCCTTTGAAGATTATCGATTATGTCAAAAAATGTAAGGAAGTTGGGCTACCTAAAGCTGCTTCCCCCAAAAGAAAGAGGAGAAATGACCTCCAGTGACTAAGCCTACAAATGTATCCGTGGAAAACTAAAGTTATTTTCACAAGTCCTACATGTAGCTTTATTTAACTTTTTTTCCTGATTGGTGGATTCAAAGGTAGGGTGGGGGTGGAGTTGAGGGGGTTGCTTCCTTTTCAATTGGTTATTAGCCCTCCTGATGATTAGTGTGGGTCCCAGTATTCATAGCCCCTCCAGCATCAGCTGTTTTGAGGACAGAAACCAATGGGGAAAAAGGGCCCACCTTCCATAACATCACCAGCAACAGCTCTTAATCAACTATCACCAATAGGTAGACATCACAGGAGCTCTGGGAGTAGCAGCACCCTCTAGACCACCAGTCTGGGTTTATGATGGACCATCATAGCCATCACCTGGAAAAGCAACACCTGTGGAGAAGGGTCAAACCATTCCCCACCAACTGTCAACCAAATGCACCCACAGTGCAGATAAGCCAGACTAGCTGAAATAGTAGGATGCTATGAAGGAAAAACAGGTGGCAGTATAGGCCAGGTGAGTCAAACCAATACTACCATCATGACTGCCATCCCCTCAGATACTAATGGAGATGGGCCAGTGCCATAAATCCAAGAACCTTTAGAATAGCAATGATTCCAGCCCAATTTCAATAGCCATCAACCTTGGAAGCAACTTCTGTGGAGATGAAACCTGGTAACTGCTCCTGAAGGAGCTTAAGAAGCTACTGGAGACCTAGAAAATGAAGTTATTACCACTGAAGTTCTTAGCATTGTCAGATGGATTGATATCAGAACCTGATAGCATTTAATCAGAGGCAATGACATCAAAGAAGAAGCATTCATTTATTTCACCCTTGTTCCATAAAGACCATGAGACTTTTCCATCTCACTTGCTCCTAAAACATTCTATGTGTGTTTTCCCTCACTAGAATGTGAGGTCCTTGAGGGCAGGTACTCTCTAATTTTTCTATTTTTATCCCCAGTGCTTAGCATAGTGCTTTGCATATAGAAGAAAGCAAATGCCTTCCTCTTTTATTTAGCAGTCACATCATTCAGCAGTCCTGGAAAAGCTGACCATCCTGAAGGGACATCATAAATGTTGCCAGATGTCCTGGATTAGGACTAAAGGCCCTTGTTATTAGATTGCCACAAGACCTCATAGTAGTCTTTTACCAACAACATTTTCATATCTATGAAAATTCCATTTGAGTGTGAGCTGTGTCTTTCTTTCTTACACTACCACAAAGGAGTTTTAATCTGTCATTGGAAGGAACTCTTTTCCTTATGAAAAACAAATTTCTGCATATGTATTACAATATTGAAGAATACTCAATACTTCCAAAGCACTCCATGTACATTATTTCATTTGATCATCACAATAGCCCCATGAGATTCTGTAGTAGAAGAAATATGAGTTCCACTTCATGGATGAAGAAATATGAAGTTCCACACATGGATGTAACTCAGAGTTACCCAAAGTTACCCTAAGTAACTTAGTTACCCTAAGTGAGTTGCCCAAAATCATACAACTGGTAAATGCTGGAAAAGGACCTTGCACGTCAGTCACAGAATGATAGAATGTTAGAACTAGGTAGGTACCTGGAGATCAACCCTCTTATTTTTCAGATAAAAAAGCACAGTGGTCAGACCACATCACCAATGTGTGTGTGTGTGTGTGTGTGTGTGTGTGTTTTGTTTTGCTTTGCTTTACCATGTTGTTTTGCTTCAAGAATCAGTGAGGGAATGAGAAAATCCTAAGTTGGTATTTACACTACTTTGGAACACTATGTCAAGAGAATGATTTGAGAAAAGGATACTGATGGGGTAGGGATTTTGGAGGGTCATAAAAATATGGAGAATTAGTAAACCCTAGAAAAATAATTATAAGACCATGATTGATTTCTATTTATTAACTGGGTACCACAATGCCCAGGAAACAATATCAAAAAATAATTTTTAATTGAAATGAAATATTTCATCTCTGAATGTAACACACCAAGCAACATATTCCCTACCTTAACCTTTTCGTTATGGTAAATAGTTCCAGAATCACTTGGTGGATGCTTAAGTATTATAGAGCTCTTTTACACTACTCTTGAGGGCTTCAAAGATCCTGAAGTTCTATTTTATGTATGTGTGTGTTTCTTTGTGAATGCTCTTGAGTATCTGTTTAAACAATGATTATTATTCCTAGGTATCAACAGTGTCAACATGAAATTCTCTAGATGTTGCAAGCATCCTGGAACAATTAGATTTGACCTCAAGATCACAAGCACAACTCTTAGAACCAGAACCTTGGGTGGGCTCACTCAGATTGAATAGGCTGACAGATGATTGTGAGGGAAATTTTGATTTGATAGCAATCACCTCAGGACCCTGAGCCAGACACTCCCACCTCTCCTTTAAGTTGGTCAAATAGAGAAGAAAAAATTTCCTGACTTTAGATGGCTTTTCTTTGCTCATCAGGAGATGCCTTATATCCCTTCATGAATCCTAGACTGAGGTGAGCTGATCCAATTCACACTGTGCAGAAACAAGCCCTATTGACTCCAGGGAGAGTTAACCTCTTTATTTACCAGGAAGAAAATAAAACCTTGTGTAGCAAACAGAACACTCCATATTTCACCCTTTACTCCAAGATACTCCATTACAGTGCTTTCTCGACAAAGGGGCAAAGGTGTGTTAGTTGTTGTTGTTGTTGTTGTTTTTTTAACTCAAGTCTTGAAACTTTGGGTTCCAAGGAAAGTAAGCATAGACCATTTCAATATACACTCTGTCCAATCTCAGATTTTCTTTAAGGTAAATTACAAAGTTCTATTGAAAAAGAAAATAAGTTTGCATTAGCTTTTAGAAACAGAACTGAAATTTGATAATTGTTAGCTCTCTGAATCTCTGAAAAGAAATTGGTTGGTGTTCTAGTATTTGTATCTCTTGTGCTTAGTACAGTGCCTGGCACATAGCAGGCACTTAGTAAATGTTCATTGACTGTTTATTGCCTTTTTCTTGCAATTAATATTCATCTGTGACATTATCATTCGATGAAAAATTTGTACATTTCATCTTTGCACACAGTGCATTATTCATATAATAACATCAACAGAATTCCATGAATAAGTTTGAACAAAGAAAATTTAAAATGCTCTTTTCTGAACAAACTCTATTTTTAAAAAAGTCCTTCAAATCAGTAGGAGTAACAACACCACAGCCCTCATTGTGACTGAAAATCTGGATTGAAGGCACAGAGAAAGAAAACACATAAATGCCAGGATATTTAAATTGCATTCTTATCCAGCCCCCTTCATCTCTATCACATGAATAGAATGCATTTTCAATAACAGATGTCTAGGCTGCTGATATGTAAAAATAATACTAACCTAACATATTTGTCATAATAAATAAGGGAAGGTAGGGGACATCAAACTAAACCTTATTTGCTTTATACCACATGGAGAATATATGCAGTGGAATTCTCATTTGCAAGTGTTTAGTCTATCAAAAGCATCATTAGGTTATACTTTCCAGGCAGCATGCAGAGTAAACTAACTAATGCACATCCCAACTGCAGGTGTTGATTAGACATTTGTGCTCGAAATGAGAATTACACAGACACTGCTACATCTAAATTGGCCCTTTTTTTACTCCAGATATAGAGTAAATGAATTCTATAGGGATTGGGAGATCCACAAAAATTCAAATTTCAATGAGAAATATAGAGCAGAAAAAGGAAAAAAAAATACTAAATTACTTGAAATAAAAGCCCTGAAAATCCAAGAACTAAAGACTTGGTCCTGTATAAATTCTTAGCTTTTTATCTAGAAGGTTTCAAATATTTTACCTTACACATTGCTATACTAAGAGTAAAAGGAGCCATTTGTATTGACCTAAATATAACTTATCATCCCACAATAGCATTCCTCTCTTCTTACAATGCTTGCACTAGCTTTTGCAATGTTTAAAACATGGAACATTTTAAAATTATTATTCCCAGATACTTGCCATTTATTACCTAGGGTCACTGTCAATTGCTACTGGATATCCTCATGTCTTTCTGCTAATTCGAACCAAGATCTGGGTGGGATAAGCTGGAGTAATCCTGGTGTGAAGAGAAGGGAGTACTGCTACGGGAATGCTGGAGGAGGGAAGGGAGAGTAATTATCTCAGAATGATTGAGCAATTGGTGTTACATGATGAGACAGCAAGGATATGGAGCCTTATCAATTGCCTATGTCATTCCAAATAGTGATTGCTTAAAACTTTTTTATTCTTTTTTTTCACTCCCAATTGCACCCCACCTTCACCCCACTCACTTAGAGCACTCGACCTGGCCTCCTACTTCACTGAGAAGATGGATGCCATTCAACATGGCCTCGCTTAGCTTCCTTCCTCATTTCTTCTAAAGTTTTCAAACATGATCTCTCACTCTTTCTTCTTTCAAAACAGAAGACTTGTTCCAGTCATCAGTAAAGGTAAACCTTTCAACTGTTCCTTTAATCTCCCATCAGCCTCCCCTTCATTTATTTGGAATCTGACTTTTTCTTTCCTACCAGTCCCTTTCCATCTTCTTACAGGACTCAACATTAAAAAATAATTAATAATTTCTGTTCTTTATCTTTTATATCCAGCTACTGTTCTACCCCACTACTTCCGTTAACTGCTAAATTTATTGATAAGTGTACACCTTACACATGCATGTCCTTCTGTCCCTTTGAATTTTTGCATTCTGATTTCCATCATAACCACCACTGCCCATTTATCAATCAATCAAATCAATCAATCAAATAAGCATTTATTAGGCACTGAGCAAGTGAGAGAAAAACATTGTGCTAAGTACTGGGGATACAATGAAAAAGAATTGCCCATGCCTTTAAGAATCTCACATTCTAATGACGGAGAAAATATGCAAATATAAGTGTATATATGTTATTGTTGTAGTTTGTCCTTTGTTCTTGAAGAGGAGCAGTGACATCACGGGATGATGTTTTAACTCATGCATGAATTGGATGTAAGTGAGGCAGAGTTGCACAAAGTCATCAGCCTCACTTTCTCTTTCAGGGTCCATAGGTACATATGACGGTGCAAACTCTTTTTGTCGCTGATTGGCTCTTTATCTAACATTCTATACAACTTTGACCCCTGAGAAGTTCTCTGCTTTCAAGAAAAGTACAAAAATAATTATGTGATTCCACATCCAGAAGCCACCCTACTGTGTGCTTCCCTCAAACCAAGGGCCATGAGGGCCATACACCAAGACTTTTCTCTGTTGTTATCTATTTTCCTTTTTTTTAAAAAAAAACCAAACTGATATTCCTGTGATGCTCTGAAATTCCTGCACTACAGTAATCTTAGAGGAGAGAATACTTCACTGAAACTGCTCTTTCTGAACTTTCCAATCACTTCTCAGTCATCAAATCCACTGGTCATTCTTCAAGTCCTTAACCTTATGAACCTCTCTGTAATTTGTTGAACTCTTAACCACTCTATTATCAGACCATCTCTCCTTCCTTGACTTCACAGATACAATGGTTCTCCTCCTTCTCCTTTGACTAGCCCCCATCTGTTTCATTCAATCAATAATCAATCAAGAGACATTTATTAAGCACCTACTATGTGCCAGGTACTGTGCTAAATTTAGGTGACCCCAAGAGTCTGTCTTTGGTTCTCTTTTCTTTCCAAAGTCTTTCTCTTATCAATGTCATTTATCTCTAAGATTTCAACTGGAAACCTCAGTTCAGGTGATTCACATATCAGAAACTTCATTCCTGATCTCTCTTCTGAGCCATGGATTTGCATCTCTAGGTGTCTAGAGGATGCTTCCAAAATTATATTTGTCCATTTTTTTTTGTTTTCCCTTAAAGCCACAGCATTCAAATAGACATCCCTTTGCTTCCTGAATTCCTCATCCCTACCTACATCTACTTTAACCTAGCTCTCAATACTAAAGAAATTGGATTGAAGAGCAGAAACCATGGTTAGAGAGATAAAATATTAGTACCACATGAAGTCTGCCTGTGGATCCCACAACACCTGAGAGACCAAGAGAAGATATTCCTCAATCAGCCATAACAACAAGTGTTCATTCACCCACTGGGGCCTGTGAGTGGAAAACCTTAAAAGCAGATGTCCTGATAGCACTCTGTTTTGCTTTGGTTTGCCTGAAAAAGAGAGGACAGGAGTGGGATTTGCCACCTTGTCTAAAAAAATATCATACAGAGTTAAGGGATGCCTGCCCTGGGGGGCATTAATGTTGCCTATACTTTTCATTCCTAAAATTTCTAATTAAAGAGTTTAAAATATGCTTTTAAAAGTGGATTAATAGGTACAGACAATGAGCTGTCAAATAGGACTAGCCAGCAGGCAAGATTTGATTAGGAAATTCCGCACAAGTACCGGGAGAGAGACCACTAGCTCTCCAAGAAACAGATAGTTGGATGGTTACTCTATAGTGCCCTCTGGCACGGGGTGCTAAACTGAGAAGGTAGGGTTGAGTATTTGACAGATTGAGGTGGTTATTACCAAATAATCAGTAGACAGTACCACACATGAAAATCAGTTGAAAGGTCAGAAGAAACCAAATACCATGAAGAGATGACTATAATCACCCATTTGGAAATCCAAGTCTCCTCTTCAAAGAATGAAGATCAGACTTGCATATGCAAGGAAAATACAAGAAATATTTGGAAGTGGGGTAAGATAAGGATGGTGCATGACATAGTAGAAAATGAATCAGATGACATACTTGAGAAACCAGGGGGATAAAGCTTCTAATATTTTATTTGATTTATTTTTTAAAATGACCAAAATTTCCTGCCCAGGCTTAGAGCCAGGAGTGACTGGATTGAAAAGTAGGCCTGGATGGCAGTTAGTTTTTTGCTTCATATATTTTCCACTTAATTGGATTGCATCAGCCTCTGGAGGCCATTAAATAGTAAGGAGTTTTTTAGATTGAGATTTTTAGATATGATTCCAATTTCAATACAATACACCCTCATGGGTGCATTGAAAAAATCAGTTATAAGTGTTTGTGAAGCATGTGAATTCTTATAGAAAGGTGCTATGCAAACAGAAGCACTATCATTATAATTATGTACAATGATCACATTGTTTTGGAAAGTGAAAGATCATTGGAAAATTAAGTTTTTTTATCCTTTATTAAGTACAATACTTTTTTATATTTGTGGGATAATTGATGGATGGCAGTCTTTGTGTAAGATAGAAGGGAGGGTATTCCAATGTTATTCACGCATTGCTGCTGTCTGGAGACATAATTTTACTACTTTTGTCTCTTTGACACTTTGCTGTTCTTCGGGGAGGAAACACTTCACACGGGACTGCATTGTTCCAAGGAATACAGTACCTTGTGGTATTTTTCTGTGACTGCAAGATCAGGCATGTATATGAAAAACACTGTCAATAACAGAGCTGGTTCTTCCATTGAGTGTATAAAAATAAGATTAATAATTGTTATGCCCTGCTGTTCTTTTAATCATTTGGTTCACTCCTCCTCCCTCCCCCTGCCCATGATTTAACCCATCTTAATAAGCATGAAGAAGTCAAAACACAAAACAAAATAGGCTTCTTTCAATTCCTGATTGAGTTTGGAAGGGTGGTATAACAATTTATAGCTGCAAAGGGAGTGCTGAAACCTCTAGGCATATGGCCAGTTGGATGTGTGCCCATTTAACTACAGGCCAACTGGGCACCCTGCAGCTATAGGCCAGTTCCATGTCTCTCCTAGGCCATCCTAGGAGAGATTCAATTTTATACTGGAATAGGTCTAGAGTCTAGATAGACTGATCAGATAGACTTTAGTGGTGGGAGGAGGGAGAGTAGTCAAACTGATCAGGTATCTTGGGAGTTCAAGGAATCACTAGAGGGTCAGGTAGTTTTCTTGAATTATAAAGGATGGGAAATTCTTTGCACATTTAACCTCACACCTAGCACAGTACCTGAAACAAAGTAGATGAACAAGTGTTCCTTGAATATGCTTAACTTTCAAAGGACATACACTTTATAAAACAGAGTAATTAGCATTGTATAATTATAATAATTAGACCAATAGTTCATTTATCCTTGCCCTTAAGGAGCTTACCTTAATTCTACAAAAAGTGTGTATCATATAGACAAGCACAGTAGCAGAAAAATTGAGATTATAGGATTATTAATTAGGGGCATAAGAAAGGACACCACCAAGTGGGTGGCAGCAGAGCTCAGTTTTAAAGGAAGACACACATTCTAAGGTGTGGAGATAAGATTACACAAGAAGGAATGCGTAGAATATGGAAATTGAATTTTGAGTACCATGATATGTGGGAAGGAAATTGAATGATGATCTGGCAAATGAGACAGAAGGAATGATCAGATATTTGGTGGGGATGGGGGTGGGGAGAAGAAGTAGAAACAGTATTGCCATGGAAGCCAAAGGGGAAAAAAAGAATATCTAGGAGGAAGGGATGCTCCATAGTATTAAAAGCTAGAAAAGGTCCAAAAGGATAAGGATCAGGGGGGAAAGGCCATCAAATGTATTCAAAAAGAGATTACTGGTTTTTGATTTTTTTAAAAAGTCCCATATACATCAAAATATAACAACACTTTTGGTGGTAGCCAAGATCCATAATTAGCATCTACAGATTAGATACTAGATACAAAGTAGATACTAATTGGATAATGGCTCTACAAGTTGTGGTACATTATTGTCAAGGAATATTAATGTTCTATAAGAAATTGTGACTAAGATGAATTGATAGAGACATGGAGAAACTTACAGGAACTCATGCAAAATGAAGCCAGCAGAGCCAAGGAAATAATATATACAATGAAACACAAAATGATAAAAAATGAATGATACAAAATTACAAAGAACAAGCTTAGACCCAAAGAAGAAATATGAGAAGATATTTCCATTCCCTCCATTCCTCTGAAGCAGTTGGAAATGCATGGATATAGGACAATGCACAAAATATTAGATTCTTTTTGAAAGATTTGATTGGTTTTGCTGATTTTTTCTCTCTCTTTTTCTTTAATCTTTGTTATATGGGATGGTTCTTTTGGACAGGAGAGAGAGAGGGGGATACAACTGAATTACTGAAATTCAGATGATATAGAAACTATGTATAATAGTATATAGTTTATAAAATATGTAGTATATAGTATATAAAATATATATATATTTTCTAAAAAAGATCATTGATAATGTTAAAAGGTATCCATAGGTTTCTGGGAATGGCAGCCATATTTCAATATATTAAAATGTGGGTGAGTGGTGATACAGTGAGTGTAGCAGTTTGTAGTAATCAAAGAGGAGAGAGACGGGGGTTGACTGACTTTTTGGCAAGGTCCCATAAATGATGTGTGTGTGTGTGTGTGTGTGTGTGTATGTGTGTGTGTGTATGAGTGTTACACACCTGCTCATGTTTGTAGATGATAAGGAAGAAGTCACTAGAAAATTGAACATGAGGAGGATGTAGAATGAACTACTGGGCAGTGGGAACAAGGGAAGAAGTAATTAATACCTTGTTTACCTAACATCTTTCTAGAAGGCCTTTCTGATACCTAGGTATTTTACACTACTTAGGAAAGTGATCAATGCAGCCTGAAATTATTTGAATAATATTGTTCTAGGTTTATATCTAGCACTGAAATGCTTCAAGTGGAATCTAGCTACAGCTTATAGTGGCCATTAGAGATCTGCCCCTGCCTAAGCTGTATCTTACAGGTCACCTTGAGGGTGAGCATGAACAATCAGCTGGTATTGGGGTCACATGTTATTGCCCATTTTGGTGAGAGCCAGGGTATCAGCCTAATAATTTAGGAAAGTCAACTGGAATTTATAACCGGCCACTTACAAATGCTTAATGATGACCTGGTGCTCTTTTCCTGCGGCCAGTGGCACAGTGGAAAAGCGCTAAGGAGATCAGATAATCCCTTGAGGGTAATATTTTAAGCTCTAGTATTCCGAAGGCAGTCCACTTGAGTGTTTCAATATTCCACTGGGAATGATACAGATTTAAAATAGTATTTAGCTATCCTTAAAAGTACTAACCCAAGCTCAGAATTTCAACTACTGTTACGCAAAATAATGACAACTGAGTAGCTTAAAAGTGAAATAGTCAGAATTCAGAATAAGGTACTATAGTCAGCAAGTGAACACTTGGTAATAGGGGTTACACTGCTAGTTTCTGGCTTATTATTGTATATTCTTTTGGCCAGAACTGTGCAATTAAATAAAAAACCCCTACCTTTGTTACTTACCTATATGACTTTGGTCAAGTAACTTAATCTCTCTTGGTCTTGATTTCTTTATCTTTAAAAGGAGGAGGCTGGATTAGAGGAACTCTGAGGTCCTTTAAAACTCTAGATCTATGATTTTCCATGAGTTCAATTCAGTAGTTCCTCTGTAATGTGTAGTCTAAATGAGTTGCCTGAGGTAATGAGAGGTTAAGCATCCTGGCATTTGTCATGGAGTTAGTTAAGTGTCAAAGACTAGACTTGAAACTAGTTCTTGACAAAGGCTAGCTCCCTATCTACTAACTCTCACTGCACAGCCACTAATCTTTGAGGTAATTCTATACTTCAATTCTAATGAAAAATGCTTCTGTTATTTTTCTCCTTATTACTCTCATGAAAAAATAGTCAGTTGTGTTATTTCAGAAGAAAAAATGTTGGTAAAGAGTATTATTTCTATACTTTTATGGTGATTTCCCTGGGATGGGGGAAAAATTGCTCTCAGTTCACAATGGCAGAAAGCAACACGAACCAGTGGCCTGGTCAGGTACATTTAACAAATGTGACAAAAGAATTTTATCAAGGGTTAATTTTGAGGGGTCAGTGTGGATAGGATTATTAATTTTTGAGGAAAAGAAAAATCTCCGCTCTATATTCTGCCCCAGCATTGAAAGGGAAAGAAGCAATTGGAAAAGAAAGGCTTTTAATACCAGCCATGTATGGCTACAGTGGCCATATTATTTATTACTTTGAGATTCCCCAATCACTTCAGAGAGGTAGTCAACAAATATGATATTGGCATTACCTGTAGAGTATGCACTCCCTGATTCATGCTATGCTATGGACAAATTCTTTATTGAGTCATTTAGAGTAAGGAATACGTTTACACTGCTCATTTTATTGTTCTTATTAGGGTCGAATAATCCCTATAAAAAACAAAAGTATTTATAGGACACTATATAGGTCCAGTATTGCCCACAGTTTATTCCAGTGATATGAGAAGCAAGATAGATAGGAGCTCTTCACAAGCTTGAGAAAATGGCATCGTGGGTCTGGCATAAAATACTAACATTCAGGACCACGACAAGGAGCTAAGTGCAACAGAATTGTAGCTTGGTTTAGTGCAAGGAGTATTGGTGCCAGGGTCAGAAAGCCTGGGTTTGATTCCTGGCTTTCTTACTAGCTAGTTGTATAACTCTAAGCAGTCCAAATCACTTCTCCATTTTCCCTTCTGTGAAATGGGGATAATGATACTCGTGATACCTACCTCACAGGATTGTTTTGAGAAAAGAGCTCCAATACATGTGAACGATTATTATTATTATAACAATATATTTAATGTATTAACATATTGCATTAGTGGAGCCAATACATCAAGAAGATCAAAGACTGATTGAGATACTGGAGTCCTGGAGACTTGGTTCTTAACGGAAACTAACTTACAGGATCCACTTCCAAATGCTGTTGTTACTACATATCACCTGATTCTTATTTCCCTGGGGCTCATAATCTCCATTCTTCAGTTTCCCATTCCCCTTCCATTTCACTGTCTTCTCTAACACTTTTATAGGGCTTTTGGGATTTGTACCTATGATAATACTATGTCTATCCCTACAATTCAACTTAATTCCCTGTATTGTCTACAATGTGAACTGTGGTGTTCTAATCTAAAGTACACCATTCAATTTCTTAATGGTGAGGTTTTTTCATATAGCCATATTCTGAACTTCTAGAGGTTCAATGACTTAAGTCAACACATATTCCATCCATGGAACTCAAAAAAGTAATCATGCAGATGGTACTGAAAATTTGGATGGATAGAGATAATTTGCAATATAGGAATATACACACATATATATCTTATAAACACATATATGATATATATATTATATAGTTATGTATTCTGAGTGACAGAGAACTAAAAAGAACCTTTAAAATATTTCAGTTTGTACTTCCTTGTTACAGAATGAGCAGACACTAAAAATCTACTCTGTTCTTTTTCCTAGACCCTCACAGAGTGGTTGATAATGTTACAAGTAAATGAAACAGTCCCTCACTGACTTGATATCCAAGAAAGACATGAGGGACTTCACTACTGTTTTTAGACTGGAAAAGAGCCAAATCTTCCAGGAGAGAAATATTGTGCCAGATTCTAATTTCTGCTTTTACCCCGTAGTACTCCCACTGACATCAAAGAACCTTCCACACAAGGAAAAGGCCAATGAGGCATAGAAAGAAAGAAAAGGGAATTGTGCCTTTTATTTTCACAGTTTCAGTGTTTATAAAAATCTTTCCTCAAGCTCCAAATGGAATACTTCAAGTGAAAAAAAAAAACTGAGGGAATGAGGTGGGGGGTACTTTTCTCCATGTTCGTTTTTGCCTGGACGGTTGCAGCAACCAACTGAGTGTTGTCTTACTTGGTGCTTGGACCCTTGAACCACAAATTCTTGGTTCAAAGCTTTCAGATACTTCAAAAGAATATTGAAGTTTTATCCTCATGTCTGGTTATATGTCTGTTACTCACATTATGTCTATGACATACCTGGAGCTAAGCTAAAATAATAAATAATAAATCCAGGAATTTATTTATCCAAAACACCATCGGTACTTCAATCAAGTATTTGTAGATCACTTATTTTGTGCAAGGAATTGAGGATATAAAAACAAAAACACAACATTCCTTCCTCTCAAGGAGCTTCCATTCTATTGGGGGAAAATACCATTTATATATGTTGTATAAATAAATATGACATGCAAATGAAATTAAGGTGACAAAGAAGTTCTTAACTCAGGGTGGTGAAATTATACTTGTGTGTATACACACTTCATATATGTATAACTATGCTATACATGCTGTAGTATGTATAAATATTGTTTTATACAAATTTTTTATTGCTTTCATTTTTAATCCTGTGTGTTTTATTTTAGGTATTAAAAACATGATTCTGAGGACTGTAGTATATCACAAGACAAATTAAGAACCCCCAGTTTAAAGTAATTTCTGAGAATACTGAGCTGAGAAATCAGAAAGGGCTAAATATAGGGGGTGGTACTTAAGCCCAGATTTGAAGAGAGAAGAGATTCTAAGTTGAGGTGAACAGGGAGAGTATTCCTGATATTGAGGACAACCAGTAAGTACCAAGGCATGGAGATAGGGGATATAATGTTGTATAGAAGGAATATAAGCTACTTAAAGGAGAGTAATGTGTCAAAATTTGGAAAGGTTGGATCCAGGGTACGTAATTTGGGGTCTCTTTCCCCTGACCTAAATGAGTTTTGTGACAGTTTCATTCTCACACAGTGTAACCTAAATGTGAATTAAAAATCATAAATTCTATTTTAAAATAACATTCCATAAAAATTAAGGTTAAAATTTTATGTCAAAGTAATAACTTTTTATTTAAAAAAACAGAAATTCAAAAATGCATTTGTTTTTATTGGGAGAGTCCCAATTTCTTATAGAGTCCTTAGTTCCTACATTTTAAATAGTGTCCTTATATTTGCTTTAAAGACAATTTATAATGTCCTGGTTTGAAATGATTTGAGTTTTCTTTGATATTTAAAATAAGATTAGAGGGAAGAAAATGGCATGCCTTAAAGTCTTTAAATCTGAAGAAACATAATGATCCTACAAAGCAAATTACAATAAAAATTCACCTTCACTTTATAATGTAACTAAAAGCAGAGCTTGGAGGAAAGATGATTTTAGCCTTGTCCTTTATCACTTACGGATACATACAATTAAGTGGCTTCAAGTCAAATGACTGTGTCAAAATAGAAGTTACACATAGTATCAGAACTCAAACTTTCATTGTTCTCATTAAAAGCCACTTTACTAAAGAAAGTTAAAGGTATATATTATTTCATTCCTTTCCATTAAGAATATCCATCACTGTGATTTAATTTTTTTTCATTAAAAAATGTTTAGAGCTCTTCAAGCAGATTCCCTTTTATATGTAAAAGACCTGGGAAGCTGTAAGTAAAAGAAAAATCATAACTGAGGAAGGATTAATATTGGAATGTATAGAAAGTAATGGTGGAGATTTGAAGAATAGCACAGGATTCAAGACAGGGAAAGCAGAGCACCAAGCAGGAGACCTGAGGGGAATCTGCATACTGAATAGTCCACTTACCAAAATGTCCCCTCACCCAAAATGTCATGTCCCCTGCTGGAAATCTTACTGAAGCAAATTGTTAAGCTAATCAGCTAGCAATAGAGATGCAAAGAAGGAACAACTAAATTCTCCCAGCATGCCAGGAAAGAAACACGTGTTATTATTTAAATTTTCACACTTCTCTGCAAAGGGTGTTGAGAGACAAGTACACCATGGAGTTTTATAGCTAAAAGACCAAATGATTGAAGAAGATATTCAAAACCCCCAGTTGGAATGAACCTTTAAAATGATCTAAAACCATTTATTTCTTACTGGTACCTTTTTCATGCATATGGATGAGTAAGCATTCTTGATAATACCTTTTGTCACTCATGGATTGTTTCAAGTTGGGCAGCAACTGTGCTTTCCATCCTACATAACATCCATGCTAAAATCTGTCCATCCAGTGAGCTCAGGTAACTGCACACGCATAAATGAAAACCACAGGTAATCCCAAGTTACCATTTTAGGGAGTAGCTTCAACATTCTCCTTTAACAGACTACTGACTAGAACTGCTAAAACAGAATCAGCTATAATTTGGTTCCTTTTTTTTCTCTATCTCTTGCACCTGTTCTTCTGATGGTGCTTCAGCGATGACCAAATAGCAAGGCAAAGGAGAACAGACCAAGAACTTAGATAACTGGACCTTAAAAATCTATATGTTCTAGAAATAAATTCAATTAATATTAGTCTAAATCTAGTACTTGACTCAATGAAGCCATACAGACATAATAGGGAAATGACAGTTCTCCATGTGAGCTGTCATAGTAAATAATTATGTGGAGTGTTGTAAATGAATGGGTCAGAACCTCATCTTTTGTGAATAGGTGCAAAAATAAAGGCCGAGATGAAAACCTAAATTCTTTATTTTTTTTTGTTATGACATTAACCTTTTTTGTTCCCCCAGCTCCCAAAAGATAACAAAATGATTGAACTTCATAAAAATTTCTTCAAGAGTAATTCATTATTTCATAACTCACACATTAAGATTTTAAACCCTCCATCTGGTGGACATGACTTGACCTCTTTTGATTTATAGGCAACCTGATTTCACAGGTAAGCACATTATTTTTCCTTTTACCACCTGGCTGAAATGAGAACAGCTGAGTCAAGGTTGTTCTCCAGTGAGCTCCTCTTGGTAGGATCAACATGCCATTAGTAGGGAGGGAAAATTGGGAAGGGGGATGGTTTCAATTTCTGTATAATCAGGGTTAAAGCAACACTGTCTCTAAAGCCAGTAGCCTGCTAGAAAATTTAAGATCATTAGACTTGTGAGACAATAAATTACTCTTTCAATGTGCTCTCTCTCTCTCTCTTTTTCGCTCTTGCTCTCTCTTTTGCTCTCTCTCTGCTTCTCTGTCTCTGTCTGTCTGTCTCTCTCTTCTCATTAGGGGAAGAGATGAATAGAGGAATAGGTCATATTTCTCCAATAAAAACAATGTGCTGATCCCTACAGGCAGTGTGATGTCCTAGAAATGTGAAATGGAAGAGATGGGAGTTCAGAGAAAATGTACTTATTTTATCTTAGAGGAAGACCGGAGTCTTCAGTGTCTCAATTTCAAAACAAATTGTAGAGTCATGACTGATACCTACTGATCCATCTCACCTTCACTCATCTTCACTCCGGAACTGTTAAAGTACTCGTGGGTCTGGCCAGCTCATATTTAGCTCCAGAAAACCAGAAGTTAACATTTTCAGGACTATCATTTACACCTCAGAAATAGGCAAAGGCTACAAATCTGGGCTTGATACACTGTTTTGTTGATTGCTTAGACTCAGGAAAGTGATAGAGAAAATGTTAATAATGCAGATGAAACTTTAAAGTGTATCTTGCATGCATTGTTTTCATTTTCTTTCAGAAAGCCTATTCTTCCCCATTTACCAGCACACCCTCCCTCTACCACACAATCCAATTCACAAATACTTATTAAGCATCTCCCATATTCAAGGAACCAAAGTAAGTGCTAGAGATACAATGCTAAAATAAATAAATAAATAAAAAAAGACAGTCTCTACATTCAAGAATTCTTATAACTGAGATAGCAATATGACATAAATACGTATAAGTATCATACTAAGTAGAGTGTTAAGGAGGCAAAGGAGAGATGTAGATAAGGTATTTAAGGAAAATGTGAGGAAGAGAAACACATTAGTATGTAGACTTTGAGGAACAGCTGTTATTCCAATTTGGCTAGTGCAGGAGGGAGGGAAGGGGGGGTGGGAGGGAGAGAGAGAGGGAGGGAGGGAGGGGGAGAGGGAGAGAGAGAGGGAGAGAGAGAGAGGGAGAGAGAGGGAGAGAGAGAGAGGGAGAGAGAGAGAGAGAGAGAGAGAGAGAGAGAGAGAGAGAGAGAGAGAGAGTATTGGTTATCCTGAATGTAAATCTGGCTTCAGACACTTACTAGCTGTGTGACCCTGGGCAAGTCACTTAACCCTATTGCCTTGCAAAAATAAATAAACAAATAAATAAACAAGCAAACAAATAAAAAAATAAAAATTGAAATAGAAAAGTAAATACTATGTGCCTAGCAGTATGCAAAATACCGAGTATATAAAGTAAAAAAAAAAAATGAAAATGTCCTTGCCTTCTAAGAGCTCGCATTGTACTGGGAGCATATTATAAATTGTAAACCATCAGGTCCCAGACCTCTGCCTACCAAGACTATATGTAAAGGAGGAGCAAAGAGGGAAAGTTGAGCTGAAGCTGATTGTGAAGTTACTGACTAAGGAGACTGTATTTTAACCCAACAGCAATGAGGAATCACTGAAGATTGATGATCAGGGTAGTTCCCTGGTCATATTTGTGCTTTTGGGGGGAAGCACAGACAATGGATACAGACACCTTTCTGAAAGCTTAGTAATTGTTGTGGTTGCTTGTCCTTTGTTCTTGAAAAGGACCATGACATCGGAAAGGTGATGTCATGACTCGCAAGTGACTTGAATTTAAGTGAGGCAGGGCTGTGCAAAGTTACCAGCTTCACTCTGTCCTCCTGAACCACCTCGGTCTAGCGACCAGATATAGATCAGGATGACTGGAGATGGCCCCTGGGAGAACTTGGCCTTCTTAAGCTAAGGTCTTTCCCAGGTCTCAGTTTTTCTGTGGCAATGTGCATTCAGTGATTAGACTAGGTAAGAAATGAGGCAAAAAAAAAAATGACCTCTTTTACCTGGTCAAAAAAAAAAAATCAGTCTGGGAGGGGGAGACTCTTCAGTGTTTCTGGCCAAAACAGAAACAATTGCTATTTACCTTCACTCTAAGATAACAGAACCCAAACGATGACCAAGGTAGGCTTGGACTGGGACCTATTGTTGTCCAACCAGTCAGAGTCAGAGTGATTTAGATTTAAAGGACCCAAGTGGTCAATTCCAGTTCAGCAATGCAGCTCCTTCCTTTCTTTTTTCCTTCCTTCTCTCCTTCCTTCCTTCCTTCCTTCCTTCCTTCCTTCCTTCCTTCCTTCTTTTCTCTTCCTCCTTCCTCTCCCTCCCTCCTCTCTTTCCCTCTGTCCACACAGGGAAGTCATACCCTTACCCGTGGGTGCTCTGCCCAAAGGAAAATAAATTTTGATCGCTGAAACTTCACAAGATATCTTGGGGTTTATGGGCCAGATTTCTTTTTTTAAGGACCAAGCCTTAAATCTAAAATATCAGTAATGGAAAGGTAAAGACAAAGGACACAATAGCTTAAGGGGATAGGTGAGTCTAAAGCTTGTTGACTTTTGTTTGTTTTAGGACTGTTGTTCTTCAGTCCTTTCAGTTGTGTCCCACTCTTTCTGACCCCATTTGGGGTTTTCTTGACAAAGATCCTAGAGTGGTTTGCCATTTCCTCCTTCAGCTCATCTTACAGATGAAAAAACTGACTTCCCAAGGTCACACAGCTACTAAATGTCCAAGGTTGGATTTGAACTCAAATCTTCCTGATTTCACTGGTTCTTTATCCACTGTGCCCCTAGCTGCCCAGATTTTAAGGATAGAGAAGTCCTGAGCATGGTTGTAGGTATTGAGGAAGGTGCCAATAGAAAGGAGAAAGTGAAGATGAGGGTGAAAGGGTAAAATAGTTGATGAAATAAACTACTTAAGAAGATATAGATGAGGACAGGGCCACCAATGGAGGGACTGGCTTGGTAAGAAAGGCTACCTCAAGGGGCAGCTAGGTGGCGCAGTGGATAGAGCACCGGCCTTGAAGTCAGGAGGACCTGAGTTCAAATCTGCCCTCAGACCAAACACTTGACACTTACTAGCTGTGTGACCATGGGCAAGTCACTTAACCCCAATTGCCTAAAAAAAAAAAAAGAAAAGAAAAAGAAAAAAAAGAAAAAAAAGAAAAAAAAAGAATAAGAAAAGAAAAAAAAAAAAGAAAGGCTACCTCAAGTCCTAAAGCTGAAGCAAAAGAAGTGGGAAAGGTGAAGAAGTAGGGAGTTTATGAGGAAAGATGGCAGGGAATCATACATATGATAACCTGTATCTTCTCTTTTTTTTTTTTAAGGCAATTGGGATTAAGTGACTTGTCCAGGGTCACACAGCTAGTAAGTGTCAAGTGTTTGGTCTGAGGCCAGATTTGAACTCAGGTCCTCCTGACTTCAGGGTCAATGTTCTATCCACTGCACCGTGAAGCTGCCCCCTGATAACCTCTATCTTCCTAGTAAAACAGGAGGCATTGTTATCTGTGGTAGGTAAGGGGATTTGTGGTAGAGAGTTGGGTGTTTAAGGAAGAAGGATGTTTGGAACCATCAAAGTTGAACAATGTGATAAGGAGTCAGTGATGGACTAATAGGATGCCGAACAATGGGAAGGGCTCAGTGGGGATAGGACAACTTGATTGTTCTTTTAATTCCCACTAGCACGTAGCAGTTCAGAATTAGGTGCAGAAAAGGCTAGTCTTCTTTTCATGCAATTTTTATAGAAAACATAGAAGTAGGAAGACACAGAAGGACAAAGAGAGACAAAGAGAAAGACAGAGAGACTAACAGAGGTAAAGATAGAGAGACAGAGAGACAGGAAGAGAGAGACAGGGAGAGAGACAGATAGAGAAAGAGACAGAGACAGAGGCAGAGAGAGAGACAGAGACAGATGGAGAGCATGAAAGAAAGAATGAATGAATATGGGTCGGGATCATGAAGGAAAATGGGCTTGTATTCTTCACTTAGCTTTTTTTTTTTAATTCAACTTCACTTACATGCCAATCAAAGACAATTTGTGGAGTGATGCAGGTTATGTATCACCCAAGCATATGCTCATTTCCTTCCTTTGTTTTTGTTTTTGTTTTTCTTGTGGGGGAGAGTCCTTGCTGGTAAAGGATCTCCCTTAAGGGATTAAACAGGAGTTACAAGGAATTTTCCAACCTAAGTCTGATCCTGTAGCTGTCTCAAAAATCCAATTTCAAATTAGCACCAAACAGAGGTCATCAAAAGAACACTCTGGGCACTCAGACAGGCTTTCCCTCTGTCTCCCTGCCCTAAGCTAGGTATGGTACTTCATAGCCTTGGCTATGGATTAAAAAGCTGCCAGCCAGCCCTTGTTAGGATGATGCTTTTAGTCACCACATCATAGTAGACAGTAGGAGAGAGGAAGAAGATGACCTTGGCAGCAGCTAAAGAACCAGAGGGACCAATAGAGACCACATGATGCCCAGCAGGGAAGATGCTGCCAGAGAGTGGAGAGCTAAGAGGAGCTAGCCATCAGAGAGCAGCATGATGAAATGACTAGAGGATATGGGTTGCCCTCGTCAAGTGTATGCCCTGATCATTCATGTACTCCATTCAAACCTCTTGCCTCCCAGCAGATGGCAATGCCTGCGTTGTATCTGGGAAGATGGGGGCTATTGTATACGTGCTTCCCTGACATCTTTCCTCCCTCGTACCTTGTGATCTCTCTACATTTCACCTTTCCCTACTGCTTTTGCTTCAGCTTAAGAACATGAGGTAAACTTTCTTGCCAAGCCTTATACGCATACATTCCATGCATGTTTTCTAGTTATGAGAACGCTATGAGTGTGGACCTTCATGGGTTACCCTGCAGGAAAGGGTAATCCATGAATGAAAAGGGGGATTCTTATTGTAACTTCATATGGAAGCAAGGGGAGTACAGAGGATAGAATGCTGGTTCTGTAGTCAGAAGTCCTGAGTTTGGATCTAGCCTCAGACACTAATAAGTTATGTGACTCTAGGCAAGTCATTTAATGAATGTTTGCCTCAGTTTCCTTAACTTAAAATAGGGATGATAACAGCATTTATCTTAAAGGGTTTTGTGAAGAGTAAATGAGATAATATTTATAAAAAGCGCTAACAACAGTGGCTGGTACAGAGTAAACACTATATAAATGCTTATTCCCCTTCCTCGCGATTCCCATTTGCTGTGCTATTTGACCAAATGTGTTTTGTTTTGAACTAATATGTTCTTTAACTGGACTGTAAAACTAAATATCTTGTTGAGGGCTTATGAGTTTGAGTGGGTACTGTCCTACAGAGTACAGCAGACCTGAAGGCCAATGTATGAGGCAAAGTGGCTTGGGTATTATGCCTACAGCAGGAGCTCTTAACCCGGGGACAACAGGCCTAAAAAGCATCCATGAAGAGATTTTAAAGGACCTATACTTTTTGTTAATATTTTGGTAAATCTTTCTATACAATTGTTTTTTGTAATCATGTATATATGATATGGTATATGTAATTTAATGTTTACTTTTTTACTTTAATTAAATTGAATTTAATCTTATTTCACTATGTTTA
The DNA here is from genome assembly GCF_900497805.2 of Vombatus ursinus. Classification (NCBI taxonomy): domain Eukaryota; kingdom Metazoa; phylum Chordata; class Mammalia; order Diprotodontia; family Vombatidae; genus Vombatus; species Vombatus ursinus. The sequence continues at coordinate 35,544,233 of NW_020954599.1, forward strand.
ATTTAATATATAATATGATATATACATATATTTGCATTTTACAGCTTGAATTAAAAATAATATTTAAAAATATTATTTTGAGAAGCAGTTCATAGCCTTCACCTGACTACCAAATGGGTCCATGGCATTAAAAAAATTGTTAAGAACTCCTGATCTACATGTTTCTCTCCCCAAAGAGCTTTTTGGGCTTTTTGGTCTGGATCTGCGATTCTACTGGTATAAATAGCTCTCCTGAGAGGAAATCCCCTTTAATAAAGCAGAAACACAACTTCTCTGCCATTTACCATCTTAGATTGTCGCCTGGGGCAATGAAAGGTTAAGTGATTTGCCCAGGGTCACATGGCCAGTGTGAGTCAAAAGCAAGGCTTGAAGCCAGGTCTCCAAGTCCTGTTCTATCTACACCACCCATGATGCTTCTCAATGCAATAATATGGAAAGAGTATAATTTGTAGCACAAGAATGAACTGAACTGTTCAGTTAAATAGAGCCTTCCATGTTGACAAGATATAATTGCAAAGAGCATCAGATAAATGGCAGCCAGAGCTCTTTTGTTGTGGCAGACAGAGGGCTGAAAAAGGAAATTTTTGATTGATTTATTTATTTTTAAGTTTGTCTCCATCAACTTCCAGCTGAAGCAGATGATTTTTGACATTTAAAATGTAAGTTCCTGGCTGAGGGTTTTTTTTTTTTTGTAATTAGGGGAAATCACCTCAAAATGTGTTGCAGAGCATATTGTTCAGTAACAAAAAGAAGAAAAAGAAGAAAAAGAAAAAGGAAAGAGCACCCACAATTCACTTATATGTAGAATTTGCAAAGCAATTTCCTTACAACAATTTTGTGAAGTAAGTGGTCAACCCATTTTCAAGATGTAGGAACACAAAGTCATAGAGTTTAAATAACTGTTCCAGGGTCACACAGCTTATAAGTAGGAGAGACAAGCAGTATTGAAGCCAGGCCTCTGAGTCCAAATTAATTAACTCTGCATTATATCACATGGTAGCCTAACCAAATGCTATCTTTATTATTGTTACTATCACTGATAAACTTTCATATATTTATATGAAAAGGAAGACTTCTATGTTTATGCCTCATCTTTCTAACTAAACTGTAAATTCCCTTCAGGCAGAGACTATATCTTTTACATTTTTTTTTCTTATTCTCAACCCCAGAGTCAGGGCTTGGGATATATTTGCAGGTCCATTTAGCAGGAATTCTTAACTATTATTTTGACAGTTTGCAGAAAGTCTTGCTTTTATATTCATATGTCCAGCACCTATCATAGTGCCTGGCACATAGCAGGATTTTAGTAAATGCTTTTTGATTGATTGCTACACAGTACTGACTTAGGTTCTGGGGGTAAAACATATAAAGAAAAATACATACTATACCCTTTGCCTACCTTATTCTCTGAGGATTTTGTTTTCTTTGTCTCATAGTTCCATCAATTGGTCACACAAAATAGATTGCATCGTTGGCATACATTATGCAAAACAACACCAACAGCAAGTAAAGTCAGTACTACCATGATGAGATCATATCTTTGCATGATGCCCTGATCTGAAAGAATAGGTGGACTGCTTTATCTAGCCATGGGAGGATTATTCTTAGCTGAAGGATACCCATGACTCTCATGGCCATCACATCATTCCTAGACCTGACTCACCACCAGGTATATTACCCACATAGCACTTGGACTGGTTATCTATACCATATAGGATTCCCACATTCAGCATAGCATAAGTGGTCAAGGTGGTGCACATTGGCTACCATTCTTCTCATTCTGTCTTTCTCCTCCCTTTTCCTACAAACAGTAAACTCTTTGAGGGCTGGACAAGGTCTTTCATCTCCTCCTGTCTGCCAAGCACTGAACATAGTACCTGGGATCAAGTAAATAATCAACAAATATTTGTCAAAGAATATGATATATATCTCCTGTCAAACAAATAATATGCAATGACCTCTCCCACTCTTATCTACTAAGGAGACTTGAAGTCAAATTGAGGATGTCCTTGCAGACCATCGTAATTGGAATGATGAAACTGACATATCTTCTCTATACTGGGCATTGGCTATGCATTTTGGCTAACAAATTCCAACCTTCTGTTCCTCTCATTTTTATGATTTGGAAATGTCTTCATCATAGGCCAAAAATAATGACAACAAAACAAAACACCCCTTCCCATTTCCTCCTCATAATCTCATCCTCAGCTATATGAAGGAAAAGATGGCAGTGCTTTGTCCTCGTGCAGAATCTAGAGGGTGATGACAGCACTTACAATCCTACTCCAGCATGAATGAATGTATATGAATTAATAATAAAGCCATTATTAAGCACTTACTATATGCCAAATACTTTGCTGATGATCCAAAAGAAAAGACGGTCTCTACCTTTGAGAAGTTTGCATTCTAATTGGAGAAACCTAGTTAAGGATACTTTAGTCCTAAAAATTACAGGGATGGTGTTTGGGGCCAAAATGGAGTAGATTGACATAACATATACAGGAACAAAAGTAGAAATAATTAAGTCATGGTCCTTGCTTCCAGAAACTAGAGTGGGGAGTAGGGGGAGGAGAGAAGAGTAATGGGAAGCAAAGGGTAAAAGATTTCACACAGTAGCTGTCAAGCAGTCTGTGGAGAGGAAGGCATGTACAATAGGAGCAATTGAATCTAGCACTTCATTAGCCAAGTTAGTCAAAATGAGAAGCTACAGAATGGATGCGGTAAATTCCTCCCCAACTTTCTCCCATCACCACCCCCTCAACCTTTCTGAAACACATTTCTAGAGTGTCCTCCAGAAATAGCTTCTCTGTCTCTGTCTCTTAACCATGTGAATGTATCCTACTCTCCCCTCTTAATTAAGTACATACCTTGTGCATCCTACCCTTCGTACAGTTTGGGGTACTTGGCCAGGGCACACAATTTCTTATTAAGCTCTGCTCTCATTCCTATTCAGAACAGTCCTTATGCTCTCTAGCCTCTAATCACCTTTTCTATCGCCTTCTGGCTTTCTCCTATTTCTTAGATCTCAACCCGTCATTTCAGATCACTTTTCATATTATTTCCTTCTACTTTTAGTTGGTGAAACTTAGTTTTCACTTGCAGATGCCGTATCTCTTGACATTAATTTTTAAGGCTAGCTGTTTCTTCTCTCATATCCCCTGACTCTTAAGACCACAACGAGCTCTTGGCATACTATTTACTCTTCACTGCTATTTGCAGACACTCCCCCTGCTACCATCATTTGGTGACCACTTTTCCCCCTTTAAAATTAACTCCATCTTGTTTAGACCCTTGTTGTTGTTATCTATAGACCTGCAGTTCACTCCTTTCCTTCTCAGTAAATAGATTATCTTTCTCTCATTCTTCTTCTGAAAGGCCAATCTCTCCCTTCTTTGATCACCCTTTCTTTCCAGGTTGTCAGTGTCTCCAATTACCATGACATCTATCTTTAGTCTATTACAGATACACAAAGGAATAGCAATTAATTAGCGGCCCCTCCCTTCAATAGTTGTCTCTATGGAGAAAATAATTAACCTGAATATTCTTTTCCTAACAAATTATCAAAACAAAATTTTCCATTTATTCCCAATGATCAAGCACTTTTGAATTCTGTGATTTATGGAAGGGAATCAAAATAGATAATCCTGCCAATGAAATCTTGAATCTTTTGGAATATCAAAGTGTAACAAATAAGGAATTTTGACTTTTACCAGTTTGGAGTTCAGGCGACTTATTTGTATTACTAATGGACATTCATAAATTTTCTTGTTTTGTGCCTTAGTGCTGAGATGCTTTCATATTGTGTGAATATTTGGAGAAATCAAACAAAGATAGTCCAAATATGGTTATCTCTTCCCTTTTTTCACTTTTATTACCCCAGTGAATGGTCCAAGACTACAAGCTACACATGCATGATTATAACATATTCCCGAGGTGTCTTCAGAAGGTATTAAAAGATTCTAAAGTAGCCACAGTCCAGATGAAGGATAAGATCAGGTTTTATCAGAACAGATTTCATATTAAATATTTAAAGACTGTGGAACAACCATTAGTTTTAGTGGGAATCAAGAGACCAAGTTTTGGCAATGTAACTTTGGAAATTTACCACTAAGGATCTCATTACACTGAAGGGAAAACAAGACACTAAAAATCTTGGTTTCTCAATTGCTATGAAGTATTTCGGGAGCTAGTATGGACAGGTCACATTTCAGCATTGTTTATTCTTCTGTTCACTATTCTTCCATTTTCCTGTTGTAGATATCAGCAAATGAAATGGCCTTTTCTGAAGAAATCATCAGTATCAGTAATCCTCTAACCTACATATTCTTCTGGAAATTCAAAAACAAGTTTGCACATAGCTCCTCTAGTTATATTTATGAAAATATGAGAGTAATAGAAATTAGCCTGATGATTTCTTTGGTACAGGGAACTCCCAGATGAGGAAACTCACTCTATCAATGCAGGTGAGCACTCTGTAATTTATCATTTTGTGTTGCCTAGAGCAGCACTTCTTAAACTGTGGGTCTCGATCCCCAAAATTTGGCAACAATAAAAGTTTTCTGAATGCATAATGACCAAAAATTAACTAAAAATCAAATGTGTATTGAATCCGAGGTGTTTCTGGCAGCCCTTGCCTGGTGTTGCATTGCACAACTTCACTGAAGCCTTTGGTTTTGAACACAAAGCATGCACATTGTGCATGCCCTCAGGCCACACACCACCAACAAATGCTGAAAGGGTAAAAGGGGCAGTGAGTGGAAAAAGTTTAAGAAGCCCTGACCTAGAGCACTGATAGATTAAATGACTTACCTAGGGTCACACAGATAGTGTGTGTTAGCAGTTGGACTTGTACTTGGGTCTCTCAGACTCCAAAGCCACCTCTTTATCAAATATGCATATTGCCTCTCTTTGTGCAAATAAAAGCTAAATATATCAGAATAGTGTTGACTGGCCCACACCATTGAAATAGGAGGAGGACTGAGATAGAAAGAAAAACTGAAAGCAAAATTCATCCCTAATGAATCAATCAACTAAAAGTACTTATTGGATGATTGTTATATGCAAGGCACAGTGGAATGAATTGAGGGAGAATACAATATATGAGGCAAATTCCCTTTAATCAGAAAGTTAACAATTTAGAAGATGGCAATGTGAATGATTCCCTTTTTCTTTATTGCATTTATTTCCACAAACTGATGGAAAAAAAATGTCTACAATAAATTGTTGACTGACCTGTAACCCAGAGCTTCCTATTAAGGATGTATGAAGTGTGATCACAAAATACAACATTTACAAAGCATGTACTGTGTACAGAGCTGTGTGTACTAACAAAACATTTAGCCAAGCTAAGGCATGCTTCCTGACCTCAAAGAGCTTACAATCCAGAAGGGGGAAAATAGTAACAGAGATGAATAGGAGAAACAATATCAGATGAATTATTTCCATTAATACTTTAACTATATAGGGGTGGGGTGAAGACACTACCTTTGAATTACAAATAACATTGGGTTGTTTTCCACTTGCATAGACTTCTCAATCAAGCAATAAACACATTAAAACATTAGTACCAATGAGACATAAATAGGTGATGTGGTCCATTTTATTCATCTCTCTGAACTTTCTTTAACTGTAAAATAAGAGGGTTGGACAACATTATTTCCAAGTCCTCATCAACTTCAAAAAAGCTTCATCAGCTATATGAATCAAAGGAAAATAAACATATTTAGTGTCCTCAATGCATTGTTCTCTTTATGTGGGCCACTATCGTAAATTCACCATATTGCTGTTGAGTATTTCTGTTGTTTTCAGTAGTATCTGACTCTTTGTGATTCCATATGGGATTTTCTTGGCAAAGATACTGGAGTGGTTTGCTATTTCTTTCATCAAATCATTTTATAGAGCAGGGAACTCAGACACATAGGGTTAAGTGATTTGACCAGGGTCACACATCTAGTAAGTGTCTGAAGCCAGATTTGAACTTAGGAAGATGAGTCTTTCTGATTCCAGGCCAGGCACTCTATCCACTGTGCCACCTAGCTGCCCCTATATGTTGCTAATAGTATTAAAACTTCCTCTCCAACCTTGCAAGGCCTTTAATGTCTTATCTATCCAATATTATTAGTTCATACACATTCAAAGATGAAAAGATTGTCAAATGAAGAAGGAAAACAGTGGGATGGAAATAAAATGCAGGAAAGAATAAATGGAGAGCAAAATATCAAAGAAAAGGGAAAAAAAAGATCAACTGGTTCATTAAGCACCTGAGTCAAAGGAATTTCTACTATCTGGCATCAGTCACCAAACTCCCTTCAAAGAAAGAAGAATATCATAAGAGTGTAAGCTTCCAAAGAGTCCTCATAGCAATGGGTTTGTTCTGAATGGCCAGAGCAACCGACCTAAATTCCAGGCCTGCAGCAGGCTTGCTTAACTTCAATAGGGAAGAACAATAACCAGCAAACAAAGAAATACATTATAGAACTTCAGAGCTAGAAAAGACATCTTAGGTCATCTAGTCATAGGCTTTAAAACCACTAAGATCCTTGGAAATCAGTTTATCAACCAAGTCGTTTTAAAGAAGAAAAAAACTGAGACCCAAAAAGTTAAGTGATTTGCTCAATTTCTCACAGATAGTAAGGAATAAGAATTGAGATCTGAACGTAGGTCCTCTGACTCCAACTTCCACTAAATCATGCTGGCTCACTGGGAAAGTCATGACTAAGCAAGAATTCTCTCTTAAACAATATAGCATAGGTTCAGAGTTAGAAGAGACCTTAGAAGATCTAGTCCAAATCCTTCAACTTACAGTGAGTAATCTGAGGCCCAGAGACATTTATATGATTTGCCAAGGTAACACAGACAGTAAATGGTAAAGCTGGTATTTGACACTTTGTATTTTGACTCTAAACCCAGCTTTTTTTCAGCTGTACCGCATTACCTAAATACCAAGTGAATTGTAGAGATGAAGTTCACAGAAAAGAGAAGGTGCTGGGGGGAGGGGAAGGGAGGCGCTCCCTGAAGGACGCAGAATTGATCTGGTTCTTCGTGGATGGGTAATATTTGGAGAAGAGAAACATAACAGGGAAGACACTGTGGACAGGGGAATTGTTCATCCTTCCTTTTTGAAGAGGACCAATAACACGAAGAGGATGATGACTTGACTTGAAAATGAATTGGATTTAAGTGAGGCGGGGCTCTCCAAAATTATCAGCCTCACTTTGTCCTCCAGAGTCATCAGAATCCAGTGGCAAGACACTGGTCAAAAGTTCAGAGACTGGATAGAACACTGGTTTCTGAGCCATGAAGTCCTTGGTTCAAGCTCAGATTCTGATACATACTGGCTCTGTGACTCTGAGGGAGTTACAATCTCTCAGACTATAAATGGCAGAGAAGGTACTAATCTCCATACTATGCATGGTAGAAGTAATTTGTATACACAAGAGCTCTGTACACCAGGGAAATCCCAAGTCCAGTCCCTATCTCTGTGTTCAGAATACAGTGGCCAATATAATGTCTTTCTAAAAATGTCCTTGTATAAAATGTATAAAATATTTGGGGGGCTCTCTACCAAGACATAGAATCTATATGAATACAACTACAAAACACTTCATTTATAGAAATAAAGACAGACCTAAATAATTAGAGAAATATTAATTGCCCATGGGTAGGCCAAGCCAGGATAATACAAATGACAATGATATATAAATTATTTTTTTTATTCAGTACCATACCAATCAAATTACCAAAGGACTACTTCACAGAACTTGAAAGAAATTATGAATTTATCTGGAGCAACAAAAATGTCAAGAATCTCCAGAGAAATATTTTCTTAAAATGTGGCTAAAGGGGGCTATTTAGTATTGTATCTCAAACTATTCTACAAAGCAGCAATCATTGAAACTATTTGGTACTGGTTTAAAAAAAATCAATGCAAGAGATTAGGTATATAAAATATAGAAGCAAATTAATGAAACAGGTGTTTGGCACATATCTAGACCACCTAAAATGGAGGCAGCAACATAGGATGTGCTGGGGACCCAGCAGCAGTGAGACAAGACATTCTGCCTTGACCTTCCCTTTGATGGGGAGCAATCACTTTCCATGGGCACTATAGGTGGAACTGTCTGAGTCTTTAAAACTACATAACTGAGTGACAGTCCAGTTGTCTTGCAATAGGGTCCAGGGGTGAAGTGTTCACTCATAGCAAGTACTGCATAGCACCATAGTACCATGTAGTTAGAGGAAGGGCCTGAGGGCCACCTTACTCTTCCTCAAGTTGAAATGGCCCTGAGAAATGGGCTTAATGTTTTGTTCTTCTTTCCTTTGACTTTTTCCTCAAACCAGAAACTAGAGGCATAGGGATTTTGGAGGCAGGAATCTAGTCCAAATTTTGAAACCAGCCCTGAAATGCCAGGAACCCAGGATGCAAGTCAGAGATACCTTGGAAAGGGAACTTGGTGGGACTGATGCTATATAGGAACTGAGCTAAACTATGAATTTAATTCCCCAGTCTTCCCCAGAAAGGAGGTGGTATAAGGAGGATTATGCTCCACAGGTGTTGGGAAGAAATATTTTTATGTTTGCTTTTTCTATACATTTGAAGTAAATATGCCTTTACAAAAGAACTAATCTGATGTAAGTGGTTAAACAACTCCGGAGGGCTTTCACCTCCTAAAACTTACTCTACAATCAGTGGGAGCCTGAGTGAACAGCAGTGAGAAAAGATCTCCTCAACCATCAAATGGAATAGAAGAACCCTGGGGGAGAGGTAAATTGTAACACAGAGTGATCTAGAGTTTCATTAACCCAGAGACTCCAATCCAGGGGTAAGATTTCATTATTTGACATAAATTGCTCAGAAAATTATAAGAAGGTATGGTTAGAGCAACATCTTACATTATATGCCAAAAGAAACATCAAATGGATACATATTCTAAATATAAAAGGTCATATAATAAACAAATTAAAGGATCAAAGAAGAAAATATAATTTGAATCTATGGAGAGGGAAGAGATTATGGTCACAGAAGACAAGATGAACCATTTTGGTTACATAAAATTTAATAGTTTTTGCATAAATAAATCTAATGCAATTAAAATTATAAGGAAACCATGTAAGTAAGAAAACAACTTTGTGAAATATCTGATAAAGGTCTCATATCCAAGATATATTAGGAATGGATTCAAACATAGAAGAATAAGAGCCATTCCCTGATAGATAAATGGTCAAAGGATATGAAGACAGTTTTCAAAGGAAGAAATCCAGGATAACAAGCAAAAGGGGAAAATGCTTTAAATCACTAGTAATTAAGCACAAATTAAAGCAACTCTGACTGACAGCCATCAGATCAGCAAAGGTGACACAGGAAAACTACAGTTATTGGAGTATATGAGCACAATGGGAAGCTCATGACTGGAACTGTGAATTGGTTTAACTTTTGGAAAGAAATTTGGAACTATGTCCCAAAAGGTACTAAACTGCATACCTTTTTAGCTTAGCCATACCATTACTAGGCAGCCCAGAGATATCAAGGAAAGATGAAAGGACTCACATGCATAAAAATATTTATAACGGTTTTCTTTGGTAAAGCAAATAGCAAGAAGGTAAGGGGAGTCTCTCCCTCAATTGCACAATAGTTGAATAAATTATGGTATATAAATGAAATTAAGTACTGTATGTAAGAAATGGCTGTAGGTATGGTTTCAAAGAAACTTGGGAAGATTTATATGAGCTTATATAGAATGAAGTCAGCAGAACCAGGAAATTAATTAACACATCAACACAACAATGTAAAAAAAGACAACTTTGAACATAAGAACTCTGATCAAGGGAATTACCAACACAAATTTTAAAGGACCAATGTTGAAGCAAGTGACGGACTCAAGATGCAGAATAAGATAAAAAAAGTTATTCCACACAAGTAATATGGGGGTTTGTTTTGCTTACCTACTAATTTTTCTTTTTATAAAGGTTATCCCTTTTTCCCCCTCAATATAGGTGGGAACTGGGGAGGGAGAGAGAAGGCAGGGATAGAGGACAGAGGTAACAAAAAAAATGAGGAAAGAGAAGAGGATCATTGAAGTATCTTTTTTGTTAATGCATAGGAGAAAATAGAAGGGAAAGCATAGGGAATCACAGACAAGCCAATAGCTTTAAAGGTAATGCTGCATTTGTAGTATATTTAAAAAAGAGTACTTTACCATTTCATGTGTAGCTCTCCATTTGTTTTGTGTTTGTGTTGGGAGGGTATGGAAGTGTTCATTCTAGGGAGTTTTTACTAATTTCCGATTTCTCTTAAAATGGGGCAAAATAAAATGGCCCCATATTATGACATTATATATTATTTGTTAGAAGACAAAACCAACATCGGTAATATTTATCTCTGCATGAGTGGCAGGTATCACTATTTGACAAGTAACAGCCTGACTCATACGGCCATCACAGGAAAATGTTCCTGTGGTTAATGGCTTTGAGAATTATTGGCAGAGTCAGATGCAGTTGGTGACTATCTCTTAGATTCCTGGTCAGTCCTGAGCCTCCCAAAGAGCCACCAGATTCCTGAGTGCTTCATGTTAAGAAGAGGAAACTGAATCATTAATGCTCATAAGTGTGTCCTAGGTGTTGAATTTATTTTCTCAGTGTGTCATTCCATGGTTTGCTGCTGTTAGGAAAAAGACAACTAGCTGGTGAGCCTCCAGGGGGCACTGTTGATGCCGCTGGACCATTATTCATGAGGCTAAACACAAGCTAAGTCAAGTTATGCTTTGCCTCACTTTAGCGAACCATTTCTTTCAGTCATTCCAGATACAGTAATTGCGTTTTAAAGATACATAATAAATCTCTATTTATTGGCCCTAGTTAGAAGGCTTGCTGAGGTGTGAACTGGCCATTTTATTCCTGTCTCTTATCAATGTTACTTTCAAACCCCACTTCCTACAAAAGACAAAAAGGCACCCTTGTTGGAAATCAAAGGCTGTAGGTTTATTACTATACAGTATGAATAATTTAATGCATTAACAAAATACCACTGATAAAAGCCAGGAAGGAATATCCCATTCAGAGCTGACTTGGACAATCAAAGCTGTTGTCTCCGTTTTCTCTAGTTCTCATTTAAAATTTGCATTATGCCTCCTAATAGTCACCTTTTTGGTAATGGTGGGCATAGAATTTCAGGTTCAAAAGTATGCGTAAGCCAGGTATAGAACAAAAAGAACAATTTGCAGAAAAATATGTCTCCCTTCCTCCCATCCCCTTTTCCTTTGCCTTTTTAGCTGCCCCAGATTTGATTCCATCTCTAATTACCTATGCAATCTTGGACAAGTCTTTTGTCCATTCTGACTCCTAGTTGCCCTATCTATAGAAATGTGAGTGTTGGAATAGGTCGGGATTTCTTAACCCTTTTTTGTGTCATGGATCCATTTGTAGGCTGGTTAAGCTTACTGATCCTTCTTAGAATAATGTTTGTTGCTTACATTTAAAGGAAATACTATATTTTGGTTAGAGTCTAGTGAAGATAAATATGTATTTTTTTGTTCACATCCAAGTTCACAGGCACCATGAAATCTGTTCCTAGACCTCTTGTGTATTTGTGAATTCCAAACTAAATCCTCTCTGGAATAAATATCTAAGATTACCTCCATGATTTTACATGATCCCATTGTCTGTTGGTTACTTATAAAAAATTCCATGATGCCCATATCTCCTCGGAGAACACCCTATTTGATATTGTACATACCTGAGAAATAATAAAATTAGGTCAAGGAGAACTGGTACTATTCTTGATTTTCATGATAAAGTCTGAAGATACAAACATGGAAGGGACCATCTCTAGAAAGGTAACAAGAGATCAGGGTGAATTGTAGGTAGGTTCATCTACTCTTAATTTGGTACCTTTAACCCCTTTATTTCACTTTTGGGAAAACTGAAGCCTACCATATTGAGTAGTAGAGGGATTTGAACCCAGGCCCTTGGACTCTATATCCAAGGCTCCTTTTATTTTTCAACACCAGGTATCTCATTCACTGGTTTACATGTGAAACAAGATAGAATATTCTTTTGTTCAAATTACTTTTACTATAATTGGGGCCCAGTTCCATGACTATGACTAGGATGTTCCTCATCAGGTGTGGCTGTGGTCTAAAAAAAATCAGGGAGGGACAGCTAGGTGGCGCAGTGGATAGAACACAGACCCTGGAGTCAGGAGGACCTGAGTTCAAATTCGACCTCAAACACATAACACTTACTAGCTATGTGACCCTGGGCAAGTCACTTAACCCCAATTGCCTCACCAAAATATATATATATATATATATATATATACACACACACACATACAATAAGTACTTCATAAACACACACACACACACACACACACACACACACACACACACACTTTAGGGGCAGCTATGTGGCACAGTAGATAGAGCACCAGCCTTGGATTCAGGAGGACCTGAGCTCAAATCCAGCCTCAGACACATAATACTTACTAGCTATGTGACCCTGGGCAAGTCACTTAACCCCACTGCCTAGCAAAAACAAAAAAAAAACAAAACAGGGAATTGAAGCCCTGTAACATTAAATTTCTTGCTCAAGGTCTCACAGATATAAAATTGGAGGGTAGGGATTCTAACCAAACATGTGACTCCAAAGTGAGAAATTAGTCCACTGAACCTGCTTACTACTCTTGTGATTTTGGGAAGTCATTTAGCCCACCTTGACCTTAGGTTTCCTCTTCTGTAAAATGAGGAAGCTAGACCAAGCGACCTCTGAGTTTCTTTCCAACTTAGAATCTATGAGTCTGTGAATATATCCATAGATGAAATTATTTTTTATTACATATAGCAGAGTAAATAAATTGCCAGGACTCTCCCTCTGTTATGTACCAATTTAGAGAGTCAGAAAAGTAATATTAACTTTTTCAAACTATTTGGGTAACATTTTTGCTTTGTTAACTCCAGGGAATGACTTAGGCACTGGGGAGAAGAAATTCCTTTATATCCAGTTTTCCCCCATGTGGCAGGAAACACATTTCCCCCATGTTCTATCTTCATACTGCACTTGTGTCAGCCAGAGAGAAAACAGAATTCCTGAGCTCACATGAGCACAGCACTCTCAGAAGGGTCAGAGAGAAAAAAAGAGATGGGAGGGTTTTTTTGTGTCCCCAGGAGCATTCTCCTGGGTGTGCTCTGAATGCATTACCACAATAAAATGGCTATGCAGAGACCTGGAGTGCTCTTAGGGGTGAGAGTGGGAATGCAAATGGCCACAGTCCCCTGGTGTAAACCCTCAGAGGGCTTATTACTTCTGCATGTTTCTCAAAGTCTAACCTCTGGGTTGGAGAATTATTATTACCATTCAGCAGAACCCAAACTCCTCCACCTAATTGAGGCTAGATTCTCATCTGCACATTTGTATCGGTCTGTCAATCTCTGGCAGAGGCAGAGAATTTTAGTCTCTTTTAAGTGTTCACAAGCAGGGTACCTCCAAATCCAAATGATGAAAAGTATGAAGAGGGAGATTGATTTAGTTCCATTTCTCTCAGAAGAGCTGTATTATAAAAATCTGTCAAAGAAAGAAATAAAGCACAAGGCTTTTATGAGCTACGCTTTTAGTTGGAGTATGGGATGTACATTTTAATTTAAATTTAGACATTAGCTCAGAAATGTTTTGTCTTATGCAGGTGGGCATTTAATGTAAAAAAAAAAAGAGGTAGATTTGGTTATGGGAGAAAATATTAGCAACATGCACAATGGGATATCTGCTGTGCCAACAATGTACTGCAACTGTTCAGAAATCATCATTTTCCCATTTCTCATAAAAGAGTTTCATGTTAAATTTTATGTGCAAGCATTATATTGAAATTGTTTGGCTCACTTCTCTACTATACTCATGTTATCCTGAATTTCAATATGCCTCCTCAAACACAAAGAGAGATTGATACATTTATTTTCGGCAACATGGAATAGTATGATAGCTAGCTGGACTTGGATTCAAATTTTACTCTAGTCATACATCTCCTAGCTGTGTAATCACTGGCAAGCAATTTGACCTCAAAGAGCACTAGTATTCATATTTTCAAATGCAAATAATACAATTCACATTTTCTCCCTGACAGGGCTTTAGTGAAGAAAGTGCTTTATAAAACTTATAGCACTATAAAAGGGGTCCCGAAATTCTTACGCAGTTTTAAGTCTTAACAGCTTTAATAACTTAAAAATGCATAAGACATTTGGGATCCCGATGTAAATGCCAGTTATTTTTTACTATTTATTAATAAGAAATTCAGTTTTTAATGAATGTTACTATTCTGTCTCATTATGCTCCAATGAATGCTAAAGCCTTCATAATCACATCAAATAGAAGACAGATTAAGTTAATCACTAACCAATTGTAGATATACCATAAATAAATTAACATCTTTGATTCTTTATAAGGAAAAACCAAAGCATTCAGGGAACTTTTGTGGGTAAATGAGTGGGGATCAAACTCTTTATAAAATTTCCACATAGCTCCTTATATGTGGGTATTTGCTAATAATTAGAGGCATCTAAGTAGTAAAGTGGGTAGCATTGGGCTTTGAATCAGGAAGAGCTTAGTTCTATCTCTGACACAAGCTTATGACCCTGAGTAAGTCACTTAACCTCTCTCTGCCTTAACTTCCTTATCTGTAAAACAAGGATAATAATAAATCTCTCTTCCAGGGTTGCTGCGAGGGTAAAATGAGATGATATTTGTAAAGTGCTTTGCAGTCTTCAAATACTTATACGTGCAAGCTATTATTATGACTTTCTTTGGTTATATTGTCTTTTTTCTTATAAATGTTCTTCAAAAAAGGGCAGGGGATGGAGTTATCAATCTGGTGAGCTTGATGTTTGAAATGACATCACAGCACAATAGAAAGAAAGAGGATAGAATCTGGAGTCAGAAAAACTGGGTTCACATCTCTGTGATGTGGACTTAACTACCCATCTGACCATGGGAAAGCTACTTATTCTCTCTTGACTTTGGTTTCTTCATCTGTAAAAGGAGATATCACAGCTCTATGATCCTATGGAAATTCTAGTACACATTTTTAAAGGTAAAGTTATAAGTATTCAAAATGCAAAGCTGTATTTATTAAGAATTTCCTAAGGAACAGGTTGTAACATGCTAACCTGCTCTCTCTCTCTCTCTCTGTGTCTCTCTTTCTATCTCTCTCTGTCTCTCTTCCTCTCCCCCTCTCTGTTTCTCTCTGTCTCTCTGTCCCTGTGCGTCTCTCTGTCTCTGTCTGTCTGTCTGTCTGTCTCCCCCCCCCTCAGTGTTAATTAGATTGGTAGTTTAAGGGAATGTCATGTTTACTTGTATTTTAGAAGCTAATTGAAGAAAGTCTCTCATTCTATTTTCATGGGCAATGTGGAAAGACATCAAGGAGAAATTAATATGATTAGATAGATTCTAAAATGGTTGAATGATTGTATACTTAGAATAGTCAGTGAATGGGTTGATGTCAACATGGAGGGAGGTATGCAGTGGATTATTCCAGAGAATCTTCCCCTGGTCCTAGATGTCCAACATTTTTGTCAAAGACTTAGACAAATGCATGCTTATCAAATTTGCATAAATTGGACAGATTGAATGAATGTCAGGATGAAAAAAATAAGACAAGATTCACTGGGATAAATGTAAATTACACTTGGGTTTTTTTTTAAATCCTGCACAAAGCTAAACAAAAGTTCATTTAAAAAAAAATCCAGAGGTATCATAATGGACTGAAGGTTCAATGTGAGTTAGCAACAGAAAAGGCAGCCAAAAAAATAAGAGCTAGTTTTGAGCTTAGGCTACATCGCAAGAGGCACAGTGTCTAGAAAAAAAGGGAGGTGATAGTCTTGCTATGTTCCATATATCATTTCTGGCATGCTTCATTCAGTTCTGAAGGTCACATTTTAGAAAATTCACTGCAAAGCTGGATTCTATCCAGAAGGTGACCAAACATTTCATTTCATCTCTACTCTCTGTGCATTTGTATAAACCATCCCCAATCCCTACAGCTATATCTATATCTGTTTCCTGGTTAGGAACCTCTTAATTCTGAATTCTAATCTCTTTGATTGTCCATGTATGTGTTAATATTTTTAGTATATATACTTGTCTCCTAGTTCTGTTGCTTCTTTGCATTATTTTTCAGATCTTGTGAGTTTCAAGTTTTTCTATTCTTCTCTAAAAACACTTCTCTGCCAGTATAAAACACAATAGACAAAGTAGAGTCCTTAAACTTACAGAAAAATCTTGATTAAATCCCACATAATTCCTTATATGCTTCTTAATAAAACAACAAAGATACACACACACACACACATACACACACATACACACACAGATACATACATACACAGTAATCCTCAACCAGGTAAACCTCAAGGAGAAAAGACTTGTTCTATTTGACCTTCAGGTGAAGAACTAGTAGCAATTGGTGAATGTTTAAGGCATATATTTCAATTAGGAAAAGATTCCTAATAATCAGAGCTGTACAAAAGTATAATGGGCTGCCCCAGAAAGTAGAAGCCTCCCCTATATTGAGGTCTTCAACAAAGCCTAGGTGGATACTTGTTAGAATGTTGTAGAGTGAGTAGGCAGCTAGGTAGCACCGTGGATAGGAGCACTGGCTCTGGAGTCAGGAGGACCTGAGTTCAAAACCAGCCTCAGACACTTGACACTTACTAGCTATATGACCCTGGGCAAGTCACTTAACCCTAGCAAAAACAAAACAAAACAAAACAAAAAAACCAAAATAAGAAGATTGTAGAGTGGGATCTCTTCTACACATGTGGATTGGCCTACATTGCCTCTGACAACCCTTTCCAACTTGCAGGCACTTTGAGATTCTCTAGGAAGAGATGGAGGGAGTAGGAAGGTATTGCTTTCTTGAAGAAAGATCCCAGGGCAGGAAAAATAGAGCTTAGGGGGCTATGGAAAAGAGAAGGGCTTTCAATGGGAAGATCAGGAGCTCCAAAGAGAAATTTGGCCTACTTCACAATTTGGTGTAGGATCAACTTTGATGATGAAATATCTATCCTTCACTGCATTTCTGTCTAAATTCTCATGCAGGCACTGGGTGATTTCTTTTCAGAATGAATTACAATAACTCAAGTTATTCAACATTTTTTGGTTGATTGTCCTTCATAATCATAAACTTCATAATGCTCAGAACTGGACAAGTACATGCAGTGGTGGGCTGAAGTCAGCTTGTGCTTATCTCACCAGAGACCATTGTTAAATTTTCAGTGTAAACATTTATAACTTTGCAAATGTTACAAATCAGGACTTTATTTGTTGTTGTTGATTATCTAGATTTAAGAAAGTGATCGAGAAAATGTTAATAATTCAGATTAAACTTAAAAGTGTGTTGTGAATATATATGTCTTTCCTCAGAGAGCTGGTTGTTAAACATTTACCAGCATATTCCTGAGTATATGTGAGCCTTTCCCTTTTGTGGATAGTTTAAAAAATTCACTAGTCACTAAATACTACATAAATGACTAGAACAATCTGAGATGTACTTTTGGACCTCGAATTAAACGGTGCTTTACAGCAGGTCAGGCATCATTAAATGGATTTGAAATGAATCTTTCCAACACAGTATAGCATAATACAACCAAGCACATGACAGAATCCAAAGTTTCACAGTACACAGAGGGCCAGAGGAAAAGCAAATGGCTTACTTGTACCAAAGCTATTAATTTGTAAGGGAGTTAATTCCAATTTATTTATATGACATTTAAATTGAATAAAATAAATGTATCTATTTAAAATGTTGCAATCAAAGTATATATGCATTAAACAGAACACCACTGGGTAATATACATTTTCAATGCTAAAATTGCCTGTTTTGTTGATACCTAATTTTAATGAAATCCAAAGAAAGAACATATCTGGGCTTAGACTCAGTGGTTGAGGATTACTGTGTATGTATGTATCTGTGTGTGTGTGTGTGTGTGTGTGTGTGTGTGTGTGTGTGTGTTGTTTTATTAAGAAGCATGTAAGGAATTATGTGGGATTTAATCAAGATTTTTCTGTAAGTTTAAGGACTCTACTTTGTCTATTGTGTTTTATACTGGCAGAGAAGTGTTTTTAGAGAAGAATAGAAAAACTTGAAACTCACAAGATCTGAAAAATAATGCAAAGAAGCAATAGAACTAGGAGACAAGTATATATACTGAGAATATTAACACATACATGGACAATCAAAGAGATTAGAATTCAGAATTAAGAGGTTCCTAACCAAGAAACAGTAGCAGAATTGTCACATCCTCAACAGATTCAAATGAAAACTGGTAATAATATCAGGTACAACTCAAAGAGAAGAACTGGAAAACGACTAAGCTTAGATTATAAAGAATGGCCAGCAAAATAAAAGACATTAGACCACCTCCCCCCCTTACCAGGCCATCAATCAATCTATTCATCCATCCATCCATTCATCCATTACTCAAGCCCCCTATTAGAAGAAGTAAATACTACTATTGCCCTCCCATTTTGGAATCTGTTTGCTAAGGCAGAGATATTAAAAAATGTAAAAATGTAAAAAAAAATCTATAATTATCTTTCATATGCTGACAAAATTCTATTAGAAAATATATTGAATTTATATTTAAATGCATTTTTGCTACACAAAGTTACTTGATATGCAAAGTATGATTCTGAAAGGATGGGGAACCCTCTGTGTGGGAAGAAGCAAATTGCTTCCACTATCACTCTGATCACATACAACCTCTCAGCAGATAAGTCCTAGAGACAGTTTGAAACATGCAAAGGTGATGAGATTTGACCAAGGTCACAGAGCTAGTAAATATAAGAGATAGGATTGGGAACCCATATCATCTCCACTTGAAGATACCTATGCACTGTACCAAATTGTGTCATACATATGAATTTTATAATTCATAGTACAAATTTTAAATTGAGTAAATTAATGAATGAAAAACTCTCTATGATCCAAATTAAGCATTATTCAATTAAACAATAATGTCTGTCTTGTTCAGTATCCGATATTCCAAGTTTTACATACATATAAACAATATTTTATAAGATAACAGATCTAGAAGGAACCTCAGAAATCATCTAGTTCACCTCACCCCACCACCCCACTACCTCCAGTTTCACAGATGAAGAAAGTAAGGCCCATTTTCTTCCTTTTTGTTTTGTTTCCTCTTTTTTTGTGATTCCTCCTATTGGTTCTAATTCTTCCTTACAACATGATTAATGTGAAAATATGTTTAATAGGAAGGTCCATGTAGAGCCTATATCTGATTGCACACCATCTTGGGAAGGGAGGCAGGGAGAAAGAGGGAGAAAAATTTAAAACTCAAACGTGTATAGAAGTGATTGTTGAAAACTAAAAATAAATAAAGAAAAAAAGAAAAAAAAAATAGCAGAAGAAAGGCCCAACAAGAATAATTGACTCTCCAGAACCATAGAGGTAATAAGTAAGGCAGGATTTGAACACAGATCCTTTGATTACAGAGTCATTATTCTTTCCAAATGTCAAGCTGCCCCATAGAAAGAGTTTTGCATCAGATTCTCATAGTGCTGAAAATTTATTCTTACTAATAGATATGAAGACATTATAGAAGTTTTATTTTCTCTATTTTTACCATCAGGGCACCGCGTGGGGATTAGAAATGTCCTAAATAGGCCTGAAGAGTTAGTACAATTTTCACAGGTACTTAGCAGTGCTTCCTCACTGGAAGATTTTGTCTAATTCAATGTGTAATTTTCTATTAGATTGTGAGGGTGCGAGGCAGGGAGCAAGGATCCTACCACCTCCCAGGACAATTCTGATCAGCTAATCAACAGGGCTGGGACTTAATAGGGGGACCTGTATATGAGGGGCAGGGACTTCTGCTCCCAGTTTGATACAGTTCCAGTTCCTGGGCCCTGAGATTCCTGAGAAGTAAGGAGAATGATGGTGGAAAGATGGGGTAAAGAATGAAGATACTGCCAGCATTTGAACTGCCTCAGAAAGTAAGAATCCTATAAAGTTCATCCTACAATTGTGGATCAGATGAAAACAACATTACCCAAACTTGCACCTCATACCAGTTCTCTCATGGAAAATTCATGCAGTCCTTTTAAGTATAAGTGTGGACCCGCCTGTACATCTGACAAGAGCTCTTTGGCCAAAGGGTTCTTTAGTTGTCCCAGTTTTTCAGTCACGTTTGACTCTTTGTCACCCCATTTGGGGTTTTCTCTGCAAAGATACCAGAGTAGTTGGCCATTTTCTTCTTTAGCTTATTTTACAGACGAGGAAACTGAGGTAAACAGGGTTATGTGACCTGCCCAGGGTCACACAGATAGTAAGTGTCTGAGGTCAGATTTGAACTCATGAAGATGAATCTTCCTGACTCCAGGCCTGGCGCTCTATCCACTGTGCTACCTAGTTGCCCCAAAAAGTTCTTTACAAGTCTTCTCTAGATAAACATGGATCAAAGTGCATGTGGAAGAGTTGGGTGCCACCTAGGGATGTCCACTAGTTATAGCAGCCTCAAATTGTGGATTTTTTCCAACCTCCCCCCTACCTCCCAAAGAAAATCTCATGGAGCTTGGCTGATCCATTACATTCCCTTCAAATATGAATAATCACTAGTCTGTGTATTGTTTTGGTTTCTGATAAAACAGTTATTAAAGTCTACAATGTGACTTCATGACTAAAAATGGGATCAGCTCATGTGAGAAGCTTAATTTTTCAAATGTAAATGTAGTTTAAGTGTGTGTGTGTGTGTGTGTGTGTGCACACACCAGTGTACGTGAGGTCTGAATTTCCATTTGGAAGGTTAGATTACAAAGTAATTTTAAAAAAAAGTTACCCCTATATAGCAATGGCCTACAGTCATTTAAAAAAAAAGTTTTAATACTCCCAAAAGATAAATAAAAAATACCAGTTCAAGTCCTTTGTTTAGCCAACCACAAGGCCTTCGTGCCAGGCAAAAGCACTACACTAGGAACAAGGAAATCTTGTGTCCCAGTTCCACCTCTGCTATTAAACAGCCTTGTGACTTCAGACAGATTGATTTATCTTCTCTGAGCCTCAATTTCCTTCTTTGTAAAACGTAGGCACTGGACTAGAGGGCCTGTATTCAAATTCTATCGCTGACTCTTACCACCTTGGGCTGACCATGGGCAAATGACTTAACCTCTCTGGGTCTCAGTTTCCTCATCTGTAACATGAGGGGGAGGTTAGATGAGATGATCTCTGAAGTCCGTTTCAGCTCTGAATCTATGATTCTTTGATGTTACAGTGCTATCATTCTACTCTAGGGTATGAAATGTCAGACAGTTAAGTGCAGTAAGACTTGACAGGAGGGGGAGATCAATGAGGGCTACAGAAGTGGGACTTCCAGCCACTAGGGTTCTATGATCTGTGAGCTGGTAGCACCACACACTTGTCTCTTCTTTTCACTCATGTTGCTCTCTGGTGATACCAGAGGCAGTGGTGCTGAATGGAGATGCTTGTCTTCCCAGAAGTAGACTCGAAGGCAATAACTTATTTCATGTTGACATAACTCCTGAATGGCTCTTTGATAAAGGCTTATCTGCTCAAAGTTAAACATCATTAACCAGCTTATGACAAATAAGAGTAAGATGATTTCTGACATTCTGGTCGTATAGCATCCATCACAACAGGCTCTGGATATTTGATTCACTCCCCAAGAACAATTCAATTTAATGGCTTAAATCAATGGTTTGAGTTATTCCATTTGTGCCTTTCCTTCACGCTTCATAATTAGAAGAGCTCTACAATAGGCCAGTACCATACATAAAGTGTGGCACATCTTCTGTAGAACAATTAGCAGGCCACAGCAGTAGGAAATTTCTAGAATTCCTCTTTCTCTAAAAGCAAAGTCCATGTTCTTTACCCAGTAATGCCAAAAACTAATAGAAATTGGTGCTGAACTTTATAGCGTTCCCAATGCTAGTGTTGTCAGAAAAATCTGGGCTTTCTAGCAGTGAGATACTATAAAAAATACACCCCCATTCATTATTCTGGACAGATCAGAAACCTCTCCTGGGAAGCCTGTAAAAATCCACTGCAAAGTATAAAGCTATAATATACTGTCGGCAACAATTTGTCTTGGCAGGGGATGGACAATATGATCTAACAGTCTCTTTTATTTCTAATTTCTATGATTCTGTTTTTTCAAGTCTTATACAGTTCCGCTAATCCAATTCTGCTACACACTGAGCCAGTTTCTTCCAGTTCTTGGCCACTCTTTGGGGGTGTTTGACCATTTTGGAAGGCATATTAACCCTTCAGTATACTGTTAACTCTTCCATACTTTGATTTCAGTGTGTTGCGGGTTAGGTATCCACCCATAATAGCAGTACAATGGTTCCCGAAATTTGACCTTATTTTGTACAAAATGATAAGCAAAATCCATCTCCGTGGCAAAGATGTAATTGTCATTTTTGGTAGCTGGTGTCAACCCTATTAAATCTTTAAGTCAACTTTGCAATTTTCAATATGAAAATAATACAATAATTATGACAATTCAGATGAGCAGTAGGGGAATCAATTCAAGTCAACAAGCATTTATTAAGTGCTTACAATATATGTCAGGTACTGTATTAAGTTCTGGGAATACAAATAAAAGGAGCAAGGGCCCTCCCTCAAACAGCTTACAAACTAATGGGGTAGATGGTATGCAAAAACTATGTATGAACCAGTTAGCAGTTATTAAGTTGCTGTAGCAATTCATGAAAGGAAGTTATTAACAAAACCCTCAGCTATAAACAAACATTTATAGTAGCACTTTTTCTTTTAGTAGTAAAGGACTGGAAGCAAAATGGAGACTCACTGGGAAATAGCGAGAAAAAAATCATGGCATGGCATGTGATGATATATTACCTCTCAGTAAGTAATTATGAATATGATGGACATAGAGAAGTATAGAAATATATATGAAATGATTAAAGGGAAAGGAAGTAGAATTAGGAAAAACTATATATACACACACTTATATGTATATGTGTATATATGTGTATCTCTATAAAACTATGTATATGTGCATATTTGTATGTGTGTATATATACATATATAAACATATATAGAAGAAATGTAAATAGAAAAATAATAACCAAGAAATCAAAGACATATGCTATAAAATTATAATGACCAAGGCCAACCACAAGGGATAAGGCATTTTTACCTCTGCAGAGGAGAGGGGCACTGACTACAGGTATGGAAAACTGCATATAATATCAGACTTTTTTGACATGGTTATTTTTGTTAGCTCATTATTATTCTCTCTACAGCTTTTTTTTTTCTTATAAGAGATGGCCCCCAGGGAGAAGGTGGGGAGACATTGAAAATGTAGGTGATTTTTTAAAATCTTTAAAATCTTAAAAAAAAATTGAAGCAATATTACAAAATATCACTTTCATGTTAAAATTCTATGTCCCACCAAGATCAGATCTTGTTTATGAAGTTAAAAAATGATACACACATACATACACACACAAGACACACATATAGTCATGTACATTCTTGCATATAAACACTCAAAAGATGTCCAGGATCTGGTAGCTTTTGATTGTGACTAACTATTCTTGCTAACTAGTTACTCATCTCCTAATAAGTAACTAGGTATTTCTTCATCTCCAGGTAATGTATGTCTTAAATTTATGAAGCCTCTAAATTCTAATACCCTAGAAATCCCCCTCTCCAATTCCACCTCAACTCCAGCAAAAATCTAGTAAGTGTCCTCAACTGAAGAACTGTATGTGTATCAATGTAATTTATATAAATCCACCATGAAAAGAGAATGCATCTTTACATCACTAGTCAGGCTGGAAAAATATATATAGATCCATTGCAAATTCATATTTGAAAACAGATATATCTGCCCAATGCCTGCTGGTGATGGTAGCAAGAGCTTACCTTTAAAGGTAACAGTATTTTACCATTTACAAAATGCCCTCAAATACAGGATCTCATTGAGGGCCTTTCGCAACAAAGCTTCCTCTGAATTACCTAATTCTAAACTTATGGTGGAGAAATGGAATTGGAGATTCTGCAAAAAATCATATAATTTCAAGTCCTTATTCTTTCCTCTTTCTTCCCATCAAGCCATAAAAGAACAACTTCAAAATCTTTTAGCCAATTTGTAAAACATGTTGCTAAGCTTAATCAAAAGATAATACATAAGAAATGAGCTATTTTTTTTTATTCCTGGAAAAATCTTCACCTTAGCAATTGAGTGTCTATGTTCCATTATTCACTAATAATGAGGCACAATATTCACATTGTCATCTATCTCTTAAGAATCTAAATAATGACATCCTTTAGAAAAAAAAAATCTGAAGACCAAAAAGTTAAAGATTCAGGGAAAATATTCATCTTTTAAACTGTTAACTTTGAATACCACAGATCTCTTTTAAGTCACTTACTGAAATGAGTAAAGATATAAATAATAATTTTCAAGATGGGAATACTACTACACGCAGTAATGAAACTCAACTCACTCAACAAACATTATCAAACCCCTACTTTGTGTAAGGCATTATGTTGGACACTGAAAGTCAAAACAGACAACAACAAAAATAAAAAGAGTCTCTGCCTTCAGAGAGTTTATATTCTCCTGGAGGGATGAGGGAGGAAGGAACAAACGTGCATACAAATAAGTAAATAAAAAGTATGTACTATATAGGATATTTTAAAGAGGGAGGGGGAATTAAAAACTACAGAAACCAGGAAAGGTCTCTTGTAGGAAAGTGGCACCTGAATTTCATCTTAAAGGAAGCTATGATTCTAAGTGGGTTACATATGCAAAAGCATGAATTAAAGAGATGATTTATTGCTTATGGTCAACAGAGAACAGGCAAGTTTCACTGGAACAAAGGGAAAGAAAATTTACAAAAGTAACACATGATAGTAATAAAAAATTATACTTAAATACATGAATGGATTTATTATCTCATTCAAAATAGGTATTCCTTCTATCACAATAGGAAGGAAAGAAACAAGCATTCATTAAGTACCTACTATATAACAAGCAATCTGTTAAGTGCTTTACAAATATTGTCTTATCTGATCCACACAATAAGCCTGGGAGGTAGGTTCTGTTATCATACTTATTTTACATTTAAGGAAATTGGATCCTCACAGGTTAAATGACTTTCCCAGGATCACACAGCTAGTAAGTGTCTGAAGCTATTTTTTTGTAGTCAAGTCTTTCTAACTCCAGGCTCGATGCTCTAGAGATCAAAATTTTTCTGTGCCTTATTATCCTATATGTTTTTGTCTATGTTTTCCCAAGGATGCTCTAAAGGAGATCTGCCTAATGGGTGAGAACTCTTTCCCTAGTGATTTTTACATTACCTGTGCAATCCTCAGGCTGGCCATCTGTTTTCCCTAACTCTTTCTGTATGACCAATCAACCTCCTTTTTTAATTGTTTATTTCCTGAAATATCTTATGCTACTTTGTCAATGCTCTAGTCTAAAAAAAAAAATTAACTGACAAAAAATAACCTCCAAGTGAACCACACAGTATTGCAGAGAAAATAATCTTTTTTTTCCCCTACATTCATGTATGTAGTATGTCTGTGTTGGGAAGGAGCAGGGAGGTTATCAGGAGACATTTGATCAAATGAGTTCACCTCTGCTAACTAGATGAAATTACAGGGTATAGGGGACAGTTAACACACGTTAAAAGGTATTAAGGTTTAAAAGAAAGTATAATGATATGGTTACATTTCATGATTCCTTTAGAAGGAATGAAAAATTCTTCAATCAAATTTAACAGAATTATTGGGCTGCTAGCCAGCATAAGCTTGCCAGGTCTGGAATTAGCTCTGGCAGTTGGGAGCTCTGTGGAGAGGAACAAACTGAGGAGGCCCAGCTAAGCAACCTGCCCAGTTCCCTAGGAGACCAGCAAGAGGACACCACAAGGAGAGAAAGGATATCAGGGCTCCCAAGCCAGGCACTTGGGGTGCTTTGATAATGTGTTCTATATGCAAGTGCTTCTCTCCCAGTGACCTCTGTACGACCGCCCACTCATCCCACTGATGGTGTGTGTGCATTTGTGGGACAATTTACTCCAGACTTAAGGGGAAAGTGTTTGGTTGCTACTGTTCATGCTGTACCACTTCAATAAATGCATTTGTTTGGATTCATTGTGTCCTCTGCCCGATTATTGGAAGTAAATGCATCAATTCTGGCTCCTAAGTTAAAATTTTTAAGAGTAGGGACTGATAGAAAATTGTTAATATAATTGTTAATGTGACAGAAATTGTTAATGTCAAATTTGTTATGAACTGCCACTCCCTTAAATGATCTTTGTAATGTCAGAATTTCAGTAATGTCCTTACATTCCTACTTTTATGATATTTAATAATTTAAATATTTAAGATTTTAGGTTGAGTTGAACCACACCATAGATTCCTCAACCTGAGATCTTACCTTGGAGGGGAATCTGGCTCAAGCTGGATCTAGGCCCTTAATGTCCTTACCCCTTACAACTGGGATTCATGGCCTGAAGGGCAAAACAGCCAGAATGAAGTGGCTTTCCTTGCTCAGATCTCCAAGGGATCCATGTGGGGTCTCATAACCAGGCCTTACCACCTCATACTGTCTCCTCCTCCATTCTTCCTAAAATGATAAAAACTTTTTCATGGATCTCTTTGGTTGGAAAAGTCCCCAGCAGGTTTGCTACCCTGTACTCTCAATTAAAGACAGTTTATTCCTCAACTCAAGGTTTTCATTTATTTCCGGACTTGACAAGACATATAAAACAAGTGTGCTGATCTCAACACATAAAAGTAAAATATTATGAATTCTACTGCTAAAAGTGTATTTGGCAAACAGATGACAAAATAGTATGTACCACAGGTCATTCCCATAGAGTAGAACTTCCAGATTTGGTATTTTAGGGGTGCTGTAAGTATTTTATTGCTTAAAGAAAAGATTACACCTGTATCACATCTTAGAGCATGACATCAACTGTTTATGACACAAAGAGGTTACTAAATTATAACGAAACTTTTATCTGTTATTATGTATACAAAGACCATACATTCTGAACCTCAAATTAAGATACATGATCTAACAAAAGATATTCCCTTGGAAAAGCATCTGCAGAGCTAAGCTCTCTTTCTGCAAATTCAGTCAGGCCTGTCCTTGAAAATTTGGGATGCACAGTGACTGCATAGTATCCTATGATACTCCTATAGTGTCATGCCAAAGTGACCAGAAGGAAATTGAGTATTGTTGACAGCTATGCCAGTGGAACAATCAGTCTAGCACAACCCACCAAATTGCAAATTGCTTAGTATGGTGACTGGCACTTAGGAGATGCTTAATAAAAGCTGATTCCCTTCTCAAGACTTGAAGCATCATAGATTTAGGCTTGGAAGAAACCTTAGCGATCATCTAGTAGTATGATCACCCCTAATTTTAAAGATTTTGTTAAGAGAATCAGAGATTAAGTGATATACCCGTGATCATGAGCTAATATCTAAGGTGGTTTTCCAACCTAGTGTTCTATTCAGTATAACATGTTGCCTCTTTCTGATAGAGTTCATTAGGATCTGGGGACTTGCGCCATTGTGTTTTTTTTTTTTTTTTTTAGGCAATTGGGGTTAAGTGACTTGCACAGGGTCACACAGCTAGTAAGTGTCAAGTGTTTGATCTGAGGCCGGATTTGAACTCAGGTCCTCTTGACTTCAGGGCCGGTGCTCTATCCACTGCGCAACCTAGCTGCCTCTGGCCTTGCGCCATTGGTAGGAATAGTCACACTCATCTGAAATCATAGGTCTCTGAAAGTATGATTAAGAAGTGTAGGTATTATCTCCTCTTAGGCAGCTTCATATCAAAAAAGTTTTAAACATTTTTTCTATAGATTTGGGTGGATTCTGCAGCCTTCTTAGCATTGTCTTCCAATCTAATGTTCTTTAGGAGTAAGGGTTTGATTTTTAAATGGGAGTCCCAAATTATTGGGTTTAATCATTTTTCAAAATCATTTTTTACAATGTAGATGGCCATTTAAAAAGCCATTCAGCAACCAAGAGTGCTTTTGGCAAGCATATACTAATGTTTATGATTTTAATTCCTGAATAAAAAAACGGAAGATATTCAAAACAGAGGGTAGTCACATAGGAAAGAAAATGCTATAGTAAGTACTAACTGGCGATACAGCTTTCCTTTACTTCAAAAAGGATTTTAAAGGATTAGCAGTATTTTTATTTTTTGAGTAATTACTCTAATACATTCTAACATCTTTCAAACTGAATTATCAGTACCCAAAATTAAATTATTATCTACATGAAGAGGGACTTTGAATGCTTGACTTATACTTCCCTTCAGTTCACTAGATTGATGTTCATCTTGGACACTTTTCCACAAAGAAAATAAATACTTGACAAAGCCAAAAGTTTCCCCCAGCAAATGCTATTAGCTAATCCTCAAATTAAGCAAGCTACTTGCACTGCTGTAACACTCACTGGGCTGTATTATCCTTCCTAATGCAATTGCTTCATGTTCTGAATACTGTATGCATTACAGAGATGTTGGAATATAATTGCCTTGGTGAGAATTAAGACTCAACATCAGTGGAAAGCCAGAGAGAGAGAGAGAGAGAGAGAGAGACAGACAGACAGACAGACAGACAGACAGACAGACAGAGACAGAATCAGAGAGACAGAGAGACAGAGAGAGAGACAGAGAGTTTACTTTCCCTTGTCTGCTCATCCTTAATTCCTCTTACCAGTAATGGGAGTTACACATATATCAAATAATGATCAGACCCCATTATCTATCTATCTATCTATCAATCATTCACATTTATAAAGAATCTTTCATCTGTTTTTCTTAAAATGATGTACCAAAAAATGGAAATTATACTTGCAGATAAAAGCAGTACTAAAAATATGTTAAATGTAGGTTTAAATTTAGTTAAATGTAGCAGGAGATTTCACTTGAGAGGGGAGAGAGTCTACAACTCCAGGCAACAAAAGAAAAAAAAATCCTAGCTGCATATGGCCCTAGTTGTGTTTGTATGTGTTCAGCTATTACATATATGTATTCAATTTAGCAAATATTAGTGAAAAGCTTACCACATATAGAACACTGTGCTACTAGGAAATTGATGAGATATAAAGACAAACTCCTCCTTGTCCTTATGGAGCTTAAAAAACCTACCAGGGGAGCTCACACTGAGTCAAACCTGCACACTACCATTTGTAGGTAAATACCAAGGTATTTGATAGCCAGAAAGTACAGAGCATCACAAATGAGAACTGGTACAAAAAGGGGGTACAAAAGGGTGCATCACCATGCAGCACTTAGTCCAATGTACAATTCCAAAACTGATTTTAAGAGGTATTTGGGCATGAATAAAACAAAATTCCAAGTCAAACTATTCTCTACTGATAACAACTTACCTTCTGCTTTGGAGCTTGTTAGAGAATTCTGCTGTAAAATTTAAAGACCATAGACAATTTCTGATGATACAAACAGCAGAAGCAGATCAATATCTTAAGCCAGGGATTCTAGCTCCCACAAGGCCCTGGCTTGACCACATAGATAAAGTCCAGGACACCAAAGGGTCAAATAAGGAAAGATAAAATTTCTTGAGGACATAAAGATTAACATCTGTCATCATTATTATTTTAACAACATACAGTGAATCTCCTCAACTAGAGATATCAGATAAGAAAACATCTTAATAAAGAGTAGATGGTGGGTTTAAATGAAATCTGAATATGTTAATAGAGATAATTAGGAGGCTAACCAATTAAGGCACATGCTCTGACAAAGGATCTTCCTTTTGAAAAGCCTAGATAAAGTGAGCTTTCTTTTCTTGAAATCAGGTAGACAAGACTGCCTACAAGGAGGCATTGATAAACACATTTCACTCTAGTTGAGAAGAAAGAAATTTCTCCCCAAATAGTTCCCTAACTGGGGAGATGTGAATTAACCATTCTAAAATATGCCATACGAAAGTGTTTGCCCAGACCCCAAATCACTAACTTCATTAGCAAGCTGATAGAGGTCAGAAAGAAAATCAAAACAATTATAGAAATGGAACAAAAATATAAACTTATCGTGCCAGATTTCCTCTCCCCAGTGTCTGAGTCATTGCTCTGCTTATGAGGAACGCATTAACTCCTTCAGGCTGCTGAAGTATTATTTAATAATAGTAGTTGATACATAGCTCCTTAAAGTTAGTATAGGATTTAAACCCATGATTTCATCAGAGCCTCACAAAAAGCCACTAAGGTAGGTCCTGCTGCTATTATCATTCCCATTTCACAGATGAGGAAATCAAGAAGTGAATCTACTTGCTTAAAGTCACAAAGCTAATAATTATTAGAAGCCAGGTTTCTTCTGAGTCCCAGAATGTTCTGTTTTGTTTGACTATACATATTAATTATTAAGGTTTTCTTTTTCTTTCTTTCTCTATGGGGGCAGCACAAAAAGGGGGAAAGGCAAAAAGGTAAATTCATGTTAATTGAAAAAATAAATAAAAAAAGAAACACTATTCAAAAATCTTTAATTTGCTGTCAGAGAAACAGGAGCACAGAGAGCAATTCTGCTAAATGCCTCTGTAGTCTAAGAAATCAGACTTCCAAATAGCAGGAATCTTTAATGTCTAATGGCTATGATTTTGATTAAAAAAAATGAATTGAATTTAGAATTTCAAAATCATTAGAAGGAACTAACTACAACAGAGGCAGCAGAGGACAGTGGAAAGCATACTAGTCTTAGAGTCATAGAATGAGGGTTCAAACTCCAGTTATTTACTACCTGTGTGATCCTGGGAATCAGCTTCCTCACTTGTAAAATTAGGAGACTGGATTCAATGATTTTTCAAGGCCCTTTTCAATTTTTATTTTATAACTATAACAGAGAATGCAAAAAGTAACAGATTTTGTTTTCCTTTATTATATGAACCCATCTTTAATGATTACTATTCTCTTATTGCTAAAAAGACTAATAAATAATCAAAAATTTTTCCCTCATTACAAGTCTATATATTACTTGGGTGACCTTCAATAAGTTATTTTAACACTCTGACCTTCACTTTTCTCATCTGAAAAATGATTGGACTAGGTCAACGATTGCAGAAGTGAGGCCTTGGATGTTGGAAGGTTATCAAATCACTGAAGGCACCCCTGAACAGAAAGAAAAATCTTTTAAGTAAGTTAATATACCTTCTGAAGACTGAAAAAAGTCTCTACATCTGTGGATTATTATTTTCAAATGCAGGGAAGAGATATAATTAATAAAATATCAGTTAATCAAAGTATTTATAGTAGCTTTTTGTTGTTGTGTATTTTCTCAATCAATGAGCACCAATAGAACATGAGTCAGTTATTAAGTGCTTATCATGCTATGTCAAGTCCTGGGGATATAAATAAATGCAAAAACACAGCTGCTGCTCTAAAGGGGCTTACATTCTAATGGGGGAGACAACATGCAAATACCAATATACATTTCAGGCATTTACAATGTAAACTGGAAGTTAACAGCACAGAGAAGGGGAAGGGGAAAGGCTTCCTGCAGAAAGTGGATTTGGGTTGAGTCTTAAAGGAAAAGAAGAATATGCTAGGCATGGGGGTCAATGAAAGGGTATGGAGTGTCATCTTAGAGGCCTAGTCATAAGACCAATGTCACTGGATTATAGAGTACAGAGAAGAGAGAAAGTATAATAAATCTGGAAAGGTACAAAGGGGTCAGGTTATGAGGAGCTTTAAAAGCCAAACAGATGATTTTATATTTGATCCTGGAGGTAATAGAATTTATTGAATGTGTATTTTTTGGGGGGGGGGGGTGACATGGTCAGACTGCATTTTAGAAAAATCTCTTGGGATGCTGAATGGATTGGAGCGGTTAGAAATCTCAAAGCAGGGAGTTCAACCAGCAGGGTATTTCAGTAATCCAGACAAGAGGTGATGAGGGCCTGTGCCAGGATGGTTATCTCCACCATTGTGGTGAGTATATGTATATGTTTATGATGTTGTGAAAATAAAAAGAAAAAAAGAAGATAATAGCCTAAATATATGGGGAGGGCATGAGCTAGGAGTTGAAGGTAACAATGAAGTTGTAGTCCTAGGTGACAGGGAGGATGGTGTGCCCTCGGTAGTAATAATGAAGTGCTGCCTTGTTTCATTGCATCTGTAAGTCAAGGACTTGGACCTAGGCTTACATGTTTACCTAAAAAAAAGACTGTGACTTTTTGGATTGCTGCATGCAGACAGTTCCTTTTGCCCCTGCATATTTGTCCACTCATAGGGGGAAAAAGTTGTCCACAGTTACATGTTTGGTTGTTGTTATTCTAAAGGAGGACTTATCTCTGTAGGGAGCTCCTGGGAAGAACTTCCTCTCCCTAAATGGATTATCCTCCACCCTGCAATTTGGAAGGTTAGGGAGTCTCTTAGGGGGCTGGAGAGGTTAGGCCAGTATGTGACATGGGTCTGAGCTGAGCTCAGGTGTTTCTGACTCCAAGGTCAGCTCTATTCTTTATGCCACGAAGCTGTAAACAATGTTACATCTCTTAGGATTATCCTTCTAAAAAGAATAATCATATCACACCTCAATGGTAGGCACCCTTTAGGAAGAAAGACCTGAATTCAAGTTGTATCTCTGACACTGTGTGACCAGAGATAAGTCACTTAATCCTTCAGTGCTTTAGATATTATAAGAATACTAGATACAGTTGGGTTGGCCATCTGTAGGAGTTTCCATTGAGGTAATTCCCTACATGGAAGGGAAGTGAAGGTGAGGGAAAAGAAGGGAAAGGGAGGGAGTAGAATGGGAGGGGAGGGGAGGGAAGGAAAGAGAGGGGAAGGAGGGGAAGATGAGGAAGGGGAGGAAAGGAAAAGGGGAAAAGAAAGGAGGGGATGAGAGGGAGAAGAAGAGGAGAGAATGGGAGGGGAGGGAGGAGAGGGAGGTGAAGGAGGACAAGAGAGAAAGGAGAAAAAGAAAGGATTATTAAAAATCTGGAATTGCAAAGAGGCAAATTAGGAAGTGATTTCAAATAGAATTCATAGCAGGATTCCTTTAATAGCAAGTTTTGGTAGCGAATTCAAATCTGATTTATATACCAATCTTCAGGAACATCTCAACTACACAAAGAGATGCACGCTTATATTTTAGCAACGTTTGGTTTTTGATAAGTTTGGTATCTTAAATTTGAGGGACAAATTAAAAACAAAAGCAGAACTCATAGCAATTATTCACCTGAATGACAGTGTATATGATGGAATCAGTATCTATGAAGGTTGTTACAAAACTCTTCTCTTTATGCACAAGGGTGCTATATATTGAAGATGTCCAAATATACAGGTGTACAAAATAGGCCTGCTAGTCTTAATTGCTACTTTATCTCACCACTTTTCAGCATGGGAGAAGATATTTTTTGAACAGCAGCATGTGGCTCCATGGCAGACTCCACAGGCAGTTATGTTGGGAGTTTTTGAAGCTTCCTGTATATTAGGATACTGCTGCTGCCTTTAATCGTCTAGGCAATCTTAAATGCCAACACTGAGTTTCCTATTCTTTCTAAGGTCTTTGAAATTTAAAGCTTCCTTCCTTCCCTCCTTCCTTCCTTCCTGCCTTCCTTCCTTCCTTCCTTCTTCCCTCCCGCTGTCTGTCCATCTGTCTGTTTCTCTTTGTCTCTCCCTCTTTCCTTCTTTCTCTACAGAAATCTGGACTTCTGTGTATATTGAATGCAACTGAGAATACCCCTGACTAATGTCTTACACACACACACACACACACATCTTCAGAAACAACTGACAAAGAACTTTTGAATATGTATCTATCATAGAATAATACAAAAAAAGAAACTTTTTTTAATTAAAGGAAGGAAACTTATCACTACAAAATGTTTTAGTTATGGAAGGAAGGAAGGAAAGAAGGAAGGAAGGAAGGAAAGAAGGAAGGAAGGAAATTAGTATTGATTAAGTGCCTACTACGTGCCAGGCCGCTATGATAATTGCTTGACAAATATTTCATTTGATCCTCAGAACAACCCTGTGAGGTAGGTGCTATTATTATTACTACCAATTTACAGATAAGGAACCTGAGACAAACATATTAAGTGACTTGCCCAGAGGCCCCACAGTTAGTAAATGTCTGAGGCCAAATCTGATCACAGATCTTCCTGACTCCAGGCCCATGACTCTATTCTGTGTGCCACTTAGCTGCCTCTTAAATCACTGTAACTATTTCATTTTCCAAAACATTTGCATTTAATAACTTATTGAACCTCATTTATCACTGTATACTTCTTAGAAGTAACTATTTCAACATCCCCAAGACCGGCTGATTCATATGCCTATGATGCCCTCCCTCCCTTTCTTGGTCTGTTAAATTGTTTCCCAAGCATTAAATAACAGCTCAAATGCCACCTCCTCCTTCTCTGATCTACTTGGTTGACGATGCCCTTCTTGCTTCTCTCTCCATAATACTTTGTTTTGTAACCCTCTATGACATCACAGATTCTTAAACTTTCTGTCCATTGAATCCCTTTGGTAGAAGGTAAAGTCTATGGACACATTCTCAGAATATTGTTTTTAAATGCATAAAATATGTAGTATTACAAAGGAAACTGATCACATTTAAATAAAGGTATATATATGTATATATACATACACACATATACATATATATGTGTGTATATATATCTATATCTATATATCTATATCTATATCTACATATAGTTTCTTCCAAGCTCAAAAACTCCCTGAAATATATGACTAGGTTAAGAACCTCTTTTCCAAGGTACTTATGTAATATTAAAAGTTATACCACAGTCTGCATCCTATCTCTGCCCTTGAGGTAAAATAATGTATTACTTATTTAAACTTATCTCTGCACTTCTTAGCATAAAGCCAAATGCATACAGTAGGTACTTAATGGTTGTTAGCTTTGAAATGGTAATAACTTAATTTTTTTTTAGTGCTTTAAAAGTTAGAAAGTATTTTCCTCTGAATACTCAAGTGAGTCATGCTGCATATATATACATTATGGGTATATTATACATACATACATACATACATAGTACACATACACAGAGGGACAGGAACTAGATCTGGGTTTCTGTGATTGAATTGTTACAGAGAACTCTCAGGTCAAGTACTCCATCTACCACTGCAAACTCTTGGCAATTTATAGTGTTAGGTTGTTGCCCAGAGCCTTGTGTGGTTAAGTGATTTACTTGAAATCAGGTCTCTATTGACAGCCAGTTCTGTATTCACCACACCATACGTAGACACAGACACTTACATACATGTAGACATGTGCATACTTCTACATGAGTCTGATAATTTCTCCTTCTTATTTCATCCCAGAAGATGGTAACTTGTAATGGAAATGCCAACACAATCTTAACAATTGCTGTACAACTGGGCATTCTGTAATACAGAAGTCTTTCCTCTGTGTCCTTCTTCCATTTCTAAATTGAGCCCAGGAGGACAGAGGTGGGTTTCTTGATAAGGTTCCTGGGAACTGTTGTTTGCAGAAAATTTAGCCTGGATTTTTAGATTGACAATTTCATTCCATGGTTCCTTCTGTGTTTTCTGGCTCCGGTTTTAATTATCACTTAAAGTAAGTGTACTGGATATATACTTATCAACTCTTCATTTCCCCTGTGGACCACACTGTGGGTTACAAAATACAATTTCCATTTTATCTGCTCATGGCCTAAATAAGGTACACACGAAACAACAAAGATGGGCTTCTTAAATGAGCAGGGTAAGATGTTCATATAACAGAGGCTCTAGGGATTAGATTAGAAGAGAAAGAGAAATAGATTCTACCTCAGTGGAGTTGGATAATTTCTAAAAGGTTTAATGCAAAAGAACTGGGCCATCATCTAACAATATGAACATACACAAACTTAACAATAACTTAGAAAAATATTTTCAAATACAAAATTATGGGTTTACATGTATGTAGGCAGTTATATATCATTTGAAATGTTCAAACATAATAACTATAGAGGAAAAAGTGTGTCTGAGAATCTTTAATAAAGGTATGTGATACACACATACACATGCATATACATATATAATATACACACACATATGTTATGTGTGTGTACATATATATCATACAAATAATATTTCTTTTCAATCACAAGTAGTAGGCAAGTCTTGCCTGGGTGAAGGATTCTTGAAATAACCATAATAGGCATTTATTAGTATTTTAAGGTTTATAAAGCATTTTTTTCCCAACATCCATGTGAGATAGAAGTATTATTTTGCCTACTACATAGATGTTACAGCTGATGTTTGCACAGGTTAAGATTTGGCCACGGTCACACATCTATTAAGTGCAAGAGTTGGTCTCCTGATTCCTTAGTTGGTGCCATTATATTTTACCATGCTGTTCCCTGAGTAGTGCAGCAGTTAATATTTGGTTAGGTGTCTTGCAATCTGATTATGAAGAGCCTGGAAAGCAATTCTAAATTCATTTCTTGTGTTTTTCTCACTCCGTTTCTGTGCATAGCCTGACTAGGGTAATTTAATATTCAGTGTAACTTCTGCCATCAACAATTGAAATAAAACAAACAAACAAACCCTACTATGAGCAAAGCATTCTGGGGCTCTGATAGCTAAGATTTCGCAGTCTGCTTGATGGAAGAAGATACTTACTCTTAAATAGTCAAATGGAACTGTGATCTCATTGATTCAGGTGATCTGTTCAACAAAGAAGCTAACAGTCTATGCCTGCCCATCCTATGTATTAATTACTTTTTAGTTTTGGTTACTGTGTTGGGAACAGAGAAGAGAGAAAGAAGGAAGGAAGGAAGGAAGGAAGGAAGGAAGGAAGGAAGGAAGGAAGGAAAAAC